>NC_133898.1:23778734-24095484 GCF_964199755.1 Larus michahellis
TTTGTCCCCTCTATCCCATGTTGTCTCGGCTGTTGGTGGAGACAAAGCCATTCCCTCCCCAGTAAACCTCAAGATTTCCCGAGAAACAGAAACGCCTCTTTGGATTCACTGGAACGGATGGGTGTTCCGCTCTCAAGCAGATGGATTTTGGTTCCCTTGGACTGAATAGTTTTAAGGTACTTGACTATTTTTTTTGTGGCTGCATGTTCAGTGAGAGACCCTTGGACTATGGAGTAGAGAGGCAGTTGGACAGCGTTCAGTGGGAATTCACCTGGGAATTCAGCTGTTGAAAAAAAACAAATAAAAAATAAAATCGCTGACTTCTGTCAGAGCCTGACTCAAACTGTTTCAAACAGTGGATTAAGTGGGGAAAAAACATGCTGAGCTGCAAATCGAGCTGCAAACTTTCTGATTTTGAAGTTAGCTTTTCTACTGTCACTGCCGTTTTCATTTCTTTAAACAAAACTGCTCTGGGCAGATTTGGAGAGAGTTTCTACAAGGGTTAGAAATAATCCCTAAATATCGCCTGTTAGCTTTTAAAGCCAAGAGCCGCAGCTTAGTATTTGTTGCGGCTGTATTTTTGTGTCCTTTTCTCCTCTTCCTCCATCCCTCTGGCTAAATTTTTACTGAATTCTGCTTTTTTTGCTGTTTCTGCCGTGTGAGGGGGTTGCACATGATTCATTTGTGTTTCCTTGTGTGGCTGAAATGTGTCATCTGGTTTTTTTTCCCCCACTACTCCTACCACCACCGCTGATATTCCTCCTCCAGAAAACTCAATTATCTCATTGTCTTTTTTGGGGACGCCACATCTGCATTATGCTGGCAGACCGGCAAGAATACGTGTGATGAGTATTTGAAAACCCTCTGTAAAACCTGTGGCTTCCTTTTCAGAAGGCTAAACCTTTCATTTGTACAATAAATTTGAGATGTAACTTCAGAAAACAGTGTCATCCTTCAAGTCGCTGCTTTCCTGTTTTCTTAACTGTAGGATCACTCAGTTTCTTAATGGTTTTGTTACATTTCATGCTCTTCATTTTCCTGGTATCCTGTAACATTAGATTTTTGGCTGTTGTGATAGAGCTGGAGACGGTTGTGGGATTTATGTTTGGTCTATAGAACTACTCAGCCAAGTAGGCTGAGCATGTGTTGGCTCTTTACGCAAATCGAACCTGAAAAGCTCACCTTGTGAGGAGGCAAGATTAAAAATACACAAAATTAGACGAAAATTTTACTGGGATTTGAAATATTCTTTAATAACATTATTTTCTTACTTATGATTATTGAAGAAAAGAGAAACATGTTTCTGTCCCTAGAGACCCCTTGTGTTTTCCTTCTTTTCCAAAATCTGCATCACGGTTTTGCGTTTCATACTGTCCCATATTCAAGCATATACAAATGATTTATTTATTTATTTATTTATTTTAAAAAGGGGGAGGGAGGTATGACAGAAATCTCCACTACAGACATTGCAAAAGCTTTCAGGTAAGCAACAGCCAGGGTAGGAAAAAATAGGCTAAGCTGAAGGAACAACTGACCCCTCGCTAAGATGGATCCCTTGTTACGCACAGTGCCAAGGGTGAGGGAATATTTTTTTATTTTTTTTTTTGAAGTTGTAAAACCAAAACAATTTGTCAGTTTTCCTTTCCCCACAGTCTTTCTGGTATGTGAGGAAACGGACTTCTGCTTTCGATGTAGGTTTGGCAGCTGCCCAAGAGACCCAAGAGAGAAAATTTCGTCATCCTGTTAGTTGCTGACCACTTTGCTTATGTGGAAATAAATTCTTAAACCTCTCCTACTTGGTTTTGATACGATCCGAGCTGCTCAGCGAAAACAGTAATGATGTTTAGGTGAAGGTAATGATGAATATCACCATCAAAAAAGTTGAAATGTAAGTCCTGCTTTATGATACCTAGAAATTGGATGAGTTTGAAGAGAGGTGAGCTGCACAACCCAGTTTTGCTTGAGCCCTTCAGATTTCAGGGGTGCTCCTCGTTGGGACTAGTTTGAGAACTTGTTCTTGTTATTAGAGCTGTCATCCATTCTCTGTATAACAATGACCTGGATTGTTCTATCTTACACCTGAGGAAGAGCTGTATTGGGCCAACCCAAGGCTAGATTGGTCCTTCAAGCCCCTCGGAGGAAGCACAAAATGCTTCTGGTAGCCTGGGAGAGCCTTTAATCACGAGTAGACGTCGCTTCTAGATCATGGTGTTAGTGATGAGCAACAAAAACATCTTCCAGGAATTTGTCTGGGTTTTGGTTTTTTTTTTTAAGTTCACTGCATGCTCTGGCAAAGAGCTCTGCGACATAATTTTGTGCTGTAAGAAAAATTCGGTCTCCGGAACTCCCAAGAATGAGAAAATCATTAGTCAGCTGCCTCCTCCCTCCCTCCCAATTTGGAGCGGACGCAAGCACTAACCTCCCCTTCCCTATCGAAGCCGGTGATCTGTGTCTAAAAGCTTGAAAGAACTTTGACTCGAGCAGCAGGAACTTGCTTTTTGAGCAAAGCAGCGTGCTGCGCGAGACCTGCAGCAAGAGTGCGAGGAGGAGGAGGAGTGCATGTGCGCGCGCGTGGTGTGCTGTCGCTGCTCCCCTGCGTCTGCTGTGCCCACGCAGGAGAAGCCTGCAGTGCTGCTGGAGCGCCCTCGGCGTGGAAGGAAAACATGCATCGAGGGAGGTGTTGCCCCCCTCCCCCCCGCCAAGAATCCATATGGCTCATGGATTTAGCATGGAGAGTATCTTTATTTTACTATCTATCTGTATTTCCTTGGAATGGACCATTCCGCTGTTCCCAGTGAGTGGTCCAGCCGTCCGTGAGGTAACTTAAACCCTTGTGATCTTTTAGAAGAACATGAAAAATTGAAAGTTTTATAGGTAGTCAGTTACCGGTTACACGACGTGTTGAACAGAGCTTTTTTTTTCCCCTCCGTGAAGTATGCCTTCACGTGATGTGTGTCAGCAGATCATATTTGATGCTGATTATCCATTCGTTCTCCTCTAGCTTCCTGATTTTTAATTCCTGCCCTTTCTTCCTGACAGGAAAGCAAGCTAAACCATTTTAGATACAAGTGAAAGAATATTAAGTGCGAGAAAACTGGTTTCAGAGCTGCCAGAAGGTGAATGCCATGGTAGAGGTCCAAAGACAACTCCTCTATAATGCCCCTAATTGAAGCGTCTCAAACTTTTTCAAAATATTCATGTTTGATCTAACTTTGGAACTGATTTGCTACTATTTGCTACACCAAAATTTGCATTTGTGTATACCAAAATTTGCATTTGCGTATGCCAAAATTTGTCATATTTTCCAACTCTCTCGTGTGTTGCCTGAGCCACGCCGAGTGATGTAGTGGCAGCTGCCTGCTAGAAAGTTTCCCTGCTGAAGGAGAAGTGAAATATGTGCCTGTGCCTTGGGAGGAGGAACTGGCGTGGACCCAGCGTGGTGATTCTCAGGTGATGCCTGGTCCTTGATCCCACTTCCCAGGTGGTTCCAGCACATGTGAGGGTCCTCTCACGTGTGCACATGCTTTTTCCCCTGCTCTGAGTGTGCTTTAGGGCAGGAGGGAACGTGGGCCTCCCGGTTCTGCTCTCAGTTGGGTGGTTGTGAGTGTGATATCCTTTCCCCTGGTTCATTTTTGCCTGTTCTCGGGTGGTCTGTTTTGGACTTTCCCTGGTTTTAGGATGTTTGTTGTGTGTAGCTGGTGTTCAACACCAGAGAGATCTGAATCATTCACTCAGGGTAATTAATACTGACCCAATTACATGGTTGAGTTTTGCACTGAAATTTTTAATGGTACTTAATAATGAGAAAGAGTTCTTCATTCCCCACCTCTGTGATTCAGTCCTTTGCTTTTCCTGCTTCCAGTGAATAAGGGCACGTGATGACATGAGTTCCCTGTTTGTTTTGTGTTGGGTAACTCTCCCGAGTCCCCGTGCCTCCTGCCTGCAGAGGCAGGGGAAGGTGCTGCAGGTGAACCTCTCTGCAGAGAAAGCTGTGGTTGAATTCAGCGACGCTGTATTGTCCCTCGTCCAAACCAGTAGGGGACACCAGTCAACTTTGATCTCTGTAGGAGATTGCAGAGGTCAAACGGGGATGGGGAGACACAGACTGCAGCTTTGTGGCCATTGGGCACAGCACAGCTTTCTGTTGAGGAAATCCTTGGCTAAATGGGAAGGATGCTAGAGTAGACACATCTTTATATGCCATCCTGTTTACATCCATCCCCAAAGTGTCTGTCTCGAGAGGAGGCTCCTTCGTAACCCGGCAGAGTTATGCTTTACCTTCTTAACCGATGAGTGTGCAGGGTTGCGTCCTGAAACCCAAATGATAAAGACGTCACCTCTCCCAGTTTCACCGGGCTGGGGGGGAAAAAAAAAGCATTAGAGGCCAGCGTGATTTCTGACCTGCATCATCATGCCTGTAATAAAGCAGTTGCGCACTTCAAGCGGCAATCCGGCTGAGCAAGAAGGGCCTCCTGCCCATCAGCCGGAGCGGTGAGTGATGGATGGACTTCACCCACCGCACTCCTCTCACTGGCTGAGCCTTGCTGAAATGACCTCCCGCGCTCCCCTGCGGAGCGGGGACAGAAAGGAGGGGTATAGTAAACAAAGATGAGTTTGGTGTGGGAGCATGTTTGTAAACGGAGGGTCTGCAGTTTGCTCCGGGGCAGCCAGGGTCATCGGAGCTGGAAGGATTTCATGGTCAACAGCAAACCCGGGGAACCAGGCAGGAACCTTGGCCCGCTCCTGCGTCCCCGGAAAAACCTGATGGAAATACCTGCTGGAAAACTGATGCACAGACATATCAAGAGTGGCTTTCCCCCCCCCACCCCACCCCGCGTCTGTTTCCCTTCCATGATTTCAAGTGAAGCACAGTGGTTTCAAAAACACTGTGGGATGGCTTGTTTCGAGATACAATATATGTTTACACTTTGCATGTCTCCAGGGGCTAAACAACCACCAGAATACCCAAGCGGCCGTAGTTCTGTGAGGGTGAGGAGATAAACATGGTGCTTTGGGGCTGCTGTTATTGTTTCTATGCCCAGATGAGAGATTTGTGCAACGAAAGGGCCCAAATTGGGCACAAGAAAAACGCTACAGCTGGTGTTTCATTTAGTCACTCGGCGTTTGCTTAAAAACACGAGTGCTGCTTTAACATTATATTAAAAATCCCTTCTGCCTACTTCTCTTTAAATTCCCCTTGTGTTTCTTCCTTTTATTTCTGGTCTGTTCTGAATATCCCAGTGTCTGGAATTTGTCTTTTTTAATGATATATAGTGTGGCATGATGCCAGCCTCTACTCCGGGGAACTTTTGTTCATGTTAAGATTTGAAAACCTTTATAAACGCACCCTTGGAGGAGAAATAGTCTGGTATTTAAGAAACGGGATAAAGAGTTAGAGGAGCTCAGTGCTCTTACCAGCTGCATCATATCCTCCTGGGCTGGCGTTTGTGGAGAGAAAAAAGGGATAACCTCTGAAACTCAGCTCTGGGATGCTTCCGCACTGACTCATGGAGCTACTGCAGAGGAAAAGAGCATCTGAGACGGGCTGTATAAATATATCTAAAAACTCGGCGAACAGCTTTCGTCCCTAACCGTTTGGGCTCTCAGGAAAGATTTGAGACACATGTATTTTCGAGAAAAGCCAAACACACTGTAACAGAAATCAGACCTCTGTTATTTGAACCGTCCTCACTCACTCGCTCACCATCTCGAGTCTTAGGCCTGTGAACACAGGGCATTTTCTTACAGGAACCAAGATGGTCTTCAACATAGTCATGCTGAACTGGAGGTGAGCATAGGATGGGACAGCTTGTTCATGAGGTGATGTTTTTGAGGGTGGTGATAAGGAGGACTTGGGCAGCCTGGGGGGCGGTTCAGAAGGGCTGTAGGAGGCCAAGTAAAATAGGAGGTAGAGGTGACGAAAGACAGGTGGAAGATGAGACAGCGAGGGGAGAAGTTCATGTAATCTGGTGCCGCTCTGGAGCAGGATTTGGGGTTGCTGTGGGTAGTGGTGGGTAGTGGTCAAAGCCCATCACGTACCGAACATGGCAAGGCAAGAGAGCGAGCACTCTAAATCCACGGTCTATCTGCGTCTTCACTAGTGCACATGGTTCAGGTTTCGTCATCTAAAAAGGATGGAGGAGAACTGCAAAAGGTGCAGAAGGAGACAACAAGGATCCAGGCTGAGCAACTCAGGAACAGTTATGTGAGGTACAACTCACAATTTGGAAAGAAATGACTGAAGAGGGGCATGACAGAGGTCCAGAAAATCATGAGTGGCCTGGAAAAGCAGGAAGCAGGAGTCTTCAAAGGGAGCCAGTCAGAGCCAAAAGCACAACAAAAAAATGGTGCACTTTTTACACAGCAGCAGTGGATCTGTGGAGCTCCCGGCCCGAGGATTTTTGGATGCTCAAAATTTATGTGAGCTCAAGGGGAAACTGGGCAAGTAGTTGAAGACGAGAGCCTGCTTCAGGAGCGTGGTATTTGTGTGATGAGTGTCACAGCAGAAACCACATCAGGCTCAGAAGACATGGTTGTCTTGTTCTTACTCTTCCCTGGTTGTTTGTTCATGAGCACTGTTGGAGGCGAAGACAGGGCTGGATGGACCATTGGCCTGACCTGGGGCTGGTTCTGATGTTTATGTTCAGTAGTGTTGTCAGGAGCCAGCCCAAAAAATCTTTGTTTTCTTAATATACAAAATTCCTAGCAATTACCAGCAGTATAACATGCAAGAACACCAACTCTGTAATAACTGCACAGAAGATAATTATTTTCCTCATTTTCACAACAAGCCATTGCACGTAGGTAGTGCTCGTTTACTAGGTCTTTGTTGTCTTCATTTTGATGAGGCTCCCCAGAACGACAGTCCTAAAGCTCAGGCTTTTGAAGCAAGAGTGACTTGCTCTGCAGACAACTCGCCAACTTCTTGAGCCAGAAGTCGTGAGTGGAGAAAGGGAGGAAGCTGGTGTCACTCGGTGGTGGCCATGCCCGTTGCTCACGTGTCTACTATTAGCCTAATACTTGAGGTTTACATCAGTAATGCTTTGGTTCTCGCTCCTTCCTTCCACAGGAGACCATACCCTTGGAGAAAACAGTGCATGCCACTTCTCAGGTGGTTTTGCTGGCTGTGAATCCACTTGAGAAGGAAAAGCCGCTGGGAAATGGGTAGGTGTTTCGCCCCAGTGCCATGATGGGGTGGGCAAGCTGCCCTGCCCCATGGCAGTGCTCCTTGCCCCTCACACAGGCTTCTGCTGCTCTGTCCATCCGTGTCTACATCCATTGACTGCTGGAGCACCCGCTGTTGTTCTGCATGGAGATGGTTGGGCTCAGGCAGACGCCGCAGCCCCAGCTTACACTCACTTTGCGTCGTGGACAAGTTTTCACTGTGATGAGTGCCTGCTTGGTGAGGGAGGTTAAGCCGGATTCATCCGTGGCCGTACGATGCAAACCCAGCTGGGGCTGAGCCACCAGCCAGAGCCTGGGGAGGCCAACAAGGAGAAACCTGGCAGAGAAACCAGCCTGGGAGAGCGAGGGGGGGCTGGGAGTGAAGAGGGTGGTGTGATATAAAGCGTATCTCTCTTGCCAGAGGGATTCACAGAGCGGCTGGAGGCAGAGGAAGATACTTAAGGCTGTTTGAGGTAACTTGACAGCTCTGTGCTGAGCTTTTTTGCAGACACTGGGGTGTTCAGATGCAGGTTGTCTTCTGAACCAGCGCTGCCCTGACCCAGCACTTACGTGGGAAGGTTGTTGTCCCCGAATGCCGGTGTGATGGCAGCTGGGGCTTTGCCTGGCAGCTCCCAGCCCAGTGGAGCTGAAGGATGTAGTGTCCTGGGGGGGAAGGAGCAGGCTCTGCATATTCTGACCCCCACCAAAGCAGAGCAAAGCCTCGGGTGGTCTTCAAGTCTTGGCGAACACATTGGAATAAATTATTTCAATAAATGATTGACCCGAAACCCTCCCCCTCCAACTAACGGTGCTTGCGTGTCAGTAAAGTTTAGATTTGAGACTGCAAGTATTTTTATATATGTGTATATAAAAAAAATTCCTATCTTCTGATTTTACTCTATTAGGGCAAAATGCCGCATAGAGAAGCCTATTTACAGGCACGAGGCAGCTGCTTTTCATTAGGATCATTTGCCATAAGCCCAGCTGTCGAAATACTTCTGCATTTAAAGAATGCGGTCGACTCTCCCGGCCCCTCTGCTCCTCGCTGAACACGCTGCTGGGGCGAGGGTGGCGGCGGGCAAACCCTTTCCAGCCAAACTGGGGCTTGAAGTTGGTACAAGCCCCACAACGCCCAGCTGAGCACGAATGCCCCAACCCGGGGGCATTTTTGATGGGTGCTGGTGGCTTATGGAGACCGACCAGTCTCCTCTCTAGGGGAGGTAAAGCCCTCTTGCATTGCAAACAGACCTACTTGTTAAAAATACACACATACGCGTTACCGGGTGCATTGAGTCCTGCAGAGTTCTCTCTTGCACAAGATTGTCCCCAGCATGGCGTGGATGGCTGATTGGAGCAGGGCAGTTGCTTTGGGCAGAGGCCCAGAGAAGTGGTGGTCAAGCTGCTGTTTTACGGCCACCCTTTCCAAGCGTACCTCTTACTGACTTTTTTTTGAACTTAATTTTAATTTTCAAAGCCACGAAGGGCTGCAACTTGTGCTCGGTCTATTTTTTTTTTAGCCAACCGTGATCCAGGCTTATTCCAGGTGGGATTTTTCTCTTCGGTTCGGGAGTTGCTGTGGCTGCTGGCAGTCGCTCAGCTACTGCAGGCTCTTGCTCAGCTGGGTTTTTGCTCCAGAACAATTCCACAGCCCGGCCGGCCAGCCAGGAGAGCGGGGCAGTGTCACACAGTGGTGCGGCTGTCATTTCTAACATCTGGATTCCTTCATGTGAAGTCATTAGCAGAAGTAAAAGAGAGTTCAGGCTGAAGGGAGGGAAAATTCCCCTTCGCTAGCTCTTGCCGTCGGTTGTTTGAGGACACTCACATTACCGGTGTGGTCACTGGAACGTCCTGCTGGAGGAATTGGACGTGTTTCTGATTTTTCTCTCGAAGAGCTGATGTTGAGGGTGGTGGCCACTGCCAGTGCCGACCCATTCGTCACCCCTGTGAGCAGGCACGAAGCGTCTGGGATTTAGACCTTTCAGGCTGAGCTCGTGTCTGCCTTGAAATCTGGCAGGGTTTTGCCACCGCCTTCATTGAACGCCCTTCTGAGCAGCCCGTTTCCCAAGATTTTTCCACCAAAATACCTGACACTTGGCTGAAGCTGGAAGTGTCGCGTCTCGTAGCTGGACGGTTTCCAAAGAGGTGCTGCCAGACACAGTATTTGGGAGCCATTCGCTCCTTGCGCAGAGCAGTAACAAGGATCCATCTCTCTTATTTCCTTTGCTGCTGCAGTCCCTCGGTGTCTCCGTCGCGTGGGCGGATGGAGCAGCGCTTCCTGCAGCCTTTCAGAGCTCGGCTTTGTCCTCATTTTTATGATTTGTTTGTTGGATTTTCAACGTTTCTCCTCGCTTCTCCTCTGTGTGAAAACCTTTAGCAAGAGCAGGAAGCGGTAGCTCTGTACCAGGAATAACATCGTTCTGAAGAATCGCATGCAGTTAGAGGCATTAAAAGAAAAAGCGGTGACGTGTTCCCAGTTTGAACTTTTGCACCGTTTCTTAAACCGCTTCCTGGCTGTAACATCATCCTCAAAGCATCCATTTCTTTGCCAGCATCGCGGGGGATTTTCACGCCCCAGCAATCCCTGCTGCCTTTCTTCAGCACTTCCCAGTCCCAGCTTCGCAATGTGCCCAGCGAAGCCGGCGGCAGCAGCAGCACCTTGGGAACGAAACCTTTCTCCATGCAGAGAGTCGCAAGGTGACGGCTCCGCCAGACTCCTGGAGTAGCTGCCGACTGTGGTGGGGTCAGAGGAGGTGGGAAGAGAGGGGGTTACCAGCCTGGATAAAGCGGATTTGAAAATGTAGGCAAGCACCATGCGTCGGGTTGCCACCTCTGCCTTCAAAGCCCTCTGGCCGTGCACATCTGTGTGGGGCGATGAGCAGCCCCCGCAGAGCCCCACGCCAGCCCTTGGTCACCACTACCACTAGCTCGGTGCCCACATCTGGCCAGGGTTTCAGCAACGTGACCCCATCGCTACCTACGCACCGTGAGCAACGGAATCGAGCCCGTCTGCAGCGGACCTTGCTGAGAAGATTGGGTGTGTATTAACTCAGGGAGCTTGTCTAACCAGGGCCGTGCAGATCCACACAGGGCTTCAGGAAAAGATCTCCTCTACAGTTTCTTCTTCCTGGGATGTTTTGCTATGACACCAGCCCTTCACCTGGCTGCAGTGGGTCAGTCTTCTGGCAGGCCAGCACATCACCCCAGCCACGCTGGCTTGAAATGGGGGTAACCCAAAGCAAAGAGCATCAGTCTGCACCGAGCCTGTGCTGGGGTCAGGGTGAGACCCCTGCAAGCCCTTGGCACCCCATTAGTGAGCAGGTGTGAGTAAATCACAGAATCATTTAGGTTGGAACAGACCTTTAAGATCATCAAGTCCAACTGTTAACCTGGCACTGCCAAGCCCACCACTAAACCAGGACAGAATCACAGAATGGTAGGGGTTGGAAGGGGCCTCTGGAGATCAGCTAGTCCAACCACGCTGCCAGAGCAGGTTCACCTAGAGCAGGTTGCACAGGATCACATCTGGGTGGGTTTTGAATATCTCCAGAGAAGGAGACTCCACAACCTCTCTGGGCAGCCTCTTCCCGTGTGCTGTCACCCTGAAAAGTAAAGAATTTTTTCCTCATGTTCAGATGGAATTTCCCGTGTTCCAGTTTGTGCCCATTGCCCCTTGTCCTGTCGCTGGGCACCACTGAAAAGAGTCTGGCCCCAGCCTCTTGACATCTGTCCTTTAGATACTGATAAGCATTGGTGAGATCCCCTCTCAGCCTTCTCTTCTCCAGGCTGAACAGACCCAGGTCTCTCAGCCTTTCCTCATCAGAGAGATGCTCCAGTCCCCTCATCATCTTCGTAGCCCTCTGCTGGACTCTCCCCAGTAGTTCCTCGTCTTTCCTGAACTGGGGAGCCCAAAACTGGACACAGTACTCCAGATGTGGCCTCACCAGGGCAGAGTAGAGGGGGAGGACAACCTCCCTTGACCTGCTGGCCACGCTCTTTTTAATCCACCCCAGGAGACCATTGGCCGCCTTGGCCACAAGGGCACATTGCTGGCTCATGGGCAACTTGTTGTCCACCAGGACTCCCAGGTGGGGACGTCCCTAAGCACCACAGGTTAGCCACATCAATCGAGCCAAAGCCTTAGTGACCTCTATTTTATCTTTTTTCTTTTTTTCTTTGCATTTCAGCTTTTTTTTTTTTTTTTAATACAGAGATCAGAATTTTTTCTCCCCCCTAGCTTTGCAACAATGGCCCAACGCAGTGAGGAATGGCAAAGTGTCGGGGCCGCCTCACGCCCACGCGTGCTGCTGCGAGAGCACGGCAGGGAAGGAAACGCGGCAGGGGGAGAGGGGATGCGGCCGCTGAAAGAGTGCGTTTCTCGGCACGTGGATCTAGGTACAGTCATCCTGAAAGTCTGTGAGCTAACCCATCTGTTCACCATGCTGGCATCCCACCACCACCTATTTGAGGCCAGGCTGAGCTGTTTGGGGGCAGAAGGGAGCAATATAGCTCACTTTTCTTGCCAGGCTGGGGAAATCCCCAAGGTGCTGGGCTTTTCCCACGTTGGCAACACCAACGCAGAGACATGAGGCTGCATCTTCCCCTCCACGGCCATAGTAGGAGCCAGCACGGTGGCAAAGCCTGGCAGGAAATACAAATTTTTGTTGAAATGTGGTCGCCACGGAGGAAATGGGCCCCAGTTTTGCTGCTGCGGCGTCTCCTTTGGTGATGCTGCTGCTTCTTGAGGCGAAACTGTGCGCAGACATGCAGGAGAGAGGATGGACCCACCTGAGCCGGATGGCTGCTCGGGAAGGAGGTTGGCCCCTTTGGGATGGGCATTGGGATGAAAAGCTTTTCCGGCAGCGTTGCCACCCCAGGAAACCCCGGAGAAGTCCCTTCTGCTGCCTACAGCGGCTGAAAACAGCAATTACCAGCAGAATAACAACCACGGCAGCCTCCCCGGGGCTCGTTGCTCCCAGGCAGTTCAATTAGCACTCGCTTGCATAAAGCAGGGAGGGATAACGCCACTAGCAACCCAGCTGCGTTAGTTTTATTTTCATTTCTTCCCAGCAAAGCGTCACCACAGGATCACGGCAAAAGGAGGGGATCACGGCCCCTCTGTCTGGCTCCACGGGGGTTCGGAGGTGATTTTCCACTGCGGCTGCTGGGAAACACAGCCCCGTGGGTGTTTTTTGTGCCTGGCCAGCGCGTGAGTGAAAATATGAGTCATGATCCCACCGCCTGTAAAATTGCTTTGGTCTCCCTGTTTCGGACAGTCGTTATTGATTATTTTTAGCTGCAAAAGGGGGCAGGGAGGAATGAGCTCGGGCACGGCTCCCCACTGCTATTTCAGGGGATTTGTTAGGTTTGCAGCT
Source organism: Larus michahellis (assembly GCF_964199755.1). Taxonomy (NCBI): domain Eukaryota; kingdom Metazoa; phylum Chordata; class Aves; order Charadriiformes; family Laridae; genus Larus; species Larus michahellis. Next base: position 23,791,271 of record NC_133898.1, read on the forward strand.
GACTGTTGAGAGATTAATAGACAAACCCCAACCACTTCAGTATTGTGTGCTCTTTATTTTTAATATAAATCAGTTTTGCAGTGGTTTGCAGGACACAAAGCTGCCTGCAGCCCGGGTTTCCTCCCACCAGAATGAATGGCCCGGGCCCGCACGCGGGTCAGCAGCCAGAGCATTGTCACCGTTGGGTTTTTGTTCCGTCTTTGCTTCTTGCTGCTGCTCCAGATGTGCAGGAGGTAGGAATCGCTCCAGGGGGTGACCTTGGGAGAGCAGGGGGAACGGGAGGATCCTGCCTATGCCCGGCTGGATGGAAGCCCTCCCAGATCCTCCAGAGCTGGTCCTCCCAAGCAAGCCCTGGCTTGGGAACCTCCTGGGGACGAAGGAATGGCCACCGGCCCTCTTGCCTGCTGCCCTCCCTAGCGTCTGGGGCAGAAGGGCTGTGTCTGCCTCTGCCAGGAGACGAGAGGGAGCTCTGGTCCTGCCAGATGTTGCTTCTGGCATCTGTCTTGTCCCGGCCCTGGGTCTCCTCTCCACCATTGCCAAGCAGAAATTACTGTCGCTGGGGAGGTGCTGAGATTGACTTTCTCCAATACCCTCCCTTGCAGCCACTGGAGGGCAAACCTCCACGGGGGATCCTTCCTGAGCACGGACTGGAATTTGGGCTTGAACAAGAAGGTTGAGAGCTGTGCTGTCCTGGATCGTGGGTTGACATGACCTGGTGTCTGAAAATGGTCGCAGTGGCTTACAGGGCTAAGAAACAAGATATGCATGGAGAGAGTAACTTCCTTTCCAGCTTGACAGAGCACTTCTTGTGTTGCATCCTCTGGACGTGCCGTGAGGCGCTCCTGAGAGCATCAGCTGGGCAATGTAAGTGCCGACCTGGGGTCTGCCCAGGCTGGGATCATGCCAGGGCGCTGAAGCCCTCTGTGGCCAGGAGCTGCCGCTGGCTGTGTGGGCTTCCTGCTGTCCCCCAGCCAGGCTGTCTCGGAGGTGCTCTCATGGCTCACCCCGAGCATCACAGCCACATGTGTTCCCCCAGTGCCCAGGCAATCCCTCTTGCTGGGGACACCCAGCCATGCGATCCGCCTTAGTGTCCTCTGTTACCTGAACGCAGAGGAAAAGAATGATCCAAACATCTTTTCAACCAAGGAGCACCACCTGCATCTCAGCATCCATCCTCAGACGCTTTCTGGGAAGCTTCAGCCTTCCCCAAGGAGCCTCATCTTCCTCACAGGCTCAGCCGCATGGTCCTTCCCGCTCTCCCTCCCCACCGCCCTCTCCTCCCGTGCCTGGCTCCATGGCACCTCCCATTCTCTTGGTGGTCCTCCCCAGTTTGGGCTGGGGCTTTTTTGGTTGCTTTGGTTTTGCTCCTGGGGAGGACAAACCTCCACAGGTCATCCACAGCCACGGCAGTTCAGCGATGTGCTTCCTTCCTCCCGGCCCCTTGGCGTTCGCCAGCCCCCTCAGCAGCTCCCGGCAGGGATGCTGGGATTTTTGGCATCTGCCACGTCAGCAGTTCCACTGAAAGCCTGGACTAAGGCTCAGGGAGGAACGAAGGGCTTCACCAATTTTAGGTGGGAATTTCTTGCGATGCAATTCTTTAAAGAATCTCCTTCTTTAAAATAGGTGATGAGGAAACACCAGAGCGAAGTGCCAACCCTCGGCACTGCCAGTGAGGAAAGACTCACAGACGGAGTCGTGTTGGGCTCACAACCAAAATAAGGAACCATGAAAGAGCAGGGGAGGTGGTCTTTGTCTGCTGAAGTGGGGCGAGGGCTCCATTTTCGCCGTCTTTTGGAATTCCCTGTGGAGTCCAATTCCCCATGTATCACTACGGACACGTGGGCTCACTTATAAACCTGCTTTCCCAATGGAAAACCGGTCTTGGGAGCCATTAGCAGGGAAATACTTCCTTTGGTTTCTGAAAATAGTTCATCAGAGCGATGCTGAATTAAATGAGTGAAAAAAAATCAGTCTGAGTGCAACGAAGCAGCGGCTCGCGTGTTGTACGTATGGGATGCATAATCTTCTCAACATTAAAAATATTTTGTTGGAAAACATTTCTGCAAGTATTTATTTCCATCATCTCTTTTAAAACGCGTTTTACCACGTGTTCTGGAGAGCAGCTTGTTTGCCATCATGTCGCCGTGCTGAAAAAGCTGGAAACCTCTTTTTTTTTTCTGCTGCTGTCGGGGCAGAACGATGGCCCCGCTCAACCTCTGCCACCAGCCCAAGCGAAACCAGCACGTAGGGAACATGCCAGCCAGGCGGATCATCACCTGAACCTGTGCCATGGGCACAGAAATCACTGGGATTGCTCCCGGGGACCGTCTCGGGGAAACCCCACCTCTTCTAAATAGACCAAGGAGGACATTTCCCAAATCTTGGGTGGAGCCGCTCCTCTGGGAAAGCCCCAGCGTGGGTGGGAAAATGCCTCCTTCCAGAGGCAAGAAGGGGAAGGGGTGTCTGCATCCAGCCAGGGTGGCGAATTTCCAAGGGTGCTCGTTAACTGGGTGCCGATACCCTGTGTGGAGAAGGGGTTTTGGTGACCACGGTGTGGTTTTCCCTCCGGCGCTGCCCCCATTGCCGGGGAGGAAAGCCAGGCAGGAGGTGCCCCCTCACCCTCCTGCCCACCACCCCGGGGTGAATTTGCGGCTAGGAAAACCAATATATTCCTCCTAGACACACACTTTGAAGTGTATGGCTTTTTGTCTTTTCCTTTTTCATTTTTCTCCTTTCCCCCTTTTTTCCTCCCCCTTTTTTCTCCCTTTTTTCTTTTTTTTCTCATTTTTTCCTCTTTTTTACCTTTATCCCCTTTTTCCTTTTTCCTTTTTTCCTTTCTTTTTCCTTTCTTCCTTTTTTCCCAGTTTCCCTTTTCCCCTTCTTTCCTTTTTCTCTTTTCCTTTTTCCTGTTATCCTTTTTTCTCTTTTCCTTTTCCTCTCTCTTTTATCTTCCTCTTCCTTTTTTCTCCTTTTCCTCCTTCTCTGCTTTTCTCTTTTCCATTTTTTCCATTTTTCCCCTTTTTCCTTTTTATCTTTTCCCTTTTTTCCTTTTCCTCTTCCCCCCCTCCCTTTTTTTTTTTCTATTTTCCAGACCATGGGGGAATAAGGGCACGTTATTCAGACTAGCCCTGCTCCTCTCAGTTGCTAAGGGGCTGCTCCAGCCTCTCCAGCTGGGCAGGTCTCTGCTGGCCATGAGCCACCCCACCATTTGGGGCTGGTCTGGGGGGGAAATCACCTGGTCTCTGCTCGTGGGGCATTTCCACCTCGGGGCCAGCCCTCAGCTGGTCCCTGTGGCCCTTCACAGGGCTTTGCTCTTGCCCTGGGGCGGGCAGGAGTTGGACCCCTCTGGCAGCCGAGCTCCTTGCCTGTGAGAAACGGGGCTAAAATACACACATGGCTAATTAATCAGCCGAAGAAATAACGAGCATTGACTGATGACTCTTTAGTTCAGCCTTGCGTCTTCATCACATTTCAGATTCACGTCAGCTTTCCATCCGCAGCCAGCGAAGGGCTCCTTGCCTACCTTTCTGGAGCTGGAAACCACGTGACTGCTGCAGGCTGGCCGGGGTGATGGCCCCAAGGAAGGCCCCAAGCAAAGGGGGACTGGGGCTGCAGGAGCCCTTGGCCAGCCTGGTTTGGTCGAGAGGTCATCTGGCCGGTGGGGTTGGAGGCACATGTCCCACCACTGGGGCCCGTCTGCTGGGAAATGCCCGCGAGCACTTGGTTTCTTGGCATGCAGCAGCACTCGTTTCCATCTCACCTCACAAAGAGGTCAAAACTTGGAAGTTTGTGGTCTTTCAAGCCAGGAGGGGTTTGGGTGTCCCCCCCCGCCCCAGGTACCATCTGCAGGTCAACACTGAAACTTGGTCCTGCTGTTGTGGCTCTGTCTGCTTACCAGGTGCATGAAGAGAGCTAGGGAATTGCTCACTTTATACAATTTATTGTCGTCTTCAGGACCTTTTATGCTGCTCTACAGAGAGAAGGCCAGAGGCACATCTGGACTCCACATCTGCACATAGCTACACAAACATCTGGATACAAACATCTGGGGCTGTAAGGGCTATGGAGATGGGCTCCGTGCAAATGTGTGATGCTCTGCAATCAACAGCGGGGATCTTCAAGTCAGGATCTACATTGTACATGGATCCTACAGCTTTCTCCCACTGAGGTTAAATAATGGTGTCCACAGACCCCCAGGTCAGGATAAGGAAGGAACAGGTGCCTTGAAGGCATCAGAAAGCCCAGAGAAAAATCACTTTAGCCCTCCCATACTACACATCTTCCTACACAAATTTTGCAGGTGTGCAATTTATGCTGTTAGTCTATTGAAATCCCACAAAAAGCAAAGTCTAAACTATCTATCGGTTTTATTAATAGTGTTACAGTTCACCGTCAACACAGGTAAAACACTCACCATGCTAAATTGTAGCGTGATGGCATCACTCAGTTAAAACATCCCTGAGCACAATCCAGGGGATAAGCAGCCAAATTGATGAAAAGCAGCCAACGATCAAGGAAAACCAACTCCATATTTAAGGAGAACATCAGCTCCTGAGAAATCCTATACTTTTAATTGTATCTAAGAGCATAATTGCATCTTTGGTCCCAACAGACTTAAAATCAATCCGGCTAATGAGTGACACAAAGAAATGGGACTTAAACTGATGCTTATCTCCGGTAACTAAATACAGGGATCTCGTTGTACATAATGTATATATAAATTATAGAGCAGTCCCCGCCAGCACGGCACTGGCAGCTCACTCGGAGGGATGGAGCTATTAAGATGGGCATCCAGGACACCCCCGGTATTTAGCTGGGCGCCTTGCCGAGCTCTAAAGAATAACACAACTTTTGAAACTTGGTAAAAAAAGAGATTATCGGTGACATTATCATTTTTCCTAAAAATATTCTGGACTTTGATACACAGTTCCTCAAATGTTGTTTCTGCAGCAGCGTTTAGCTGCCATCCATGTTACCCTTAGTTATTTCCAGTTAGCGAGGTGATGAGTGAAACCCTAATTTCTTGTCCTCCTTTAGCTGTTCCCATTCTCTTTTGGTGCATAAGAGTATTGTGAATAAATGACAGAAAAAAGGAAAGCGTTCAGTTACTTTGATCTTCCAAGAAAGACAATAAAAATAACTATTGCCTTGCATGATTTTTGCTGTCTCTATGCAGCAATGCAATCACTAGGGGGAGGCAGACAGTAAATTTATCTATCCCAAGCTCTCAGCTAATCCATGTTGCCGTATAAATGACGGCAGAACAGTTGTAAGAAGGAGCTCCCAGTATGTCACGCTGCCCAGGGGGGGAAATTTGAGCGTTTGCTGAAATTAGCTTAATTTTGGTGGCTGTCCCTTTGAGGGACCTGCCCACACCGGCGGTCCCCAAGGTGACTGTGTCCCCCCTGGCGGCTGCGGGTGCTGAGGGTCCTGTCGGGTCCATCGGATTGTCCTGGGAGAGATTCAACCCCATCCCGAGAAACTGTGAGCGCAGGAGCTGGTAGAGAGGCTGAGACCTGCAATGCGGAGTTTTTGGCCGCCACGGTGCAGAGTTTGCGGGCACAACTCAGCACGGGCCAGCCATCTCTCCTCCAAAAGGACTTTTGAGGCAGATGGCCCCAAAATAAAGGAGAAATCAGCAACCACTGAGCATAAGGATTTAGTCAAAAGGGCCAAACATCCTAATGGGCAATCTACATTTTTATGGAAATATGAAAAAACTCAAAAAAATAGCCACCAAACAAACAGAAACCCCCCCCTACATGTTAAAATTCCTCACTTAAATACTTATGTATTGGCAAATGAAAAATAAACTCAGGCTTATGATTTATTTCACCATCTCCACTCTACCGTCTGCTAAGGTAAAATCGAGCACACGCTCCTGTTCTCGCAAGCCAAATGCGACTTGAGGGACCTCCCCGCTTCGCAACAGGGCGTCCAGCCAGGATGCTTCTCTTCCAGGGTTTACACCATGGTACCACAATCCTGTTTTATGCTCATGAGGGCAAACCCCATTCACAGGGTGAGCGTGGAGGAGGTTTGTGGGTCTGCCCGTGCCTGCTGTAGGACAGCGAGGAGAATTTGGGGTCAAAGAATCACCGGATGGTTTGTGTTTGAAGGGAATTTAAAGATCATCTAGTTCCAACCCCCTGCCATGGGCAGGGATGCCATGGGTTGCTTTGGACATTGGGAATTACGGACACATGGCCATGGGAGGAGAAGGCTTGCGCTGCTGGAAGAAGCACAGCCTCTTGCTGGCCTTTTGGCCATCGGAGCTGCATGTGGGATGGGTGGAAAAGCTTAAAAATCGTGAGCTGGGATGCAGTTGCTCGCACCAGCGCTGCTGGGAAGGTCTGACACGTTGCTTGTTTCAACCCACGGAAAAAAAAAATGGGTGTATTTGTCCCTGAACACCCATCCGTCAGCCTGTCAAGCTGTGATGACTTAGAAGAAAAAAAAAAGGATTTTTTAAATTTTATTTTGCTAAATGATGATTGACATTTTAAAAGGAATATTGTCAAAGCCACATGTCAAACAGCCTAATTGCCTTATCTGCGTGGCCCCTAATGACAAGTTAGACTATTACAGCTGAAAGAATTTTAAGCATCTAATAATTTACACATCATCACCTGGGCTATTTGCTTTCGGCACCTCACTAAGTGCAGATGAGGAGTGGAGCTGGTTGTGTTTCAAGGCGCTTTCACCTGTTTCCCTCAGTCCTGCGTCAGGACAGCGCAGCCCCAGGGGAAATCACAGCCTTCAGCAGAAGCCAGTTAAAATGTTGTGATGAAAATACGCACTTTTACATTAGGGCTTTTTTTTTTTCTTCTCCTCCAGTAACTGAATCTTTTTATTTTTTTAAGAGAACAACCAACGTGGGCTCTGCTTTTGGGTCAGGTCAGGGGTATCAACATCACTTTAATTCCAGTTTATAGCATTACGCATCATAAACAGATAATGCCTTCTCACTGAAACACCCAGGAAAGGAAGGATACTGGGTGGCGAATTGAAAGAGCAGGTCTGTCCCTAATGAGTGACAGCTGGCCTCATTTCATTGATTAGCTAATTGCTGTCACAGGTGTAGCAGGGCCGTATATGAGCCAGTGGGCTCCCAGCCTAGGCCCTTTGCTGGAGGGATGTGTTTTGGAGAGGGGCTGGGAAAGGTGGTGATCCCAGGTTTTCTCTTCCTGAGGGATTATTTTAGGGAGGGAATTGTTTTCTTTTTTTTCCTTTTTGTCTCATTTTAATGTAGCGCCTCCATTAAACCTCTGCCATGAAGCCTTTGTGCTCCCTGATGCTTCTGGCCCTGCTCCTGGCACTCTGTGTGTGGGGACCGGCTGCTGGCAGGCAGGGTCCCGGGGTGATACTACGGTCCCGCTGCGATGCTGCTGGCTGCAATGCTGCCCCGGGGGTGAGTGATGGGAAGGGGGGCTCAGTTCCTTGTAGGAAAATCACTTTTTGTGTGCATCTTATGAATCCCGCTCTCCTCTGCGTGGCCTCTATGGATTAAAGGGCAGCTGGGCATCGCTCGCTCTGTTTTGAGGGTGTTTTTGTACTGGTTGTGGCCTAATAGCATAAATTAGGCAATGCAACGGGAGGTAGGGAGTGGTAAATGTTTATTATCACATGGAAAAAATGAAGTGGCCTAGGGGCTTGGTCCTAGTGGATTTGATGCTTCCTTCTTATCGGGCTTGGGCTGGCATCTCTCTGAGCAGCATTACAGCACGGGCAGCGGTACTTGGGTCTGCAATAAGACACTATTTTCTTTATAGGCGTGTGGGTCCTCTCAGGAATATCAGAAGGTTAAACCAGGTAAGAGTTAATTCTCAGACCAGCTTTTTTTTTTTTAAGTTTTATTTAATTAGCCTGAGTAGATCCTCCCCAGAATTTGTTGGGTACCTCAAGCTATGGTGCGGAAAGCCAGGAGCAACAAGCCAGCCCCAGGGTGACGTGGGGAGGGAAGGGGACGTGACTGATGGGGAAGGGGAAAATCGATGCTCGTGTGGGAGATAACCTGCGCCGCTATCTTGCGGCTGCCAAACCCCAACCACCGAGCAGGACCCCGGAGGCAGGAGTGAGTGTGCTGTAGCAAATCACTGTTGGGCAGCAATTAAAACAAGTAGCAAAAGTTCAATCCAAACTCTAATTGTGCCCCTGTAGGGTAAACCTATTGCTGGCTCGTGGCTTTTCTAGTTTTGAAATAGTGTTTTTGGAAAATACCCTGTTTCTTCCTGCCTGAGGGAAGGTGTTTCCCACTTTGAGGGCTAAATTATCTATGGTGAGATGCTGATGTTGCTTGTTCTATCGAAGCTCTGAGGGCTTCTTGCTTGGCTGAACCCTTTAGAGCAAAGGGGGTGAAAATGCCTTCAGGAGAGCACTACCTCCCAGCTCTGCAGGTGTATAAACAAAAAAAACCTTTCCCGTTTGCTGAAACCAAGTGTAATAGCATGCTCGTCACTTCTGTAACTTGTCCTGATGTGGCAATTCCCTGAGCCTTTAGCTCGAGACCTAAATAGCCCAACCCTGCAGATGGGAACCCATCTCCATGGGGCAAGTGGCACCCAGTGTGTGGCTGTGCTGGGACCTCTGTGCTCCTGCATGGACATATGTTGGGGTTGGGGGTGGGGTGGGGGGGGACGGACAGACTTAAATCATGAGCTTTGATTCTCAGGTAGTAGCAGTGGGGGTACAGCCTGGCTCTCTGTGGGGCAGGAGGTGGTGGTGGCCAGGGCTTCTTCAGCTGCCCCCAGCACTCTGGAGCAGCACATACTGGTGGGGTGAGCACTGGTGGGGAGGAGTTCTGGGTTAGGCTGCTGGCAGATGTGGATGGAAACAGTCACTCGGGCTGGAAGGGATGTCCCTGGGCTGGTGTGTGGGTGCATGCTCAGGTGGTCCCCTGCCCTTCACCTCAGCACCTGACACAGGGTTGCTTGCATGTTCTCCTGCTGATGGGTTTGCACATTGCTTGGCAAATGGGAGTGGGAGGTAGCAAAATGGGGAGATAAGGGAGCTTGAAAATAATTTATGGGAGTAAGGACTAGTAACTCTGGGAACTGGAGACGGATGAGAACTTGAGGATGTTGCTTCTTTTCTTCCAGGGTCAGAGTCTCCTTGGATATCGGCATATGTGCCTGTAAGAAGATGCCACGGAGTCCTGAAGGACAAATATGGGGAGTTTTCTCCTCCAGCTTACCATGGTGATACCCCCATAAACTTTTGGTGCAACTGGACAATCTGGGCAGGCTCCAGAAAGCATATAATAATCTATATTCAGGGCTTTATCGCTAAGGAGGGTTGCAGCAAAAATGAGGACAAAATCCTATTTGAAGGAGTTTCTTCACTGGTGGAAAACAGTGTGGTTTATGCTTGCTGGAAAAAGGAGACGCATGTTTTTGCCACCTTTGCTCAGGCTGTCCATGTTGTGTTGCTGAAGAGATACTTGCCAAACTGCAGGGAGACGCAATTTAAAGGGAAGTACTACATCTTCCAAGACCAGGAAGGTGAATCTTCCTCCAAAGACAATGTGATTTCTGAAACTTCTGCTCCAAAATTGCGAAAGCAAGATAGTGTTTTTCAGTCTGGATGGGCTGAAGACCTTAAAGATGTGCTGGGCTTTGTGACCACACGTAGCACTGTGACCCTTGGCAAGACCACTGTGTTGAGTGGTGGGTCCCTGGGGGGAAGAGGGAGCACATTGGGTACTATGGCTGTTGGAAGTCCTCTTGAGCTTGTCCCATATGAAGGTGCAAGGACACAGCTCTGGCAAACAAAAGCTCCTTGTGTGCTGGGGTCTGAGCTGCGAGGAGGTCTGAGACACTGCGAGGAACCTCAAGGCAGAGGAGCCCCTGGGGGCATAATCCCCACTGCAGCACAGGATACCTGGGGTCAGAGTCTCTCTGTAAGCGGGGACATCACTGCGGGGTTTGGTTATACGCACAAGCTTTCAAGTATGCTTTCAGAAACTCCTTTGCTCGGTGCCTCGCGGGTAGCAGAGCCTTTTTTGCAGCCGGTAGGTGTGGGTCTGGAGAACAGGCAGTCTGTCCTGCACCCTACCCTGAGGCCAAAAGATCTGGGAGACCTACAATTTAGTATTAAACCAACACACACGAGTTCCGTGGACCTGGCTGCACACTTGCAGTTTTTGTCCCCTGGCAGAAGAGAAAGCAAAGAGCGCATGGATACAGCCACGTACCGAGGGTTCAGCACAGTCAGTTCAGAGAAGGATGAAAGCCATCCCCAGTTGAGTGTCTTGGCTGATGGCACAGCGAGCGGTGATGCTGATAGCCTTGCAAAGAGCCTGATGCCCAGCCTGAGTAGCCCGTATGAAGTGGTAAACGGGGACCACTCCCATCTGCTACCTGAGAGAAGTCAAAGGTACCAAAGTAGTTCTGGGGCTTTGTCCATGACTCCACCTGAATTAGGAACAACTGGTCTCCGACATACAAAGCTCATGGGTATTTCATCCCCAGAATGTTTTAGGGGAGCTGTTGAGGGGAAAACAGTGTTGCATCCCACAGCAACACGGAACATCCTCCAAGAGCATCCTCATTTGTGTGGCCAGAGCAGTAATGTCCTGCATTCAGCCTCTGCAGACCCTGGGAGCCTTCCCCAAAATGCCCAAGCACATGATGGTCTGGATGCTGAGAAAGCTCATGCATCTTCCTTGAGTGTAAAAAGCTGCCACCACCCAAGTGACAGAGCTGCACAGCTGAGGTTGGTAATACCCCCTTTGCCAACAGGGCTGAAGCATTTTCCCACAGCCACGTCCACCCTAGGGACAGAAACAACCTCCACGCTGGTGGTCTCCTGCACAGAACCTGTTCCTGCAGACTTCGGCTCTAGTCATTTCACCCCTGAAGTATCTCTTCCTCCAGAAGTGGGGCCCATGTCCAGGGTCATCTTCTCTCCACCAGCTGCTTTGGATGTGGACCCTGTCAGCCTCAGGCGAAGGACAGGCATCGCACTGGCTACCCCAGGAGAACAGGAGATGGTCTCCCCTTCACTGCCATCAGTAGCCCCTGAACTGGGCACAGATGGGTCCTCTGGACACCTTGGTCCTGGGATGCAAAAGCTGTTGCTAGGTGAGGCAGGTAGCCAGCGAGGAGAAACCTCAGACTCCATGGGCTCAACGGCCAGGGGTCCCTCCTCAGCTTCTGTCACTGGCCCAAAGCCTGGTGTGGGGCTTCCTCGGCCTGAGGACCATGTGAGCACTGGTGCTGGGGTGGCACCAGCTTCCCTGCCTGGCACCTGGGGGGCTAGGAAAGAGGAGCATGTGGTGCCTGTGCAGCATCAGGGAACAGCTGCTAGAGACAAAATGGCTTCTGCCTCCATCCTCAGGGGATTTAAAATGCAGAAAACAACTGACGCTCTCCGAGTGGGTGCAGGAGAGCAGAGAAATGACTCCTCCAGTACTGCACACCCTGTTCCTCCTGTGGCCCATCAGGGAGAAACTGCATTGAAAGGCCAAAAGCCTCAGGAGCCCTCTGATGATCCTGTCTCCAGAAACACCCAGATCCCCGGAGGACAGCAACAGAAACATGCTGGTAGGTCTCCCACTACTTCATATATGGTTGTAAACTATCTTTAGAAGGCAGAAGTAATTGGTGGGGGCAAGGATGAGGCTGTGTCTATCACCTGCACTTCAAGCCCAGCAAGCATAGCCCTGGCTGTCTGGGGAGGGGAAGGTTTCCAATAAGTGGTCTTCTTCTTGAAACCTCTGTTGGAAGCAAAGCTATGTAATTCAAGCTGCTGAAGGCTGGATGGGTTGCAAAGGGCCAGATCCCAGCAGAGAAGCTGGGGCCTGGGATCAGCTCCCATTGCAGAGCTGAGACATGACTCTGGGGGCTGAAACTATAGAAATCATGCAGCAGGAGAAGGTTTTTAAATGGGTCTCTTTAGGAGTGCTGTGAACTGCCACTGGAAGTGCTGATGTCCGTGTCTTGGAGTGTACAAGAACCATTGACTATGCATTTCCTTTCCAATGTGTCAGAGCTAGGACCTCCTTGGACAATGGAGTACTTCCCCATCAGCAGCTGCCACCTCATCTTTCGGGATGAGTCTGGGATGTTTTACCTGCCGCTGCATGCCGACATTAAAACCAACATCTGGTGCAACTGGACCATCTGGGCAGGCCCCCAGAAGCACGTTGTCATCTACGTCCAGGGCTTCCAGGGGAGCGAAGGCTGTGGCAAGAACCAGGACAAGATAATCTTCCAGGGGGTCTCATCAAGTGTGGAAACCAAAGTGGTGTATGCCTGTCACAACCAAGGTACTCTGATCTTCGCTACGCAAGCTACTGCGGTCCATGTATTGTTTATATCGGGGAGTGGTTCCCTAAGCCATGAATACGGACATTTTAAAGGACAGTATTATGTATTCAGAGACTCTGAAACTGTGGGCTCTTCAGATGATACCACAGCTCCCCAAAAGCCTGTCCAGGAGGTCTCCAAAAAAGAGAGATGGAGGACAGCGGTAACAAAAGGTTTATTGCCCATGCTGAGAACCTCTCCAGGCCCATCAGGTGCACTTGCTGGTGGCAGGATCCAGCCTGAGCTTGTGAGACCAGATGAAAAGACTCAACACCCTCCCAATCTTATGGAAGATGCTCAGTCTGGTGCTAACTTGAACAAGCTTGACCTGAATGAGTGTGGTCAGCTGTGGGATGAAACAGAGATGGAAAGGAGCCTTAAGGATGGTGGCACTGAAGGCAGAGAAGCTAAGGATGATGTGTTGGCAGAGCCATCTCCAGCTAGGCAAGATGCTGAGCATAAAGACGAACTGTCCCCTTTGAAGATTGCGAAGGGGGATGTAGAGCTTGTGTCCGCTTTGGTCACTGTAGCCTCATGCTCCTCAAAGGTGCCCAGCAGCAATGTACGTCTCTCTCCCAAATCATCTAGCCTGGATCAGGCCAGCAACAGGCTGTCAGAAGAAGTGGTTGCTGCTGCACATAGCACACAGACACCAGTGCTGGAAGAGCCACCGCTAAACACAAATATAAAGCCTTCTCCTCTCTACCCCTCTCCTGGTGTGACTGCTGGAGATGTGGTGTCTCCAGGAGAAAGGAATGAAGAGCTCTTTGGTAAGGCGTTTTGTGTTATTTGTGGCTGAACTGATGCCCAACACTGAGCAATATCCATTTCCAGTGATGCAGTGCTCTGTTAAGAGAGGTTTTATTTGTAGACATGGCTAATAACCTTCAGTTGGTCCATATGGTAGCACTCTTGACTCCTATATCCAAGGAAGGTGGTACTTGAGAAGACATAGGGTTATCTGTTGTACCATGGGCATCTATGGGCTGATGCTCCTCTTAACAGGGAGAGGCTGGCTCCTAATCCAAGTGCTCTGAATTATCCATGGAGGAGCCAGCCTCTCAGCTGCAATTTCACACCCAAAGCAGCCTATGAATGCCCATCTTGCTGTTAAACACCTCTAGCTTGTGTTGATTCCCATGGCTGTAGCCTGCCATGGTGCCCCTAGCCATGATAACCGAGTTTGAACTCCAGAAGTTAGAGGGAAAAGCCGGGGGGGAAAAGGCTTTTGTCTCCTAAGGAAGTTTAGATTTGACGGTAGACTTCTTTCACAGAAATATTTAGCCACTGATAGTATTAATTTTTGCCTGAAGGTAGAAGAGAATTGGTCTTTCCTCCCTTCATTGTAGATGAGGGGAAGAGTTTGTTTAGCTCTTTTGCAGTTGCTGGCACCTAACACACAAGCTGCTTTGCCCTGCTGGGGTCCAAGGCAGCTCTGTTGTAGGAGCTCTGGTGGCTTCACAGGGATAACATTTCATCTGCTTCCAGAAATAGAGATGGGGTTTATTGGGGTGATATCTTTCTAAAGAGTGCTTCTCACTGTAGAGAAGAGTAGATTGCATTTAGAGCTCGATATTTAATTTCAGTATAAGGACTATAGGAGGGAGCTGGCACACACCATTCTTCTTGCAAAGTGACACATAGCTAATGTATTTTATCCTCCCCCCCCCCCCCCGCCCTTGAAGTTAGCAGCCTGATTCTTTCCCTTGCTCTGACAGATCTGGTTTCTGCCCTGTGGTCTCTGGAGAATGACACAGCCCTGCGGTCCCAGCACCACCCCGGAGGTGAGCCGTGCAAAGAGTTAAGCATGTCTTAAAACAGTGCCCCAAGTTCAGTGTGCTGATAGGTGTTGTGCGTGGACTTCACCTGCTCCTTAAGTTTAGGAAGCAGTGGAGGGTGCTTCTGAGTAGTAACCGCTTTGAAGATTTTAATTTTTAAGCTATCACTGCAACCCCGCAGTTGTGCTTTGGCCACTTTGTCCTTACCCTGAGTTCACGTGCTAAAGCTGACGTAAATGCTGGCTTGTTTGAGTTCAAGCATTACTTGTTGGCTGTTTAAAGAAGATTTTTCTAAGGTGAATGAGTCTGAAGGTGCCTCAATTCCTACAATATACCCAATGGGTGTCTCATGACTACCTGGCTCAGAAACCTGCAGGAGTCCTGCTCATCAGGCTGAGGAGAGAAGCAAAACCCCCTTATGGGAGCATTATCAACTGAGCAGCACAATGCTGGGCTCGTGTGGCAGAGCAAGCCACAGAAACAGCTTGCAAAAAGGAGTTGACACAGAAGGAGCCTGAGTCTTGAATAGGGGAAATATTGTTGAATAAATAGGCTTTAAACGGCAGACTCTGGCAAATCTGTGCCAGCCTGGGTTCAGCCAGACCGCAGCAGTTTATCTAAGCTGATCCTAAACTGAGATGGGCGAGAGAAATGGGCTTTTAGACTCCATCACAAATTATGATGATACTTTTGGGAAAGAGAATGGCTAAAGAAATGTGAGTGCAATCGGATGTACATTAATGCTGTGTATACTTTTTGCTTAAAAATCAATTTCCCTGTTCAGCACTGAGCATTAGCTAAGGTTTGTTTTCCCCTGTTGTTACCCAACAACTTCTTTGACCTGATGCACGGCCTCTGGGAATCCCCATGTGGCACTGATTTACACAAGCGTGTCCTCGTGGAGCTGTTCTGCTAGTGTCGATGTTTAAGGACTAGCTCATTTAAGGAGCCTGTTTGTGTTATGTGGACTTAAACATGGCAGAATCTTGTGTCTTCTGCTAGATGTGCTGTTTGAAGTAGCTATTGAAATCAAACCCAAGGACTGGATTCCTCATGGTGGAAGTGAGCTCCCAAAGGGTTTTCTTGAATCTATGAAGAATCATGTAAGTCTGGGCACAGGGAGGAGGAGGGGAAAAAAACCAAACATGATGTCCTGTATCTTCAACTAGAAGGGACCATGTTGTACCCTTCATTCCAGGGATTTTCTGTTAAAGCCACATGATGAGCCAGCATATGAGTACCTTGTGCTGGTCATCATCTGAGGCCAGTGCCGATGCCCTGGCAGGGTGCCCAGCTGCGGTGGCACGCATTTAGCTGCTGCAGCCCTTCAGAGACCACGCCATCACAAGGCAGCAGAATAGTGCTGCAGAGACAGGGACACAACCGACCGAGGGTTGTAACTCACCTTGGGAAATGGGGCAGCTTGTAGCCAGGGCCTAAAAGGGGGCAAGTGTCTGAGCATCTGCTTTCAGGGCTGCACCTCAATTTCTTTTCTGGGACACAAACTGGAGCAGGTGCAGGGTTCAGCCTGCTGCCTAGTCTAGAAAGCTGCTATCTGGAATGGTTTAGCACCAAAACATTTACCTGGGGCTACTATTGCTTTTCCTTTTCCCAAATCACCTTGTGTGTTTGTGAGGGTTGAGCTGAAGCTAAGCAGGTGGGAGCAATTAGTATTCGCCTAGAGAAAAGGCTCAGAGCACTGGGCTATGGGACATCTAATATGTCCTGAGTGGTTTGTGAAGGGGAAGAACAAGGTGGGGAGGTAGACTGAGATAAGAAACTGTTTGCTGCCATGCTCCTGCCCATCAAACATCAAACCAGCACTGGTCACTCTCTTGCTTTGCAGATCCAGGAGAACCTGAAACTTTCTGCCAACAGAGTCAATGAAATAAAGTTAAAAGAAATCAAAAGGTATGCTTACTGCTGTGCTGGCTTGGCAGGTGACTCTGCTATATAACCTGTAATATTTCTTGGATAGCAGTGGCTTGGCTTCTCATTCTCCTTCCCCAGGCAGAGGCCCTGCCTTGCTTCTCTCCTGTGATCTGTAACTTGCGCTGAAGGTAGAGGAAAGCTGTTGAAAATTGATGTTTAGTGCTGGCTAGGACCTTTATAGGTCTAAGATGTATTTAAACTCTGGAGAAAATGAGGATCCCCACACTTGCAGTGGTGTCTGATGGAGAAAGGTAGGAGCTGTCAGCAAGGTCCTTGCCACACTTCATTGAGGCTGGCCTGGGGCTGCAGATTGCCACTACACCTTGCTTTATGCGAATATCTAGTCACTTCAGCCTAGCTCCATGTGAGAAGCCATTACCGGGCTTTCCTTTTTCCCTTGGTCCAAGTGCAAAGCTGCCTCTTATCACAAATACTCTTTGCAAGAGCCTTGCAGCACCACGATCTGATACAAGTGGGTGGAAGGTCTAAATGGGCTTTCAGAGCTGGGCTTGGGGGGGTGGTGCTTTCCTCCCACCTCACCCTGGGCTCTCCCCTGCCCGCAGGACGCGCGATGCCAACCTGCTGCTCACCTTCTGGCTGCACCTGAAGCCGGAGGAGAGAAATGTGTCTCTGCTCCTGCGCTCCCAGCTGGAGGAGCTGCTTGGCACCTCGGTAGGGGTGGAGAAGCTGCAGCTTGTGTCACTGTTTGTGGAAGGTGGGTGCTTCACTTTTCTCTGGTGTAAACCCCTTTTTTTTGCCAAGCCTGACTCAACTTACAGCACTTATTTTCCCCATTACAGATGTGAACGAGTGCAGAGCTGGGGTCGGGCTATGCGGGGAGGAGGCAGAGTGCTTCAACGGTGTGGGCACGTATCTCTGTCGCTGCAAAAAGGACTATGAAGATCATTCTCCCACTAAGTCCGGCACCCTCTGCATCCCCGCTCCCCGATCAGGTAGAGAACAAAGTAGCGGCTCTGCTTTCTCCTGTGGCTGAGTGTTTTTTCATGTGGGCGAGTGCAGCATCGCTCTTGCCATGTGGAACCTGGAGTGAGCGCATCAGGGGAAGGGGCTCTCTCCTTGACTGGGGTCCTACCAGCTGTGCCTCTGCTAATGTGCATTGTATGTGATGCTTAATGGCTCTGCTACAGGAGTGGTGGCTTTAGATGTCTGGGCCTGCTGTGGGAAGGAGATATGATACCTTTGCAAGGCAATTCACAGCTGGTTGTCCCCTTAAGTTTCCTCCTTTGGTGTTAGGAGCTCTTCTCTGGGAGTTGTGTTCAGATATGAACACACTTGGAGGCACTTCTGGAAGCTGAGGGGAGGGAGGAAGAGTAAGGTATCTAAGTCAGGAGGAGAGCCTTGTACTCAAAGGATAAACAGCCTTTCCCGGATTCCAAAGGCATCAGCTTTCAGAGGTTAGCCTAGATAGGCATCCAAGGGGTGACCTGCATCACTTAACCGTGTCAGGTTAAAGTATCGCTGTTTGTTGGGTGTAACTCAATGTGACATCTCTGCTCCCAAAGGCTCTCCTGTGCCTGAAAGTTTTAGGGAGTGCTGCTACTTCTGGGCTCCTTATCAATGTATATAAATACCTGAAGGGAGGGTGGAAAGAAGACAGGGCCAGGCTCTTCTCAGTGGTACCCACTGACTGGACCAGAGGCAGTGGGCACAAAGGTGTTCCCTCTGAACATCAGGAAACGCTTATTTTGCTGTGAGGGTGACTGAGCACCCACATAGGTTGCCTAGGGAGGTTGTGCAGTCTCCATCCTTGGAGATATTCAAAAACTGTCTAGACTTGATCCTGGCAAACTGTCTCTAGGTGGCCCTGCTTGAGCAGGTGGGTTGGACCAGATGACCTTCAGAGGTCCCTTCCCACCTTAGCCCCTCTGTGATTCCCCCCTCCCTGCTCAAGGGAGGCTGTGGATGGAAAAATCTTGGTAGAGTTCATGCTCCCTGGTAGCCAGTGGGTTGATGTGACAGCCAGCACCTGAACCTGGAGCATTTAACAGGTGTTGAAATACTGGTAACCACCCATGGTGTTTGCTGCAGTGCTCTGCTCACTGGCTGTGTTAGCACTGCCAAGTATAACCTCTCCATGAGGCTTAACCTCTCGCTCCCCAGCCTGCTACTTTCCCTGCATCAGGGTTACAACTTAGCACATGTGAGCCTTTATTCCCCCAGATCTTCTGCACCTTCTGGCCTCAGCTGCTTGGAGCTTGTTGCTGTGGTCAAGGGTGATCTATGAGTTACCTCTGCTGTACCTGATGTGATCGGCAAACTTGGTCACTCCTTGGAGTGATGCTGTGTAGATCTTGGTGAGAAAGACATTGATGTTCCTGGTGTTTACCCCAGTGCTCCCTTGACATATTTGACACAAGGCTAAGCAGATGGCATGTGGTGCTTGACTATAATCGTAGCCAGCTAATCAAATCTCAGAGTAATGGGGCCTTCCGGCCTGAAAAACACTGATATTCTGCCATATGTACTCAAAACACTGCTGCTACTTTACCAAAACGTACTTCTCAACCCTGCAACGCTGGAAGTGGCTTAAACCTGAAGGTGAGCTTGCAGCCGAACTGCATTTCTCATCCATCCTCTCGGCTCCAAATTGATTAACCAGTTATGCAGTCTAAGCCTGTCCAGAAGAGATGGATATGGTGTTATATTCATAGATAAATGATTTTATAAATGCATATCTAACTCTTGGGTCAAGGAGTGGGTCCCTTCAGGTCTGGATGGGAATGGTAGCAGGTCTTCTAGCCTCCATGTAGCTACATGTGTGTTTAGCAATGGCTTTGCTCTATTGAGGCTCTCCTGGGGTAGTACCAGCCCTGTGCTGCTCCTGCAGGCTGGCTCTTGGTCTAAATATTTCTTTGGGGTGGAGTTTTGGGAGAGATGCTGGACCACCTGGAGGTGGCTGTGTGGGTTTCTGGAGGGCAGCAGGGGAGATGTTAACCCTCCTTAAGGAGCACCCACAGCTCCAGATCTCACCCCCAAGCACTGCAGTCATAATGTGGGGGACATGGGGGACTTTAAGAACAGTGGGGGGCGTCACTAGGGCAAGCAGGACAAGGCCATGGCCCTTCTCTTGCAGGGATCGGCTTCTTCCTCCGCCATGCTGACATCCTGGTGGGGGCAGCCATCACGGCTGGCCTGGTGATGCTGGTAGCTGCAGGAGCCCTGTGCAGGGCAGCCAGGTGGAGACAGCGCCCCAGGAGGAACCCAAACCCTGAGGAGCCGTCAGTGAGGGCTGTGGAGGAGCCAGCAATGGAGCTGCACGACCTGGGGGAGTGCCTGCGGCTCGACCCCTTCCAGCTGAAGCTGCGGGCCAGGCCCCCCGAGTGGCTGTGGGGTGCCCGTGTCCATGCTGGCCAGGCCTACCGGGTTTTCCTGGAGCAGACCCCCCACTCTGAGGGGGTCCCCCAAATCCAGTGAGCTGCACAGTCAGTCCTCCCTTCCCTGGCCCACACAAGCCACTGGCTGTGCAAACACTTCCCATTTGTTTTATGGACCACAAATACCCCACAGTCTTTCTTGTCATTTAAATTATTATTTTTTTTTAATGCTTGCTCAGCTTGGGAAGCAAAGTGCTTGCTCCACACTGCCAAATGTCTTCTCCCAACTTGCCCCCTCAGTGCATTGAAATTAAACACTTTTTTATTTATGGAAAAAAAGGAAATAAGATGTTTTGGTGCTTAATTTAAGAGATTAAAGATTACTCTTTTCCCTGGGCACGGTGCTGCAGAGCTCTACAGGAAGCCTTGAGGATGTCGGGCGGCTTCTTGCAGCCTGGCTGAGAATCACACCCAGGGCTTAACTTTAAACTTTCTGGGGAGAATCCTGGCCAGGTTATGGCATATGGATCCCCTGCACTGAGTGATGGGGACAGCAATTTTTGGTGCTTGTGTGAGTGTTGGTTATTGAGATGCTGACTGCAAAAAACATTGCTGCCACCGAAATCCTCCTGGCTGGCAGTAAAGCATGGTTGTCTCCCCAGCTGCAGGCTTGTAACTTCCTCATCTGTTGAGTATGGGGCTTTTTAAATTTAAATAACCGTATATTATTTTTTTTCCCCCTCTGGGAAGATGTGTGAATGGTGTGGTGGCAAATGTCCCACTGGAGGGCACTGTCTGCCACCAAAAACCCATCAAGGGCTGCTGCAGCAGCAGAGCTGTGCCCCTGTGCTGGTTGGGGCAGGGGCTGCCAGATGTGGGGCACAGCTGGAGCTGGTGGTCCCTGACTGAATCAGGACCAGTTAGTGCAGGTCATGGCTGGTCTCTTTGCACTTGCTGACCAGCTTTGGCCAAGGTGTGCTGTGGAGTGTGGGTTGAAGGAAGCAGCTTGTGCATATGTGTGCCCAGCTCAGCTTTTCCTCTCCAGGGTGAGCTTAAAAGGGGCTGGAAAAGGCCCTGCTGGGTTTCTCTGCGGGCAAGTAGCGAGGATGCTGGTGAAGGAGGAAAAAGGGATCTCAGGGATTTCTCTAGAGTAACCCTTTTCTATCCTTCCCACCACCACCAAAAAAGAAAACCTAAAACCAAACCCAACAAAAAGCCCACCCGAAACAATTCCTATATCTCTGCTGTTGAACCAGGGGAGAAGCAGTATGTGCAGCAGGGAGGGAGATGTGCCAAGAGAGGGGGCTGCAGTACAAATTGGGGCATTATAAATACCAACATTGTGCAAAGCCAGGCGCGAGGATGCTTACTTGGACGGAGATGATAAATTAACAAGCATCCCTGGTGCTCAGCTGGCAGCTGTTGTGCCCCTCTGGTGAGGGGTGACTGTGGTGTTCTCCAGTAATGGGCTCATCCAAATTAGCTGATGCCGGTGGGACCCTCCTGCCTGCAGAGATGCGCAAAGCAGAACAAACACCTCCCTGCGCACACCTCCCCAACAACAACTCACTTCAGTGCTGTTTAGTGCCGCCCAGATGCGGGTACCAATAAGGTTAGACAAAAATAGGTCTCCCAAAGACAACCTGATCGTTGCTTCCTTTGACCTACGCAGAGCAATCAGCTCTTACCGACCACTTTCCATGTGTGGTTTCCAAAGTATTTTGCAAATAGCAGAGAATTAAATGCAAACGTCTCCCTAGGAGGCAGATAAGTGTGTGTAATTTTCCATTGTGAAGAGATGGAAACCATTAACGGGTTTGCACAGAGTGTGCTTGTTTCCCCGCCGAGGTCAAAGAAAAGCAGCAGGGGCTAAAATAATACTGTCCTTGTCTTGGCCTTGGGTTTGGCCGGCCACCTTCTCCCCTTTTCCCTCCTTGGCTTTATGAAAGGGGCTTGGGGGCTTTTCAGGTTACAAACTCCGTTCTCTCCCAGTAAGGTAAGGTTTGGATCCCAAAGCCAAGCAACTCACAAGCAGATTGATGCTTCTGCTGACTTTCCAGCTTTTCCAGGAGTAGGGTGAGACCCACATTGTGCTCCTGCGTGGGAAGCTACCTCCTGTAATACTCGGCAGGTTAGCAAAAGCTGTGGTATTTCCCCAACCCTGTGGTGCCATCCAGGAATGAGTTAAAGGACCAACTTACCTTCCACAAACCTTTTGAGCTGCCATCTCCTGGCTGGTTATGAAACCAGTGCATCCCACTCTTTCCCATAGCCACGGCCTGTTTTGTCCCATCTTAAGAGGTTTCCTCAAGTCTGATTACCTCCATTCTGTAGCTGCTGGAAAGCATCAGAAGCTGGATGTTTAGCTACTCATCTTGATGAAGTGCTGGAAAAAGGGGGTGACACACATTGGAAACGCAGCTGGTGCTTTCAGGAGCTCACAGCGGCTCCACTGCATTGCTGCTTTTGTAAGTCACAGTGCTTCAAACTCAAAGGACTGCTTATATATTGAAAAAAAACAGCAAAATGTTTATCCATCTGTGCCACAAGCACAGGCTATGAGTGCTATGCACATCGCCAGTCAAATAATTCCTCTCCAGGTCATTCCCAGCAGCTTGATCTGAAAATTGCACTCAGGCTGACCCAGAGCCACCGTGGCACAAGGGGGCTTGGTGGGGGTGTCCCTGCCTGTTTTGGCATTCTGGCAGTGATGTGCCATTCCCTGGCTTGGCTCGTTTCAGCTGCAGAGATGGTTTGGGGCTGAGCCAGGCCAGGCAGCACCTGGGCCCTGTTACCCACCACGGAACTACATCAGTGCTTGCAAGGGGTGGGCTGGTCTTCAAGCCTGCAAAAAGGTGATGTTTTGCTGTCCTTAGGGTTTTTTCTTTCTCTCTTGGAGTGTGTGAGTCTGGAGGAAGGCAGCAAGATGACCTGAGGTGGAGAGGTGCTGCTGCAACCCCAGGGCCTCAGGGTTTCCAGTTCTAGTTTGCACCATGGTTTCCTCTGTGATTTTGGAGGAGACAATGTGGAGGTCAGGGAGAGATTTTGGGATAAAAATGTACGCTTAGAGATGAGCTTTGTGCTTGACCTTGAGGGAGCAAGGTTTGTCCTGCCCTGTGGGACAGACCAAGGCAAGGGGTCTCCTCCCAGCCCCATGACTGCTCCAGGAGGCGCAATCCGTGCTGTCCCAAAAGCAGAGGTGCCCTATGGGGGTGGATGGAGACCCACGTTTGGGGGTGTGCTCTAACTGCAAAGTGGGGAGACATCCCGCAGCATCCCCCTATGTGCAAGGGAGGATGGGATGATTGCTTGGCAGGTTTTGGTCAAGGCATCCAAACTTCGAGATATAGATATATACTGTCTTGTATGTGCATGGGCACATATGCCAGAGGGTGATGGGCTGGAGGCATCTTCATGGAGTGATTTTCCTCATTTTCTTTAGCCGATGCCTCAGAGAAGAGATTGAGTGAAAGATCCCCGTCTCGTTTGGTTTTTATTTTGGTCACAAAGGATACAGTGGATATGAAGTGTTTTAAGTGCTTAAAAAAATCTGATCCATGCTGTGCTGATTCCCAGCTCTGTCTGTTGTAGCTGTATCGTTAATAAGCAGATCATCTTCCACAGGCAGAGTTACGTTACTGCAAAGCACGGCCAGGACTTCTTGCAGCACTGTGGAATTATCTCCCCCTTAATAGCTCATCCCAGCTCCGGCATTATGGCTGGGAGGTCTTTCCTCAGCAATATTATGGTGTACCATGGAGATAATAGACCTGAGGATGGAGCTGGTGCTTCCCCCTGGAGCCTGCACCTGGACCAATGCATGGGTAGCACAACCCCATCAGCGCTCGGTGAGAAAAGGAGGAGATGCAAGGATGGCAATGGCTTGCTCGGACTGTGCGTTATGAAAGGTAAAGAGATGATGTCATTCCCAAAAAAGGCCATCAGCCGAGTTGTCACTTATGGAGGACAGGTTTCAGGATGGATATGTGCAGCACAGGCAGGGTGGAGAGGGTTTCTGTTCCTGGGTAGGATGCCAGCCAGCTGCATCTTTGCTGGCTTTCCCCCACTTGTAGAAACGCGATGTCATCCTTTGTCTAATGAAAAGGGAAGCCCTACTCATCAGTGCATTCCCAGGCCTACATGCAAGGGGCTGCAGAACAGCAAACTCTTTATTGCCTCCCACATGAGAAAGTCAGGCAACACCTTTCCTGATGTAAAACAAGCAGCCCCTTTTATAGCTCACTCTTTGAGAGAGGCCAGTGGGTTTCTCTGAGGTTTTGGGTGCTCGAGGTTGTTTCTGGGGCCAGCGAAGCCAGACAAGGATGGCTGGGCGATCTTGTGTCTGGCTTCTGATGCAGGTGTCCCAGAAATGCCAGGCTCAGGCTGGATCCCTTGTGGGAGATGGCCCCGAGCAAGCAGCCTCCAGGTTTGGAGGCCGTGGTTTCTCAGGTAATGAGGACAATGGGCAAAGCTCTGCCTGCCTCTGCTACGCCCAGCACGCAGCTTGCTCTTAAACCTGGGAGGGGGGGAATATCGAATGCTGTGTGGAAAGTCCCTAGCATTTAATTTACTTATACCAGCCTATTCCCATGCACTAAGGTTGCCTCGAGAAGCTGTGGCTGCCCCATCCCTGGAGGTGTTCAAGGCCAGGCTGGATGGGGCTTTGAGCAGCCTGGTCTGGTGGGAGGTGTCCCTGCCCATGGTAGGGGGGTGGAACGAGATGATTTTCAAGATTTCTTCCAACCCAAACCATTCTATAATTCTATGACTCCTTAAATTCACGCTTTAAACCACCAAGGGAAATCCTGTGGCTTCCAGTGCAGCACAGCCAACTAATGGGGCAGAACCTGGCCGCTTGGACCTGGTGGTCCAAGTCAAGGATGGGAGCTGGTTTCAGCTCATCATTTGTGATTTCTATCGCTGGCAGTCTGCACTCTATCCCAGGCACAAGGCTCCCACTGCACTGTCTTTCCCTTCATCCCGACAAAATGTCCCGCTGATGCTCATGCGCTGGCCCAGGGGGAGGGAAGGAAGCCCAGGGCAGCGACGTGCCCGGGCAGGGCTTGCTGCAGCCAAAGCCACTACAGCAGCAGGTCCATCCATGCTCGGCGTGAAAGCAAGAGGTGGAGCTGGCATGCTGCCTCTCTCCTTTTCGGGTGTGAAGTGACAGCACCTGCCCCTCACTGCTGCGCATTGGAGAAACGTCAGGCGTTTATTGGAAGCATCTACAGCACACATGGGATCTGCGTGCGAAACAGCAGGATTTAGATCTGGACATCAAGCCCATCATAAGCAATAGGTTTTACAGATTCCCTGTTACAAATATCTGCTGTTTTCAGTCCCAAATAATGTTGCCTTTTATTTTCCACTGAGGGCGAAGGAGCTGCACGCGGCCCTGCTTGGCCTCATGAACACCAGGCTGGCTTTAGGAACAGCCCATCCCTCCTTTCCTGCCCTCCTGAGTTGAATCCAGAGGGGCTGAATTTCTCCCCTCTACTGCAGATCACACTACTGGCACCTGCTCTTCTCTCTCAGCTGTCCCAGAGTGAATTAATAGACAATAAAACAAGGCAAAAAGTAAATCTCGATCTGCAAATCTGAGTTTGGGTGCTGCAGTCTTAGATTGACTGGAAGCTCTGCTGCTTCTGACATCCAAAATGAATTTGTCACCTCGCTGTGCGGCGCTCTGCTCGCTCACAGCCCTTGGCCATATGAAATGACATGCCGTGTTGATTTATGGGCCATCAGGTACAATTTTTTTTGCAGTAGGAACTGTTCCCTCATGCATTATCGCTGAGTAACTGCGGCGTGCGCAGAGGTTTCAGAGGGTCTGTGATTTACTTGGAGACTGGGAGATGTCCCAGGAGCTGCAGGGGAGGGACAGTATTTGAAGGTCAGCTGATTTTTTTTATTTTGTTTTAAAGACATTTACTGAGCCCTGGTTGAACTCATTCTTCCGAAGTGCTTCAAGTTCATCTGATTGTTTTTTCCCTGTTTTGTTTTTCATTTTTTTTTTCCCCCTGGGTTTTTCCCTCTCCTTTCTCCCATCTCCTCAGAGCAGTTTGAATGCATTGCTGCGCTTGCTCTAAACACACAGCAGATAAACAATACTACTGCCTTTGCATTAAGCTTTGTGCTTTATGGAGTTGGCCAGCCCTGTAGCTATGTATCTGTTATGGTTTGAAGAACCCACAACACTTTATTGTCATTTAGACCATTATTCTCTCACCCAGTGACCCTCCCAACCCGGGAAGGGGAATTGGGAAAAAACAAGGAAACCTGAGGGTTGATATATAAGCAGATTTAATAGAATAATATTAGATAATTAACAGTTATAACACTAAAGAACCAGTATTGATCCCAATGCCAAGATGCAATATACAAGGACTATACTCAGCTCATTCCGTCAGCAGGAAGCTGTGCACTCCCAGCAGCGGACAGCAAATGTGGGACACTGCGAGCACTACATCTCCAGCAGGAAGGGAAAGGCTCAGGAGTTCCGCACTGCCGGCAAGAAGTTCTCAGGATCACTGCCATCAAGGGAGAGAGAGAACTTCACAGCAAACTTTCTAATTTATATTGAATGTGACATTCATGGTATGAAATAACCCTGTTGGCCAGCCTGGGTCTTGCTCCTCCTCATCCCCGCACCTGGCTAACTCGAAAACACTGAGATCTTGAAACTGCACACCATAGCTGGCTGTAAAGTAAATATTTTCACAAAATCAGACACCAGAGTCTTCTAAAAGTGCAGTTTTCCCAAGCATTAGAAGAGACCTTACTGAAAAGTAAAATTACTGAAAGAGAATTTAATCCTGTGTCACTCAAACAAGGACAGTATTGTAGCACCACTCTTGTACGAGGAATCTCTGCCAAACTGAACCTTTCCTGGCCATGACCTTCACATGCAATGTACATATGGGATCTCCTAAGCAATTCCTTGCAGTAAAGGAGGGTGTGGAGGCTCCAGCGAGCCCCATGACCCCATGGGAGGGCAGGAATAAACCCTCCCACAGGCAGGCAAGGCTCATGGCGAGTCGACTCTGCTTGCGTTGCAGATGACCGAAACAAAACCAAAGGCTGAAGCCCAAGAGAAACAGCAGAACAACTTCAGCTTATTGCTGTCGTTCAAAAACGCAGGCAGTCGTGGGACTGGGTGGGTGATGAAAATGATTACGGTTTGGAGGGGCCCCTACATGAAAAGCTTAGGGATTGCTGCAGCTAAATTTAAGGGGGAAAGAAATAAAAGGCTGTGGCAGTGATATATATCCTAATGGGCTCATCTCATGGTAGAGGAATGAAGGGACGCTCCCTGAAAGCAATCTGCAAAGGCAAACTTTAAACTCATAAAGGAAATATTCTTTTTTAATAACGTGAAACGGGGCAGGGGAGTTCACTGACAGCAGATATGGCTGAGAGCAAGTTTTGCGGTGCCCAAATGGGAGTTAGCTACGGGGGCGAGGATAGAGGACAACCCACAGTTAAGTAAAAATATATGATGAAGGGGTTGAAAGTCTCCTGCTTCAGGCCACAACCAGTGGGAGTGGGGAAGGGGTTGCTCTGCACAGCAGACTAAACCACATGGGGCTGATGTTCTGGCACCTAGGGCTGGGACTGGGCTGCACAGGGTCACGCCAGCCAAGGACGGGACCTTCCTCTGATCAGTGCCATGGCCAAAACATGCCTCTTTGTGACAGCTGGTGTGATGCTCTGCACTGGAAACGGCTCCTTGTCCCCCACCAAGCACTGGCATGCACTTCTGGGGCTTTGCTGCACGCAGGGAAAAGTGGAAATGTGGCTTTAATGCTGTGGTTTGAATGGCACTAAGTTGGTGAGGCTATAATATAATCACAAACCGAGGACAGTGCCTCCTGGAGAAAGTATTTTTTACCATATCAGCTCAGTGAGAAACTTTTAGCAGTATTCTGTTGATTGACTGTGTGATACCCACCCAAGTCAGTGACTGACAGGTGGAAAAATGCAGTAAATATGGCTCAGAAATGACTTGGGGATGCTGGGGAAAGCCTCATCTCCTGGAAAGCTCAGGCTGCTTCTGAGCAGTGGTTTCCCACTGAACTTCCCCAGGGCAGCCCTTCGAGAAGCAGTGAAAGCAGTTTAAAAGCCCAAATACTAGCATTTAGACCATGGGATCGCCATCCCAAATGGACAGAGGCTTCCAGTGACCCCAAATCCCTCAACAACCCCCCTCCAGCCAGGCTGCTGGAGAAAGTGCAGTTTGGGCCATGCAAGCTGGCATGCAGCAAGGCAGCAAATGGAGGTCGCAGGGAAGGGACGAGCATGGAGAGGGCAGGCTTGGAAAGCAAGTTTTGGACTGAAAGCTTTAAATTAAGCCATCCTATGATGCAGGTTTGAGGATGTGCAGTAGCAACGTGGGGAGGCTGAAGCAGTTTCCAGCTCAGCACTGCCATGCTGCGATGGGAGGTGTGGTGGATGTACTAAGTGTAGATCTATCTGCGTCGGCTTCAAATTAACCAGGCAGAGCAGAGGAATGAAGCCTTCTCTGTTGTAAAAAGACAGTGTTTTTCTTCCAGCTTGACCTAAAAGCCTGTTCTCCTATTTCATAGAATCACAGAATAGTTTGGGTTGGAAGGGACCTTAAAGATCATCTAGTTCCAAACCCCTGCCATGGGCAGGGACACCTCCCACCAGACCAGGCTGCTCAAAGCCCCATCCAGCCTGGCCTTGAACACCTCCAGGGATGGGGCAGCCACAGCTGCTCTGGGCAACCTGGGTCAGTGTCTCACCACCCTCACAGTCAAGAATTGCTTCCTGATATCTAATCTAAATCTCCCCTCTTTCAGTTTAAAACCATTGCCCCTTGTCCTGTTGCTCCACTCCCTGATCCAGAGTCCCTCCCCATCTTCCTGTAGCCCCTTTAGGGACTGGTGGGGGCTCTAAGGTCTCCCTGGAGCCTTCTCTTCTCCAGGCTGAACAACCCCAACTCTCCCAGCCTGTCCTCACAGCAGAGGTGCTCCAGCCCTCTGAGCATCTTCGTGGCCTCCTCTGGCCCCGCTCCAACAGGTCCATGTCCTTCTGCTGTTGGTGGCCCCAGAGCTGGAGGCAGCCCTGCAGGGGGGTCTCCCCAGAGCGGAGCAGAGGGGCAGAATCCCCTCCCTCGCCCTGCTGGCCACGCTGCTGGGGATGCAGCCCGGGACGGGGTTGGCTTTCTGGGCTGGGAGCGCACACTGCCAGCTCATGTGCAGCTTCTCCCCCACCAACACCCCCAAGTCCTTCTCCTCAGGGCTGCTCTCCATCCATTCTCCGCCCGGCCTGGATTTGCGCTTGGGATTGCTTGGGATTTCCTATGACTTCAGAGGCAGCAGCTGAGGCTTCCCACCTACCCTTGGACATCACACAGCAGTTTTATTTCTGCGTTTGAGCTGCTGCCACGTACACAGGTATTACCTGCAGATGTGTGCAAGCATGGGCTCTGCGGGGACGGAGCGGAGAAGCCGGCTTTGTGGGGGTGAGGAGTGCACTCTAAATAGCGAGATTTCCTGGAAGGAGGCAGCACATACTGCGAATTGGGTCTGTTCCCAGAGCATCTTAACTGGCAAGCGATTAGCTGTTAATTATTATGCTATAAATTACTTAATAAATGAGTATTCTTCACAGCACCTTTTGTACCACATGACATCTGCTAAGCTGTGTGAAATACACATTATTACTGTTGCAGAAATGTAATTATAGTTCTTCCCCCCCCCCCCCCCAAATTCTTGCGCAGCCACCAGCCGTGGCACAGCTGCTTGTTCCAGGGCGATGCACAGGCGGTCCCACCGTGCACCACCAGCCACCTTGTCCCCACCTCCAGGCTTGCTTTTGGCTTTCCAGTGAATGCTGGGATTCAACCTACGGAAGGCAAAAAAGCCGTGCCCAGCTGCACGTCGCCTGTGCTTCAGCCTCTGTGTCACCCTGAGGATAATATTAAGCTCTCCGTAGTTAGCTTTAAAAAAAAATATTAAAAAAATCCTACTGAACATACTGATTTTATCTCACTTTTGTTTATAAATTATAAATTTATAAAAGCTTTATAAGGCTTTAATAGTTAAAACTCCAAGGAGGAGTTAACTTCAGTTCAAAATGTTTTTCCAGTGACCTAACTTTGTTTATGGCCCTGAAGAGGGAGAGGTGGAGTCTCTTCCCTGAGATCATCAAAATATTTGCGCTGGTATGTGTGTTTTAGACCTGCCCTTGAAATTACGCAGCTTAGCTGTGGCTTCGCTTGTTTTGGGCATTTGAGCTTTAATTATTTCCCCCCCCCAGCAAGGTCCAACTTGTGGAAATTGGCTGTGGGACTGTGTAATTGTGGGTTTGGGTGTTTTCAGCTGGTTTTTGGGGACATGCAGTGGTCTGGGCTTGCTCAGAGCTGGAAGGGGAAATAGGGATGGAGAGTGCAGAAAAACATCTGCACGTGGCACTGAATAAGTGCAACAGCTTGAACTTATTTAAGAGGTTTTCTAACATATTGAACCAAAGTGCCTCTCTTAAGGGCGAGCTGCACATGTGAATGACATATTGTAGTAGAGATGTCCTTGATAATGCTGACTGTAGCAGGATTTTGGTCTTAGCTTCTACAATTAAACTACATGGTCACAGTGATGATGGGCAGTTTTATTCTAGGATTTCCATGTTCCTCTCTATGTCCCTCAGACCTTGTCACACTCTCCTTCTCTCCTCTCTGGAGGTAGATCATGGAAAAGACCAGACAGGGCTTCAAAGCGATCAGATTTTAGTCTTTTGAAGGGGATGCTGGGCATTTTCTAGGATTTAAATCTTTTAAAGCAGACGGCTGAAGTCAGTATACCCTGCAGAATGAGCACTGCCATGTCTCAGCACAGAAGCTGTCCTCCTACTGGCACACCAGAAACTTTGCAAAGCGCTTTTTGTGGCTAGTTCAATTTGCTACACGATGCACCGCATTAAAATCTGGGTCTGTTTGCTCTTGATTTCTCCCAGACATAGAGGAGGAGGAAAAAAATAATCCCTTTTCTATTGTAACCGGCTGGCAGTAAGCTACGCTGTACCCTCCCACACTGCCTCTCCCTGTGCTGGTTACACAGTGTGTCCTGCATCTCCCCATTCACAGCTTCTGGTGCAGGCTTCTTATTTAATTTTTTTTCCCTCATTTTAAATGGAGAATGAAGGCACCTGAGTGAGAGGGTTTAGCTGACTTGGGAAGGCTTCAGCAGTGAATAAAACCCGATCCACTGCAACTCCGTGCTTGCCCGGCTGCCACAGCTTCTTCCTATGTTGCAAGGGATCAGGAAGCTATCATCAAGGATAAGAAGTGCTAGATATTACAACGGGGATTTCTTACATTGCTAGCAAGAGAAAAAGCTGCCCTGCCCTTCTGCTGGCTGAAAACAGCATAGAAGATATTTCCAATATGGTTTTTTTTCCCCCTAAGTGGTTCCAGGCAACAGCATCCATGTAAGTGCACGCTTGCTGACGGTGAAGCTGATGCCTCCATTTTTATTAGTTTCCAAATCACACTGATGCAGCAGCAAACAGGACCATAAGCATTGCTCTGAAAACAGCCCTGAAAAGCACCATTCACACCTCTAACACATCCAAACCATACAGAAGTGGCAGCAGGAACAAACTAGGCATTGGAAAGCCCTATGGGGTATTAATGACATATAGTAAATGGATGCTAAATAATAGGGCTACCGAAGCACTGAACCGGCCGCATGTGCCTGTTGTGCATGCAAACAGCACCAGGATTTCTGCAGGGCTGAACCGCGTGTGCCTGGAAAAGTGCCTAATTCCCATAAAAGTGCGGGAAGAGCTGTGTTCTGAATATCCATCATACGGGAAGGCGATCTGATGGTATAAAATGGGCAGTGCTGTATTATGTATGTGGCAAGCAGGACTGGCTGAAGTCTTTCAGCTTTGGGAGACAAGGCTCCATCAGCCTTCAGACCCAGAACATCACTTGTTCATTGGCTGATTTTAGAAGTATCAACAACAAAGCAGTAAAATGGCTCAAAGCACTGGGCAATTTCTCTAAACATCCTGATCCTCCAAGCGCGAAGAAGAATACGAAATTATTTATTTATTTTTACACGCTCAAAACATTTGTTCAGTGGGATGATGGGCAGAGCTCTTCCCTGAAAGAGATGTTGTTCCCCTCAAGGGTTTAGCTTTAATTTTCTGATTCTTTTATGCCTGAAGTAGGGCAATATCAAATTTTTGTGTGCCTGATCTTCTGAAAAAGACCAAGACAGTGCAGACACCTTTTGAGGGTGAAAAGGTGCCAGGTGACATTGTTGGAAGTCACTGGTTTTCTGCAGGCCTTGTGAGAAACACGTATTTACCCCAGGTGCTGGGGTGGGGGGAATACAACTGATTTCTCACTCAGTGTGACGATGTACATCTTCAGCGGTGCTTTTACAGCCCATGCGCTTGCTCTGGTTTTGGATTCAGATGGACGTAGCGGTAGCGTGAAGTTAGGCTGCTCAAGGTCCTGTCACAGCTGGTGACCACGCCAGGCTGGGATATTTGCAACTGGCTGCCAGCCAGCACTAAAAATTCATGCCTCTGGCTGCCTGATTAACTACCAGCAATACAGCCTGAAACAATGGCAGCTGGCCATATGGTGAAATTAAAACCACAAACAAACTCTTCCTTGGATCCCCGCTGAGAGTTCACCTTCTTCTTAGAGTTCAAATCCCCATTGGCAGCCACCAGATTTCAGGGCAGCGGCATCGCCGTTTGCATTTGTGGGACACTTGCGCATCCCCCCATCCAGGAGGGTCCCTGTGCCCAGGGACTAGCTTGGGATGCCAGGTGGGAAGCCGCTGGCTGGGGAGCTTGGGGAGCTCCCAAGCTGCTCCCTTGCCTTCCTGGACCAGCACCGGTCCTTTAGCAAAGTATAATCAAAAGCTGCACTGAGAAATGGGAACACAGGAACATGTCCCATCCTACTCAGAGCCATTGGGCCGCTTTGTTGCAGGTGATGTTTAGGATTGAACCAAATTACTCTTTCAGTACATCCTAAATAAACCCTTAAAGACTTTTCCTTGGTTGGGTTTTTTTTTTGCTTTTTTCTTTTCCAATCTCCGTTATCACAGTAATATTTCATGCTTCACGCTTCTGGAAAAAAAAATCAATATTCAAGAACAAAGCAATCCACAGCTTTCCTTCATTTCAGTCTTCTGTATCCTAGGGCTGTCCTAACTCAATAACTGAGTTTTTATTGTGTCACATTTCACTATAGCTGACTGCAACCAGCCTGGCTAATCCTTTTGCTGCTGCCTTATCAGTATTTTTTATAATTCATTGTTTGTCTATTCTACTTTCTCAGCTTTTAGGG
Source organism: Larus michahellis (assembly GCF_964199755.1). Taxonomy (NCBI): domain Eukaryota; kingdom Metazoa; phylum Chordata; class Aves; order Charadriiformes; family Laridae; genus Larus; species Larus michahellis. The sequence continues at coordinate 23,823,960 of NC_133898.1, forward strand.
TTTTTTCTTGTTTCCCCCATCCCCCAGTTCTACGAAATTTGTGACTGCCCTCTGTGATTGCTCAGTCTGGTAAGTGATCACATACAAAGACAGGCAGGTAGTTAATATTGGGAGCACGATTTTGGCAGCTGCCATCACATTTTCTCCACTTGGGGAAGAGGAAAAATTCAATATTCTCCAAAGCTGACAACACGAAAAGATTTCCACTCTTGATGGGTGTGGTGAAAGAGCGGAGAACCATTATATGATCCAATCTCCCTGTGCACATGGTACAGATCCGCACATGCGTTTGCACATATGGAGAATGCTAAGCTCCATGATTTAATGGTGTTTACCTGCCAATGCCTGCCCAACATGGCACACAAGACCCTACCTTCCTAGGGCACAGGGTGCAGCTGCTTCTTTTTCCTATGTAAAACTGCATGAAAGAATAGTTTTAAATTCTTAAGCTCTGCCACGCAGCCAGGAGTGGGGGCCAAAGCAATCGTAAAAGAACATTGTCTCTTTATTTAGAGAAATGCAGATTGCACCGGGCAGATACGCTGCTATGAGGGTGCTATCACATGGGAGCAAGCACCTTTGTGGCAAGAGAAGCATGTTGTTTCTGCTATCTTATCAGTCAAAGCAGCTCTATCAAATAACTGGACAAGCTGTGATTATTTTTTTTTTGCCAGATGAGAACACTTTCAATTTTGAATAATTGAATATTTAATAATCCCTTTAAAAAAAACAGGAAAGAAAATCACTGCCAAATGTCAAAACTGAGGGGTGTTTCTTTTTGGTGGGACACAGCAGCTGAGCATACTTGCTCTCATCACATGCTTTTCAATGTGGCACACCTGAGCAGTTCACCAGGACAGCCCTGCATCACCTGCTGTTGCTGCTCGTCACCAAGCACCCTTGTATCTCTTGGGCATGAGGAGACATCTGCTAATCGACCAAAGTTACACCCAGGGCATCCCAAACAGCTGTCCCCATTCAACCCATTAATTCTGATCTTTTAGTGCTTTCAATCAGGGCTGCGAGATACTCCTGAAGTTGTTCCCAGCCAGGGTGTGGACAGAGGTTATTTAATCCTTTTCCCCTCTACAGTAAAGTATGCTCTTCTGAAGGAGGGATCTTTTCAGGGTGGTGTTGGTCCTTCTAAACAGCTGCGGCTTTTGGGTAAAGTCTGAGGTAAGCAACAATCAACCAGTTATTTTTCCTAGGAGCATAGCTTTGTCTTGGCCAAAAGATGCTAATAACTTTTGGAGGTATGTTTCTAACAGCATGATAACCTTGAAACTCTTCCATCATCACAACCCCTGTTGAGGCTGCTCAGATGTGCTTCAGGGTGCCCTGAGCTGCTGTCACGGTGTTTGAGGCACTCAGGATATCAGGGATGCCTGCAGAAAGTCTCTGCTACGTGTTGAGGACCTTCTACTCACATCAATTCTGGTATTTCTTCCCAGGCTTCTGGAACAGTTTGTGTGACTGCTGGAAGATCCTTGGCAAAGCACTATTATTTTTTTCCCCACCTGTGTTTTTATATGTGCTCTGCTAACTATGCTGAATTAGTTCGTGGGGAAAAAACGAGTGAGCTTTAGGTTTCTCCAGGATTTTCAAAGTGAAGGCATTGTTCAAAGACCTGTTGTCCAACTACTTCCAGATGCTTCACAGAGGGAGGATTTCTAGTATTTCTTGGTGTGGTAAGATTTCACTTCAAACTGAGATGCTTTAAAAAACAAGAAAAAAAATCAAACATGGAATCCTTTAGGTAGAGCTTTTAAATGCTGAGTCTTATATGAATATCCTGCAGTCCTGAGCATACTTGGCTATCTTCTGTTGTGCTCTTGCAATTTTTAATCCCATGATAAATTCTGTATTTCCTGTGCAGAAGGCCACGGGGCCAAGGGCAAAACAAAGAGAGAACCAGTGTCCATGCTAAAATCCTTTCTGTAATTCAAACAGGAGATCAAACACATTGACTGATAAGGATTATTCCGGACTGACACAAGCCAGTAGGTTCCTCTTTAAGCAACCAGGGACCAGTAGCCACCTGGGACAAGAGGTTCTGGTCAAAGCTTCAGGCTGCCATAAGCTTTCTCTGTGTAAAATAAAAAGAAAAAACTTCCCCTGGCATTAGCAGTCTGAGTGATTAGGAATAGGTGTATCTGATGTTATTCTTGCCTTAATGAATTCAGCTTATGGCGCAGCTTCAATAAATTGAGCACAAGGTAACTTAAGAGTGTTCAAGCATTTTTGCTCGAATTTTTTAACTTGGGAACAGCCCTGGGTCTAGCAGTGTGAATAAAGAAAGGTCTTTTCTATCCCTCGAAGAACAACAGTAGCTCCTTTCACAGACTGCAGGAACTCCTTCCCTAACCTGGGATGTTCAAGGCGGCTCTCAAGGAAGTCACTAATGCTTCCTAAATTCACCAGGGAAGCCACAGCTCTTAGCGTGGTTGTGCTTGCAGCTGCCTGCCAGGCTTGTTCCTTTCTTTCTACGGTTTCTCTGTTGTGCTCGTGTCTCCTGGCTAGTATGTGCTTCCCAGGGACTGTATTTTTATTACTTTCAAACCTTGGATCGACTGAAGAAGAAAGTGTGAGGGTTTTTTATAACAAGCTGCAAAAGTTGCATGTATTTAATGAGTGTGGAACTGTGTCCTGTAGGCTGCTGCTTAGCTGGGTGAATAACATTTCCTCTGAATCCTTGTAAGATTTCAAGCTAGAAACTTAGCGCATTTATTTCCTTTTAATAAATCCTCCGCTTCATGTACCCAGGGGCTCCTTCAGTGGCATCAATCATCAACATGCTCATTTTCCCTCGGTGTTACACTTCTTGAACCTATTTATTCTGTTATAGTTTAAATTCTTCTTGGTCTTATCAGCTGACCCTTACATACTGATTTGCCTGCCTCCTATAGAAGACCTCTTTATTACCTTTGCTTTATTCGAAGCACTGAACAAAGTCCTTTTTAATTGCTGCCATCTGATCTAATTCTGTCCTGGAGAAACAAAATTTGTTTTTCAAAATAAGTGATCTCTGCAGCCTTCCCCAGCTATCAAATATTACTATTGACTATCTTACCAGACCGTGTAATGATGCCAACTCTACCTGCTTCGTTAACTATTTAAAGATTAACACTAGGTTCTAGTCTAGTTTTTTTAAGAGACAAAGGCAAGAGTGAAATGTATGATCTCATTCCTCTGGGTGCAATTCTTTCAGCAATCTGAAAGAGTGAATTGTTGATATAGAAAGGTTCATGCTGTACCCCCTTTTTTTATCAATTGTCTGGGTTTTTTTATCAAATCTGGACCTTATCTCATGTCTGCTTTATCAGATTTGCTTAAGTAAGGTACGTAATTGAAGCATCTTCTGAATTTAATTTCCCCTTCTCAGAAGTCCTGCATTAAAAAAAAATAAAATAAAAAAGAATCCTTTTACAAAGTCTACTTTGGACAAGGAACACATGCCAAGTTCAGGTATTAATGACTCCGCAACTATGCCCTTGAACACAAAATACTGCTCACCTTCAAACTGATCAGTAATCTAAAGAAGAACACTATAAGAGAATACGCCCATTCTTCATGTCTTTTCTTCAGTTAAAGGAAATATGTTGGTACAAATTTCCTTCCAAACTGGCTGTCGGCCTTTCCTAAGATTAAACTTGGTGAAGTAAAATAACTGAGGTCTGTACATAGACTTTTTCCATTCAGAGATTTTGCTTGTGAAGGGGGAGCTACTGGTAGCTACCTAGATAGAGGATCAAAGCCTGTTTTGTGGTTTTATTTCTGCACGAACTCTTGTGTGGCAAAAAGCTGCTATTGTGCAGCTTGTGTTCCAAACTGTCTAGATGCTGCTCAGTGAACTTCTTTCCGCCCAACATGCTTATTGAAATTTTCTAAAGTTTGCTTTTATGTGCCTGAAACTCGGCTGTTACAAGGGATTAGTATATTTCCTGCTTATGTGATGTTCTTGTGAAATTTGGAAACCGAAGGAAAGTTTTAGTGCAACTCTCCATTTGTCATTCTGTTTTCCTCAGTACTACTGTAATTTTCTTCTCTCTTCTCTGGGTACGTGAGGAGTAGGAAACTCATGGAAAAACTGCAGCTGTAGAAGTTCTAGCTGCTTGCAGGCTTTCTTCATAATTAAATGTTTAAGCTGGTAAAGATGAAATTAGAAACAGACTAGCAAGTCTGTTAGGAAGCCTGAGCAGAGAGAAAGCAGAGATCTCATATTGATCAAATACATTGCTGAAGCTTTACATCGCAGACTGGTTTCTACCTCAAGCATTTCCAGGCAGCTCTATTTCTAAGCGTGTTTCTCTGAATTTTATTTCCTGTATCGCCTCATCAATGCGCGCGCTCTCTCTCCAGCAGAGCGCTTTGTGTCCCTGTGTCTTTGCCTCCTGATAATTGTCTTGCATGGCAATTTGATCTTCCAAGTGCATGATTTCCTTATCACTGAAAGCAAAGATTTTTAATCATATCTCATGGCCTTAGCCTGGAGGACAGTTCCTTGTTGCCAGCACTGGTGTATGGTTGACTTTTTTTTTTCTTCAGCTTTATGTTGTATTTGATATACTTGGTGTTAAAAAAAAATCTTCCCACTCATTACATTCTTAATCTCACAAAAGAGTTTAAGTTTTAAACTTTTTAAGGTGATAGGAGAAAGAAAACCAAAGGATGTGCCACTTTCTAGTTAAGGCAGGAGATTGAATTACTACAGGTAATCCCTCTGTCTCCTCAGAGCTTGGCTTCCTGTACCATCTCGGTGTACTTCCTTACTACTCGCCCATAATGGGCCTTTATTAAGGAGAATGGGCAAGCTACATGCAGAGCAGAAGGGATGGTAACTGCCCTAGTGTCTCTTCTAAGGTGACACCAAGGGCAGACTCGGAGCCGATGTACCTATGGAAAAGATACTGCTTTCCCTTAACTTGCATGTTCTCTTAGACAAACTAATGGAAGGCATTGAAAGCTAGCAGTGCAAAACCCCAAGTTTTTGTAGTGATAGATGTGAGCTCCTTGGAGGTCTACCCTACATCCTTGGGCAGGAAGGGCAGCCTTTTGATGTTAGTCCCACCGTATTTGGGCAGGAAGAAGCAGCTCTGTATGGCTACCGAGGCACTAAGCCATCTGAGTTACAGTTCACAACCACCGGAGAAAACACGCTCCAAGGTATTTGATGTTTCTGTTTGGCCTGTCAGGACCCATTATGCTGTTATCTGTTATTGTAATGGATCCTACCAAGCGTCTCCTGTAGCTCATCAGCCCTGACCTTGGCACTCTCCAGTAGCGTAATTGTGGTTGACACAAAAATATGCGCAATGTTCCCATTGCATCCGTTAAGAATGTTTTTCAAGGAGCTTCTAATGCTGTAAAAGTGTTTTTGTGATGATGTAACTTCTGCCTAAACCTCAGTGTCTTTCTTGCAGGCTGTGAATACAGGGCTGTAAATGTTTTATATTAACAGTTAAAGACACTTAGAGACTCTTTTACAGAAATCCTCTTTTTCTGTGCGATAGCCAATCCAAGCCAGTAGTTTGTTTAAAAACAAAGGTGTATGTGCTCTGACAACATATGCTTTATGATAACAAAATAAAGAAGGAAACTTAGTAGAATTAATTGTACTATTCACTTATGGATTAAAAAGACAGTGAACTGTTTTGGTATAAAACAAAGCTAATGCCTTCTTTTAGCTAGCAGTTCTATAAGCTTTAAATATGCAACAGCTTTAAGTGTGCTGTGCTTTTTTCATGTTAGACACATCTTCTTTACATTCCTTTGAGGAGTCTGGATGTCTGTGCCACCTCTCAAAACTGATGACTCTTGCCCTGCTGAAGACTCAAAGGATTCAGATGAAAAATTTATTTTAACTTTTGATCTCCGTCCCCCCTGGACTGAAAAGGGGAACTTTTAGCCATCACTGAAGCCAGAGAACATAGTCTAGACATTAATAAAAATAACACGAACGAGAGAACTTTGGCATATGCCCTGGCTTGTGAGAAACAGGCTCTGCCTTTCAGTGACATAAACCAATTTTTTAAATGGCTGTAACTTTGTTATTGCTCTGTTATTGAGTCCTCTGTTTGAGAAAATTGCACCACCCTGTTTGAATGGCTTGATAGTTAAAGCTCAAGCTAAGTCAAAGAAGACGAGTGTAAGAGTTTTAAGGAAGCAATACTTTTAAAATTCCATCCCTAGTTTACTAGTAAGGAATTCCAAGTGCTGGAATTATCTGGAAGACCGTATCTGAAACTGTAGTCTTCGTTCACTACCTTAACAGTCATTGTGCTTTCTGGGCCTCAGGATTTCTTGGGGTTCTCTGTTTTGGGTCTGGGGTTGGTTTTTTGGTTGGGGTTTTTTTTTTTGGCTTAACTGAGGTACCAGACATTAAATATGTGCAACATATCTGGAAGAATAGAGAGAAAACTGCTGTGAACACATATAAAAATATGTATAAAAGATTTATTGTAAACAAAACAATTCTGTGCAAACAGTGAAGAAAAAAGGCTTCTGGTTTGTTTGGTTTTTTTTAAAAACACCACATGGCTTCGTAAACCCCCAAAAATCTACTCTACGCAGTAAGAGTCCACAAATAGTCCATTCAAGCTAGTTAAGTAAAAGGCTTTGATTTTTTTTCTTGCAGAATGGAGCTCCAATCTCTGAGATTTAACGTTGGCTCTTAAGATCTAGTTTTTTAATATCTCTGATGTAGGAAGGTAAAGAATGACCCAACAAAACGGAAACAGAGCTGTAGCAGCATGAGGCCTGCCTCTGTTAGCCTCTCAGGCCTTCAGTGTGTGATTCCCCAGCCAGCACCAGGGCCCCTACCAGCCATGGAAACTGCTCTCTCTTCTTTATCCAGGCTGTAAAAATAAGGCATAGGATGTTCCTCCAGATGGTCAAATTCATTAAGGCGGAAGTGGGTTGCCAATTTGTTCACCATTCTTTTCAGGGTGACAAAGGCTGCAATGACTTGGAAGGTGAGGAACAGGGCAAAGATGATATGGACTGCTCGCTCCAGTGGCTGAATTTTCAGACCTTCATTAAATAGCAAGAAGAGAATTATAGGCAACTGCAGGAGGAGAGTCAGGAGCCAAAACCCAGCCAGCTCAGGGACCTATAAAAGGGGAGACACCACCTATTAAAAACTGGCATCTGGAGATGAAAAAAAAATCCAAAACCTTGTGAAGAAAAAAAATTTTTAATTTTCCAAAAGCCAACATATAATGTGAAATGGCAAATGAGGTGGCTTAATATTTCCATATACTGTATTTTTAGGCATACTTTTTTTTCTGACAAAACAGTTTTACAGAGCGAGAGGGATCTCTTCTGAGGGAAAACTTCTTGGAATGCACATAATTAAGTGGAAGCTGATGCCAAGGGAATAAAAGATGCAGACTGTAACTTAAGAGAAATAACCATCTCTTCAACTTAAATCTCTTAGATGAATAGTAGACCACTTCATTTATGTTCAACTCCAAAAAGCTCTCCTGCACAAATTAATACATACATGCGGTACCTTACCTTCTCCTGCAGATTGCCCATGTATCCCAGGTAGAGTCGAATGACCTCTATTAGAGAGGCGAGGATCATGATTGTGACCAGGATGAACTTGTAGTAATCTGACAAGAACGAATACTAGAGGGAAGAAGAGAGTGAAAGTTTCTGCTGTGCTGTTTCATTACGTGCTGTTTGTGATTAAATGAAGATGCTGCATGCTACTGTAAGCTGACAGTGTTGTGTTGGCTTCCAAATACTCTTGAACATCTAGTTTCAAGGAAGTCCCAAATAAACCTAATAGCTTCTAACTCCAGTGAGCTTCCTCTCAGTACTAGGAGCCGTTTTATCAGAAACAGATCACATTTGCAAACCATCACTTTCCTTCAGGACTCACCTTCAGTTGGAGCATGACAACGGTGCTGAGCCACCAAAATGGGAAAAAATAAACGTTGAAATAGAGGGACATCTGCAGTGGTAAACTGGAAAGCATTTCATTGTCTGTAGGTAGAGAGAAGTCTTTATCACTCCTAGTTTGTTCCATATGTCCCTTCCATAAATATAACAGAAAGGTACTGCTCCATCTTAGCTTAAAGCAGGGCATTAGCACTCTTCCCAGTCGAATTAAATGTTAAGAAAAATATTTTTATATATCCAGAGGAAAACTTCTTATCCTGTCTTGAGTTACACCATTTCCTGGAATCTAATGCAACTTTCAGTTCACAGGATGCAGAATTGTTATCAGTCACATATTCAAGTTGAGTCTCTGACTGTTGATAACCTGGTGGCTTATGGTTTGCTCCACAATCTCTGCCTGATAGCTTAGCTCAAGTAGTGCTGTATCCTGACATTGCAGAAAGAATTAGTAGTTATTTCACTGCTGTTCCTAAGACAATGGCCAAAGTTTAAAGGAGTTCATATTGGATTATTGTTATGTTGTACATGATCCTCCTGAGTAAGGACTTACTGCTCGACAGCAGGTTTGCATTGTCCACTCTAAATTTTCAATCTTTATTTAAATAGACATTTGGATGGAAATGAAGTTGCAAGAAGCCAGTAATTCTCCTAGTTCTTAAGAGCTGATGTTTTCAAATATGTGTCAAACTAAAACTTATCCTTTAAAGTCTGGAGAGAGCAAAATGCATTCATACAATGTACAGAAAAGCAAATATTGAACTCTAACATTCAGGCAATACATTCTACATTTAGGATTTAATAATAGACCTAAAAGATTAGACTTAAAACAAGCAAAAAATTAAAAGGGCATTCTAAGGGACTCATTCATTTTCAATGGATGAAGCTTTATTGCTGTATTCTAGTTAACTGACACTGCATCCACTTTACTTCAATTACCAACAGTCTCTTTTCTCATGTTTTCCCCAAATGAAGTCTATGGGCACATCTTCACTTGGTGCTCCCTGAGCAAGTTTAGGAAGTATTCATTGTGACCTGCTCATTTGTATTTGAGTCCTGTGCCCCTGTCTGTCACAATGGTGATATTCAATTGAAAATCAGTCTAAACAGTCACATTGTCTCACTTTCAGCCTGAGAACCACCTCTCTTCTGACATTGCCTTCTCTTTCTGTATCTTCCAACCACTCTCATACCTGTCTTTGTTCCAGCTCAGTCTGGCATCCCTGTTTCTAGTCCAGCCACATGCAGCCTGGTACAGTCTGTTCCAGAAGTCTTTATGCCAATTGCAGAAGTATTCATGGAAGCTACTAGACTAGGTGGGAAGGAAGGAGGATTTGGGAACAGAACTGGGACAGACCTTAAGGGTAGGGTGTGAGGGGCAGGGATTTGTTATACAGAAATAGAAAGTGCAAGACAACGAATTAAATTTTTTTTTAATTGCATTTTTAAGCATCAACACTTCCTTACATCTGCAAAGGAATACAGATGCCTCACTATCAACCTAAAATTGTCCCAGGTGTCCTAATGAACGAATCTCTTAAACACCAGGAGGACTTCGGAGGGCAATGAGATGCAATTCTAAAACACTGCTTTATCTTTCGAGAAAACATGACCATCCAATTACAAGTAACTGTGTTTCTGCCCTATATGTATTGGATGAAAGTTTAAGGGTTTGTGGCTGTATTACTAAAAAACAGAGAAGCCAAGAGCTCTAATATCAATTATGATGACAACGTTTTAGGTATGTTACATAGTTTACATAGCACTGGTATCTGTAACTTCTGCTTAAGTTTTAGAACTGTGTTTTGGGTGAATGTTTAGCAATATAAGCCAGTTCCAATTCATCTTTCTATCACTAAACTGAACTTATGGTTATTTTCTGGGATTGCTAAAATTCATGGAGAAGCCAGACAGGATTGTGATGGCCAATTCTTTGATGCTCAAGCAAGTCACTAAGGTGTATACATATGTAAACTTAATTTTTGAAATTCTGATCTCCAAGAAGTTAATGGTACATTTGCAATTGGTTTCAGTGGGTTGGATATTCACATAGGAGTTTTCATAATGGGAAAAGAAATTACTAAAACCAGAAGCTATTCCTGGAGGTAAGAAAAATATTTCAGTTGTGTTTGATAAATGAAATGAAGAATTAGTAACTAGTAAGTTTTAGTGGTGTGACCACAGAAAGGAGTACTCTTGTCTTGAAATAACAATGACTTTTTGATTAATTTTATCAGCTTGTAATGGATTTATCAGTTGAAATTAACATAGCCTTTCTACGTAGCCAGACTGTGTTTATTTTTATGGCTACTCTCACTCTAAAGATACAAAAAGGGGGCATGTTGGCCTGCAAATTTCACTGGCAATATGATGAAGGAACAGGTATTGGTCATGACGACAGACTTGGAAAAATAAAGAGAAAGCTGGTGTATTGCAGGCTTGAGTTTTTGCTGCCTAACTCTAGCTTACTACACCACTTCACGCTTTACGCATCTGGTGTCCTAACTGCGCAGGACTACTGAGCTTAAAATGATAGCTCGGTTCTTTTATTTGTTCGACATAAATCATTTTTACCTGGGCACAGGCAGAGTGCCTGGTGTGTGAGTAATGGATTTTCATCTGCAGTATTTTACGCAAACTTGCTTACTAAGCTGTACAGGCGGGTGTAGACTGTTCTCCATGCCTAGTTTTAAATCAAGACTGTTCGCTGTTTAGCATTTTAGGGAAGCCTCTCTCAGGCCTGCGACACGGCGGCAGTGTGAGGTGCAGGGCGATGGAGCGGCCGCTGTGGCTTTACCCCAGATAATGTCCATGAAGCCATATCCCATGGCTGATGGTGAAACCAGGCCTCACCCGAAAGGCCCCTCTGCTCTCCACTGCCGGCCGGCACCCGCGCCGCCGGGCCCCTTGATGTGGCGGCGAGCGACGGGGCTCCGGGACCGCCACCTCAGCCTCCCTGCCCGAACCATGACGGGGGGGACGGGACGGGGACGAGGCGGCTACCCCTGCAGATGGCACGGCTCTGCCCGGGGGGAGCCAACCGGGGACAGCCCGCCGGCGTCTCCCTCAGGCCCCTTCCACCACTGCCTCCAGGTGACGATTGGCGCCGCCATCTTCCTTCCCGGGGAGCTCCACCCCCTTTCCCCCCCCGCCGCAGCGGCACCCTCCGCCATTTTTGCTGCTGGGAGCCGGCCCCGCGCTTTACCTGGGCGGTCGCCCGGGTACTGCGGGCCGGTGCGGCGGCTGTCGGTGAAGACGGTGCGGCTGAAGGAGCTCAGCCGCCTCCTCAGGGGCTGGGGCAGCGACATGCTGCGGCGCTGCGACCGGGCGTTGCTGTGCGGCCGGGGCGCGCAGGCGCGGTGGGGAGGTGGGGGCGGCGGCGGGGTGCTGCTGGCCCGGCTGCCCGCTGCATCTTGGTGAGGGGTCTCTCGGCACTGGGCAGAGGGGAGCGGCGCTCCTGTCCCGGGGACAGTGTTATAGTGGAGCTCTCTGGGGGAGATACTGAGCCCAGAAATTTATAGAATCACAGAATGGTTTGGGTTGGAAGGGACCTTAAAGATCATCTAGTTCCAGCCCGCTGCCATGGGCAGGGACACCTCCCACCAGACCAGGCTGCTCAAAGCCCCATCCAGCCTGGCCTTGAACACCTCCAGGGATGGGGCAGCCACAGCTTCCCTGGGCAACCTGGGCCAGTGTCTCACCGCCCTCACAGTCAAGAATTGCTTCCTGATATCTAATCTAAATCTCCCCTCTTTCAGTTTAAAACCATTGCCCCTTGTCCTGTTGCTCCACTCCCTGATCCAGAGTCCCTCCCCAGCTTTCCTGTAGCCCCTTTAGGGACTGGAAGGGGCTCTAAGGTCTCCCTGGAGCCTTCCCTTCTCCAGGCTGAACAACCCCAACTCTCTCAGCCTGTCCTCACAGCAGAGGTCCTCCAGCCCTCTGAGCATCTTTGTGGCCTCCTCTGGCCCCACTCCAACAGGTCCATGTCCTTCTGCTGTTGGTGGCCCCAGAGCAGGAGGCAGCCCTGCAGGGGGGTCTCCCCAGAGCAGGGTAGAGGGGCAGAATCCCCTCCCTCGCCCTGCTGGCCACGCTGCTGGGGATGCAGCCAAGGGTGGGGTTGGCTTTCTGGGCTGGGAGCGCAAACTGCTGGCTCGTGTTGAGCTTCTCCCCCACGAACACCCCCAAGTCCTTCTCCTCAGGGCTGCTCTCCATCCATTCTCCACCCAGCCTGGATTTGCGCTTGGGATTGCCACAACCCACGGTCACAAGTATGATTTAAAAGTGTGTTTTTTTGGACTGTACATGTGAGAGCGGTCACTGCCACCACAGGGTGCACTTACATGTGCATAGAGGGGCTTTCCCACTTCTGTCATGTAGATAAGTATGCACAGAGGAGAATGTTTTTGCTTGTTATGGTCACTGCGCAAGTGTGGTGCTTTCCTGCCTGATTGGGACTGCTCATCATCCCTGGAAGATGAAATAGCAGTACCTGGCAGGTAGGTCACCCTGAGCTGTTCATGTCAGAGCCCTGTGTGTGAGAGTTGCCCAAAACAGCGTCCTTTTGCCTCAGAAATATTGGTGCGTGCCAGCCCTCTGTGTCTCCCCTCAGCTCCTACATTGGTTTGGTTCCTTTCTAATCAGTCGGAGTGGATTTTTTCGTAAGTCTGTAGGGCAGGGTTTGCTCTTCTTCTGAAAAGGTAATTATGAAATATTGGTGTAAAGAAAGCAGTTGCAAGACTGCTCTGTTTCTGTCAGAATAAATACAGGGAAATGATGGTACTTGATGATGGCTAAAGAGAGGGGGGATTAAAGTAAGGATGGATGTTGACAGAGCTACTTTATTTATTAAGGTGATTACGAATGACCCTTGTTTTATGATAGATTCAGATATAGCTAAACAAGAAAATACCTTTTCCTCAAGGAAACCTGTCTGTGTCACTGTTGAGTTAAAAGCAGCAGTGAGATCGTAGCCTTTTTACTCTAGTTAGCTTTTGTCCTTTATAGGAGACTCTCATGGCCTGATGCGAAGTTAATAACGGAAATGCAAATTCTGCGTGGTCAGAATGGAAGAGCAGCTTGTGTCTTTTACTATGAGAACTGATAACAGTTGTACCTGCTCCCTCTTTTCTCCCAAAAACCTATTTAGCTACTTCTCTGGGTGATCATTCTCTAGTGTGACTTTCCAAACTCAATTATCTCTGACTAAATAATCTAAAGCCAAGTTTAAATTTAATTTCGTTCTGTCCCACTGGGAGAACTACAAAGAAAGATGGCTAAACAAGCAGGAGTTCTGAGAAATCCATTTGGCTTTTGAGCTGATGACTGATGTGGTATTGACAACAGATACTTTTCAAAGAACTTCTCCAGACTAGGGTGTGCAAGCAGGAATCTGCATATAAAAAACCTGAAGACCTTCAGAAGAAATGAAGAGGGAATGATTTTTAAATAACGGCAGCAGATTGGAAGAGAGGAGGAATTAAAGATAACCCAGAACTTCAAGGGATGCTGTGTATGTCCCCTTAGAAGCAGGGAGGTCAGTGGGCTTTGGTGTGTAAGTGCTCCTAGAAAATAAAGTTTTAAACACAGGCGAGGTTTATCCCTATTTTACAGATAAGACAGAACAAGAGAAGTTGAGTCCTGTGAAATGCTGTTTGCAGTTTGTGTTGAAGCCTACAGAAAAATGTAGGTAATTCATCACATCCTGGACAGAAGCAGACAGATAAGTCATCCAGTAAAAATACTCCTTACAAAGTATCAGAACATAAGGTAAAAGGAAAGAGGTTATGTAGGTGTTGTCATATAAGGTGTGTATGTACAGCAGTGACCACAGCTCAGCCTGGTTTACCTTTGAACTAAGTAGCTCAGCCTTGCTGGCAAGACAGCTCTGCGAGCAAATAGTTCAGTAAAGGTAAAAAGAGTATTTTTCAGCTTTTTTGACCTGACTGTCTTAAACTGTGAGGCTTCCCCCATAATCAGCATAGTGATGGTGATGCCTGCACTAGCTAGCCTGTTTGGGGGTGGGGGGGTAAAGCAACACAAGCGGCACTCATAGACATCCACGTCATGTTGTGTCCGAGCCAGACTCAAAGCTCTGAGCTGTGAAGGCACTAATGGTGTACTGCAATTTCAACAATGAAAATCTGTGAGTGGATGCCTGATAACTGGCTAACTACCTAATAAATAACAGAAGAGTTTAAGATCACTTTTATATTTGAGGAAACACTATGAAAACCAGCATTAATGGTAGATAGGTTTCTGAATTTTAAAAATATAGTTATTTTGCTAGTTGCCTGCAGATGCTAGAAATGTGTTTCCTGTCAGGCTGAACAACTACAATGGTGACTTTTGCACTATCTAGTAGATCTCGCCATAAAGTTCTCTGCTGTAGCCAGTGGCAAGATGAAGAATCTGGGCAAGATTTCCAATGAAATTGCCTGAAACCTTCTACTGTTGTTGCCTTGGTCCTGATCTGGTTAACCACCCTTTAAGTTAGGGAAATGCTAGTCCCATACTCTCAGCTAATTAGACACAAGGACAGGTTTATATGAATTAAAAGTATGGCAGGGTTTTGATTAAGTCAGATATTCATGGAAGTTTCTGGTTTTTTTTCATAGTAATAGCTGATGGCCTGTAAAAGTTCAGCCTTTAAGGATTTTCCTTTTGATTACTTTTTCAGAAAGGAAGAATTTCCCCTGAATTGTACAATGTCATGCCTTTTCCTGATGCCAGTGGCTTTGAGCGTGGGCCCTGATCTCCCAAACACTTTGATTTTTCTGATGTTCCCCAATTCTGAAAACCTGTCAAGCATACAGTCAGGTATCCTGCCAGCAGCTCTGTGGCAGTCAGTGGGACTTTGCAAAATTGGACTCTGCTCATTCAAAAACTGAAGCAATCCAGCTTAGCAGTCAGTGAAGTGTAAAACTGAGTCGTGGGTAAAGGAAAGGCCAGTGGAATGCAGACACCACAAGAAATGCATGGATTTGCCGTGTGAACTCAATTTCCAGACTCAAGGTGTGAATCTGTGATATTTGGCAGCCTTAGATTTTTCAGCAGATGGCCAAGTATCCTCCACGTCCCCATGAAATAAAATTGTGCACACTTTTGTTTAATATTTTTGTCTATGCAGATGCTTAAAATATTCCCTGAAGACAGAATATATACTCTTTGTTTTTACTAAGTCTGTTTAATTTTTTCTTTCAGACTGAGGCATGCATTTTTTTTGTCAATTTAATGAACAGAATTCTGATTTTCTGTAGGGATGGTTGGAGAGCACTTACTCCAGCTTCAAGCAGAAGAGAATCTTAAAAATTCATGGATCAGAGCACCAGGGCATCTACATTGACAAGTCAGAGCTTCCTGTAACAGAAGGATATAAATCTGTGCCATAAGGAGTGGAAGAAGGAAAAACATTTAACTGTTATATGACTGTAACATTTATGAAGACCATCTGTATAAATAACATAAGCGTCCAGCTTTTGTGATGAAACTGTGTTTGGCCCTTCCTTTTTTAAATGGAAAGGTATTTCATTACTGAATTCCTTTGTGTCTATCCACATATGAATGGTTAAGGTAGAAATAACCAGATTTCCAATTCGCTGTGCTTCAAAATAAGCTACTGAAATGTGAAACTGGAAGAAACAGGCCCATAATTGCACAGCATATTAAATGACTGTTTTATTTCTCTCCACACATGCTAGCTATAAATAAAACAAAAGTCTCTGAAAATCTGCCTGAGAGCTTTAAATCAGAGGAATATTGGATCTCTGTGTATCCACAGTAGTCCAACTAAGTTGGTAGACACTGGCTTGGCTCCCAGACCGAAGCTCCTGGGGCTCTCTGGCAACAGCACTAAGCCATAAACACCAGATGCAGTATATCTAACGAAATTAAATATCAGCAGGTTGTTGTGTTGTTTTTTTTTTTTTTTACAGTTGGCATTTCAGAAACACAGAGTTCATTTAAATGGTGCCAGTGGTTTATCTTTGCACCTGAATTGCAATTGCCGTATTTCTGAATGTACTGATGTGGAATATCACAAATCCTATTTTCCCTGGCGTGCCTGTGCTGCTGTCCCTCATGTAACCATAAGCATGCAAGCAACACAAATCACTCTCCTTACTACCCCGTCCCTTACTACCTGCCCAGTGTTTTAGCAGAAGTGCTGTAAAACATGTAAAAAGTGCTGGTGAGCAGGGGTATGTGCAGACAAGCAGAGTCCAGGCTTGCTTTCTCCTCATGTCCTCAGACTAAAGTGACAGATTGAGAGTTTTAACAAATTACAAATGCCACGAAGACTCTAATGTGTGCGTTTGAAAGGGTCGTGTTATTAGCTGTGACAGTGTCTGCCAGAGCAATTTCACCGCTGTGCTCCTGGCTTGCAATACCCCAGGACAATCTTTTCTCTGTGTCACTTGTACACTAGTCCCTGGTGTTCATTTAACACTTACAGGATATTTGTGTCTGGTATACAATTGTTGTTGCTGATGAGACTTAGCCCAGGCTCCTGTTTTGAGTATTACATATCACTGCAGTCATTCCGTGCATTAAATATATCTTGGCTATTTTAGTCTTAAGCGTAAAGACATCAGAAAAAAAAATACAAAAAAATGAAAGGGCTATTACTTGCTCCTGTGGATTGATTTTCTTCTTGCTGTACTTGGCATTTAGTTAGACTCACTTGCTAGTTTGTTTTATTTTGTTGATTTGTAGTTTTGTTGAGCGTGTTGGGAAACTCAAGGCTGGTGCAGCTATTAAGCAAGTTTTACAATTTGTGTTGCAAAAAGTACTCAAGATGTTTGTGATACGCAAGGAGGTTACTGTGAGTGGATGAATTCTGAGCCAGATTCTCATTTCTATGAAGATCCTTGACATGCCCTTAAAGGACCCTCTGCATGACCTGGCTGGTGCGGAGGCCCCTTACTTTCAAAAGGTGGAAGAGGGAGTGAACACCACGTTAATAACACTGCAAACAGGGTGGGTACCCTTTTTTGTTTGTCTGAAAAGCTTTGATGACAAGCTTTGTCAGCAAAATGATCTTCTTCCTTTGCTTCCGGACCTCGTTGGGGATAAATTTTGCCCCAGTCACACCTGCAAGACTGAGGAGGACTTGAGACTTGTTCTTTCAGGAGGTACTCAAGGCTGTGGTAGGGGCTCTCAGCATGTTATTTTGGCTGGTGTGTGGTTGCAATAGCTGCACTGTTCTGTTTGTGCAGAAATGCACACTGAGAGTTCTGCTTTGGCTCTAGAGTCGCTTTACAGACCTCTGCAGCTTGTGGGGTGTGTGTATGGGAGGATCGTTATTGCAGAGGATCTGATGGCTTCAGCCTTGGTCTCATCTTTACTTGCATAGATAGGCGAGGTGATCTTTCCTGTGGTAATTTTAGCTGTCTAAGTATTACTTGTACAATCTAAAGTAGCTAGAGAGGCTTCATCTGTATGGTGGTTTCCCCTCAAAGGCTGTTCATGGGAAGGAGTAATGTGCTTGCTGCATGTGTCTGTCCTTCTCTGCTGATAACTGGTAGAGTTGAGTTGTTTTGCTGAATCAAGGTGCCCAGCCATTGGAAAACTGAATGCTTTACAAAGATCCAGGCTCTCCCAGAAGCTTTTTTGTGTATCTGAGCTCCCCTAGATGGGCTTCCTGCCCCATAGGGCTGTCTGTGTTCACTGGGCACCACACCAGATGCTTTACCTGCTTCTCTCTACAACTCTTGCAAAATGCTTCCTGGGACATCGGCCCTGGCAGTGCCAGCGCTTTCTCTTTTTATTGCAGAATCGAAAGATGGCACAGTATTTAAAAATTTACCTCCAAGGCGGCCTGCATCCACATGATCATAAACCCACGCGAAGGCAGGATTTATTTTGCTATTGCATGCTGCTGACAGTTCTCTGTAATAGCTGTTTTGGTCGTCCTTTGTAATCAATTCAAGCCCAAACCCTGAGTGAGTGATGGAGGACAACATTAGTAATTCGATCATTTAGAAAAGAAAAAAAAGCCACAAGACAGAGAGGACTGTTGCTTAGTTAGGAAACTAATTGCAGCGTTATTTTATTTTTAGTTTCTAAATTCCTATTTGGACAGTTACATAAATGCATAATTTCAAAAGCGTGAGTATGTCAAAACTTCAGTGCAACTTAAGTGGGGGCAGAAACAGTGCCCTAAATTGAAGTCAGATATTTGGGTTCTGTTATACCTATTTGGGTGCCTAAATTTGGATTTCTAGAATAAGAGCAAACTCTCTTTCTACTTTGAATCTTTGCTGAATGTAAAGGTATGTGTTATGTTGCCAGCTCAGCATCAGTGTTTCTCCTTTACCTGTTCTTCGTGTCCAGACAAACACTTCATCCTTGGGAGAGTAAAGGATTGTGAGAAAAGCGGTGAGACTTATGGGATTTCCAGTCAAAAATTAAGGCATAGAAGCAGAGTTCTGGTTCAAGGCCTTTAGCTTCAAACATCATGGGTTATGCTTTTGGGGATGTTAGTGTAATGCCACTGCAATCTACAGTATCTCTCTGTTGCACGTGGGTTTGGCTCCATATTTATTTTTGTTTCATAGTCTGTTAGCTTTAGGCTCTTTGCTGTGTTTCCAGACAAAAGCAAACTCGGCTCAGGTTTTCTTCAAGTAGTAAGAAGAAAGTGTGTCGTGACTCTTCTAGGGTCCAAAGGCACGTAATTCTTTGTTTATTACTTTTTCAATTATTTAAGGCAGGGGCTTCTTATTTGTGGGTACACGTTGGCTACTTGCACCATTGTACCTCAGCCTTAGCTGTGATACTAGTTGCTGCTGTAGTATGAATGATCATTTTGAACTCTGCAGTCTGCTGTCTTTGAAATGTAAAATTTCCATTTGTCATTTGAAGATGGGGTTTCTCATGTAACCAGAATCTATAAAGTGGTGCTTAAGACTGGAGAAAGTCTAACGGGATTTTTGCTGTAAAGATGTTCCTTAAAGTCAAGGAATTCCGTTCCTGCATGCCGCATTGTTCCCATTTGTGGTGGAGGAGGCAGAATTGAAGGATCAAATCCAGCTTGCTTGTTGTCCTCTCTCTCCCT
The DNA here is from genome assembly GCF_964199755.1 of Larus michahellis. NCBI lineage: Eukaryota > Metazoa > Chordata > Aves > Charadriiformes > Laridae > Larus > Larus michahellis. The sequence continues at coordinate 23,842,912 of NC_133898.1, forward strand.
GAAATGCTTTATTATAGGACTCAATTAAGAGCAAATTTTTCCCTCAGATTCTGTTAACAAGGTCTTTATGAAATATTGAGTTTACAGGTGCTAGATTTATTACAACAGTATTTTAAAGCATAAAATGCTGGTGCAGCAGCTCTAATTAGAAATGCACTGAGTTTACTGTGCAGGTGAAGTGCTGTTATTAAACTGCAGCACCCACATCAAGAGGCACATACAGACTGCATTTATACATGTTTAAAGGACGACCAGAGGTACCTGTGAGAAAAGCTAGAGTCTGCTCTGAAGTGCCACTGCACTGTGATTTCTTTCTTCTTTAATTTGAATTAGCACAGCTTGGGCCAGATATTTGCCTCTGTAGCATTTACTGAGTTGCAGCGGTTTGTTGAGAGGGAAGACCTGTGGTGAGGTGCTGCAGGCTTTGTGTTACAGCGTGACAAATATGTACTTTGCCATCATGGTCAGTAAGAAGTAATTAAAATGGGAGGTGGAAATCAACAAAGTCGATTTCTACTTGACTAGTTGATTTCTATTCAGCTAGTTGCTTTTGCTTTTAAAAAAATCATGAATATCCACTAGGTCTTGTCTGATGTAACTTGGCATATCTGTGACATCCCTAAAATCTTCCATGTAAATCAGCAAGATAGATCCCTGGAGAGGAACTTCATTGTCTGGTCCCAAAGCCAGGTCAACCACGTCCAAACCACACCTCTCCAATGACAGAGACTCCTCAGCCTGCCTGGGCAAACCTACCCTGGTGCTCAACTGTCTGTATCATTATGAAATACAGTCCTAGTATCTAGCCTAAGTCACACTTTTTTCAATTATTCATTTACTTTTTATCATACCCACCATGCAGTGGGTAGGATGAGAAGTAAAGCTACTTAACTGCATCTTTCTGCAGCTACCTTTTCATTTCTGTATTTTATGTTCCCTTATCAGCTCTTCTGTAAGTAAAACAAATCTAACTGAACAGATCCGTGTCTGTTTATGCTAGATGTTTATCACATTGGTCTCCCCTGATTTCCGTGAGAGGAAATCTATCAGGCAGAGAGGGGAAAAGATTTCGGAGATGAATACGTTAGAAGAGTTTCGGTATACATTGCAAATTGCCGTCTGCAGTACCAGACGGCCCTCATTGATCACACCTAAAGAACGTGTTCTTTCCTTGAACATTAAACATAGCAACCCACTGTAATAGGACTCAGGATTTATATTGCTGTCCTGCAAGGATAATTAGGAATTTACCAGCCCAGATTAACAGACGCCTTGAGAGACATGAGTATGATTAACTTCATAAATACGTATTATGAAATCAGGGGCAGTGTTCTAACTGTAATGTATTTTCCCTGAAGGAAAATATGCCTGAGTAAAGAAACCAGAGGAACTTGATGCCAAATGCAGAATGGAATGAAATTCCTATAAGGCTGCAGTCTATCCACGTTTTTTTCTGAGTGGTCTTTTGCTTTGAAGAATTAGATGAGGAGTTATTTCTCTTCATTTTATTATCCCCTAATCTCCAAACTCAGTCTCACTTTCCTAAAACGCACTAGCGTGTATCATGTGCATACATAACATAACATTCCCTAGGAGAGTTGTAACTGCTTTGCAGTCACTGCAGGTGAATTTGCTTATAAAAGGCAGAGACAGAGGGAGTATAAGTCAGTATTTGCTCCTGTGCTGAAAGTGGATTTCTGAGTGTGTTATAGTATAAAGAAGATGATATTTCTACAAAGCTGTGAGACTAAAGAACCCTGGAGGTGAATCCAAGCAATCCTCATGAAGATTGTTTACTATAAAAGCCTCAGTTATCAGATGTTGAGGGCCTTTAACCTAAGATCTGGGTTAGCTGCTTGAGTTTGCAAATTAGTCTTAAAGCTGTTGGTAACTCCAGCTTGATATTCAGCCTTGCCTCAAGGAGTCCTAGGTTAAGAGTGACTGAAAAAAATCCCTTCTCGGCAGTCTGTCCTGGCAGAAGGTGATGCGCTGAGATTGTTCTTGAATCCTGCTGACCCTTGCTTGTGGGAACATCTGTTGGCAGCAGACGTGTAAGGCATGGAAGACCTTATAGATTGCCCCAGCGTGCATGGGTGACTGGGCTCAGATCTGGCAGCTGTAGATTAGAGGTAGATAAAGCTGCCTCATGCCAAGGGTGCATTCTGCAAGAGGGAGAATTTCAGCCTCAGAGCCTGGACTCACAGTGCTTTATTCCAGCTATTATGTCCCAAAATCTCAGCCTGGTGAAGAGTGGAGTCTATCAGCTGAATAATTTATCCTTCTGTTACTTCCATTCTGTTGTCAATGTTTCTTGACTCTGCGAGAGTGAACTTCTGCTGGACAAGTATTTTAGAGCAGCTTTTTGCTGTATGCCGTTTGAAGGACAGAGAAGTGCCAAGTTAAACTAAACTTCAGAATGTCACGTTATTTGGGGGAGAAAGCTCATCAGCTGTAGTTTCCAGTGCAATGGGTAAAAAGCTGTAATTCCTTGGAGCTGGCTTATTTTTGCTAAGAACAGACAACAAGTGTTGCCATATTTTCAGTCCTGTGTGTGATCAGAGTCCTGACAGCACTAGGTACTCTGCTGAAGTGCATTGAAGATGTAGTTTAGTTTTTTTCAGGTAAGGAAGAGCTTTAACCTTTCAGACAAAACAAACTGTGCAACTTCACTAGGCACCTCTGCAGTGAGCTTTGTAATTCCTGATGTAATGAGAGCTTGTTTCTTGTCCAGTCTTGATTTAACTGGGTTCAACATGTGCTTAAGAGCTTTGCAGAGTCTAGGCTGAGAAGTACTTTTCATGTAGGAATGCTGCAGAAAGGATAATGACCACAAGAGTCCGGGTAGCAGCAAAGGCTTCATTCTGCTCCCTTTGAGCCCCAACTGGTCTCGCTTTGACGTTATCAGGATGTCAAAGTGTAGACTTCAGTTGAAGCAGAATTTTTCATCAGACAGATTTGTTTACGTGGATTTTGTCCCTCAAGCCTGCCCCCAGTTCTTTCTGCCTATGTAAGTGTTTTTCTAGTCCAGAGCACTTCAGAGAAATTGTAATTTAAAAATCTTTGCTATCTACACCTGAATTTTCAGTCAGAACTTTCATCAAATTTATGTGCTATTCAGTTTGTAAGTGTTGGTTGATATTTAGGCTTTTGGGCTGATTTATTTTACATACTTCTTTCTGGAAACTGCAGTGCTCCATTGCACAGGCAAATACTGGGCCAGCATATGGAAAATGGCTAGTAATCCAGGTCCTTTGGGGGTCCCAAGTAGAGATGCGCTATATGGTTTTCAGAGTGCCTCCACCTTCTGAAATGCAAGTTGTTCTTGGGTATCACCAAGGCATTGAGGCCTTTAATATTACTACTGAATTTAGAAAACTCATTGATCACAAACACAGTTCCATGTTGTCCTCCCAGTATTATTCATCTTAATTGTGGCAATGGGTTATAATCAAGTAGTGGTGGAATAAAGGGACTGATATGCCATGCAGATGCAGCTCAACACTGGCTTGCAGAAGATAGCTGAGATATCCCAAATACATGGTGCTCAGTATGGCACAGCTGGCACTGCTGTACCTGGTATGCCTCTATCTTAATGTATGGTGGAGGCATTCCTTACCTGGCATCAATCTTTATGCACACCAGCAGTGTGCTCGGAGGCATTTCTCTCCTGGCAGACCATCACTCTTTTCAGCAGTTAGGCACAATCATATGTAAAGGTCGCATAGGAAAAAATTCACATTGTTTTCCCATTTGATCTTGCAGATGGACCTTGACAACCCCTCAAAACAGAGGACAGCAAAATTGTTAGTGCCATAGAAAAATAGTGAAATAGCGTTTTACAGATAGTCCCAGGTGAAAATTGGCACAGCTTCCTGGATCATAAAGGAATGATGCCAGTTTATACCAGCATAGAGATGGGTATTACTGTAACTATGACTTCTAATTCTGATTTACTTTATCATCCTTGCTGTAGATTGTAGTAAGAATCCGGTAAGACTCTACTACTATGATTTGTGCAATTAGGACCAGACTGAAGCATGAAGAGTTCTCATCTCTGCAGCTAGTAAATTGATAGAAATACAGTTTCTCAAATAGTATGTAGAGTTGATGGTCTCTGACATATTAATATGTCTCTAAAATCCAAGACTGATACATATAACATTTGTGTCTTGTTTTTTTTTCCAGGTATCTTTCAGGAGCTGCCTTATTATCTATCTGTCATGTACCGAGCCAAATTAGGAGCAACCATTCATTCTAAGTTAAAATTCCAATCCTGCTGAGGGCAAGAGAGGTTTTGTTGGTGGAAGTGAGATTTTTTTTGTCTGGTTTCTTACAGCTGTTTTCTACAGCATGCTTTGCGGTTTGTTTTTTGGGTATATCCCTGAGCTTCCTCAGTAAGATGTGGTAACTTATGCAGCTGGACCTTGAATGTACCTTTGGTCACCACCTATGGTCACTATTTCTGTCTATTCTGCATGACTTCAGGCATTAGCAGTCAATGTAACCAGTAGATCCGGAGGGTGTTCACTCTTGTTGAGGCAGTGTAATCTAATGGTTAGCATGCTGGACCAGAAGCATACTGTTTTCCACACAGAGAATTAAATTTGGATTGTTTTGTGATTAGCATTTTGTGGGATGAAGAGGGAATGAGATTGCTTTTGTGGTAAATTGAAAACTTCATCCTGAAATATAAGCGCATACATAGTCTAGGTGGCTTTTCAACTGAGTCCAATAAAAGAGAGTTTATCTCCTGTCTGATACTTTTAACAGAAATTATTCAAAAATATTGTTTGTTTTAGACAGCCCTGTGATTCTTCATTCTTTTCAGTCTCAGAACTGGGTATAGAAGTAGGTTTGTTGATTTGTGCAGCTGAATCTTTCACTGACAGAGCTCAAAGGCTCCTACAGAATACTCTGGCCAATATCAAAACCGGAATCTTCCACTAGAAATCCAGAATAACTTCACTGACTTAAAAAGTCTGCTGCTGCATTTGGCCTGAGGGGTTTTTACTTCAAGCTATGTGATGTTTCTCTGCCGTTTTTCTTAAGTTGGGCATTTTATAATTGTTGGGCTCATCCCACAGTGATCTTGGCCCTCTTCTAAAGGGCAGATATAATTTGGGGCCCTCTGCAGTGACAGCTGTGTAAAGATGAATTCCATATTCTTGTCAGGAGCTCAGTTACTTCATTGGCCCATGCATTTAGAAAGCTGCTGTCAGGCCAGCTGATTTCTTTCAATGGGATATCTTGAGTTTTTCCAGTGCTCCTCTTATTTATTTTATTTCTCCATGTTGGGTAGTGTCTCAGCATAGACAGTGACCTCCAGAATAGCTATTTCTTCTACCTTATTCTAGCCCCAGCCATACTCCAGCGTGAATAATGATTGCAAAGACATTGTTTGACTTGGTTGCAACCTCTGTATTTGTTTGCTCCCTCTGCTTGCTGGGTCTGTCAGAGATCTGCTGTTTCTCTGGGTGTCTCCCTCCCGATATACTTAAGGCATTTTATATTGCCTCCTCTGACAATTTAGTTTCCTGGATTTTTTCTTTAGTATTTCTTTTTCATTTTTGCTGTCAAAATCTGTTCCATTATATTAAAGACACTTGAACTGGATTTACAGTGCCTGAAATATTGTTTTGGCCCTAAACCTAACCCCCCCCATACCACTGGAAATTATTGCAACTTTTCTGTATCTTTACTTTAAAAATCCCATTGAACTCCAGCAGACATCTGGCCTTTTTCTAGCAGAAGAATATTTATTTAATCCCTGTATAGAGAAGCAGAGAGTGAACTCCTAGATCCATTTGAATCAGTGGGACTTTTCCTGGGCTCTAGCTGAGCTGTGCCTTCATGGTCAGGTTTGTGGTCTGTAGCTGGCTTTCCAGCGAGGGGAGGTGGAAAGCACAAAGCAGGATTTTCACTCCTGGGATGAGAGGCTGAGCTACAGTTTGGGACATCTTGCTACAGCTGGAAGACCAAGTTTTCTTCCTGTATCTTGCACTGTCCTCCTGAAAGATACTTATTTATGATTTTGTGTTTGCCTGGCTGTAAAATAATAAAGTTCCTCAGCAGCACAGTACTATTTGGACGCATAGTTTTGCTGGTGTATTCGGATTGTATTTGAGGTTCTGGAGTTGCATGTCCGTCTGGGACATGCTAAGCCCATAAAGCAACAGATAAGCTGCAGGTTTATTCAGGTGCTTAAGTGTGTTGGCTGCACGGGGCCTTAATTTATTCCCTGTGAATTGTGGTGATGTGTCCCAGTGGAAGTCATCTGGTTTGGTGACAAGCTTATTCTCCCAGCAGAGAAGTTTGCTGAAATAAGGTGAGTTAAAACAGTTTCCCCCTATTCCCATCCCTAGCTGAAGAGCAGTTTAAACAGTGAAAACTGTCAAGAGTGCTTATTCAGAGAAGCAATGTTGGAAGCTGAAGATAAGAGCATTTATCTTCACGTCAAAACTGCTCAGTGTCTTTGATGGACTCCCAGCGCGGTTTAACAAGGAGCTTAGGCTGGAGTTGCTGGAATGCAAGGAGTCCAGGGGGTGGTGTTTATCCCACCGAAACACGGCATACGTCAAATCAATTACACGGTGCAAACGTATTTCCCCCTGTCACCAGCTAGCATGGCAAGCTTGGAGAAAATATGTTCTAGGCACCAGAGGAGCCTCCTCCCTTTAGATGCTGATTTAATGTGAAATGTATATTAAAGGAGAGAGAGAAAGAGGGGGAGAAGGGGGAATCTCGTGTGTTCTGCAGCAGATTGCCACATCGATCTTGTCATTTAGGCAAACACAGTTGGACCTGAGGCTATGAGTCTGTGGGATACGCTGTATTTCTGTCAGGAATTGTCAGTCTCAGAAAAGCACAGGAGAACGAGAGGCACCGTAACAGAGTAGAAAATGCAGTAATAATAGAGACCAGCAAGCCATTTAGGAGCAAATCAAAGCAGTTGCCATTTTGGATTGTGCTCGCCTTTGACAGCTAGAAACATGCTCTGCCCTTGCCTCCTCCCCCAGTGAAGCGGTGATGGGAAGAGGCAAGACATAAGGGAAAGACTGGTGTTTCTGTCGGGGCTGCTTCCATCCATGATGCTCGGCAGGAGTTAAGCTGTTCTGCATGGCTAATGGTGCCTGCGGGTCCTGAAGGAATCCTCAGCCTGCCACGTGCCTGCCCTCGTACCACTCGTGCTGTGCCTTGCCAAGCCCTCCCTGGTACCACCTCTGAGCCAGCTTCTCCAGGAGGATTTCTCTTCTGAGCTTGCACCCTGAAATTACAACCTGTGTTACGCATTGCTGGCAGCCAATTTGGGAGCTGACGGGAGCATGCTCAGGGTCTGCAGGGACCTAATCCAGGATCATAAACTTTCCTGGAATAGTTGTCTCCATCAGGAGTGTGGCTTAAAAACCTGTTTTTGTTTAAATGACTGCTCGGGGAGGCATTGCACCGCTGGTGGGGGCCACAGTGAGTTAGAGTGGCTTCCACCAGAAGGTTCAATCAGACAGACAGATACGCTGGAAAACTCTTCCTAATTAATAGCAGACCTTGGGCATCCCTCAGCCTGGGTGTTTATACCATGCTGTCTGGAATGATGTCAGTGCCTTGGGATACTTGTGTTTCTCCCGAGCGGAGCAAAGACACTAGAGAGCGCCATGTATTTGCAGATTTTTGACTTGGGAAGTGCAATCTGAGGATGCGAGTGCTCCCCGAGGGGAGGAGTAGGTGGGAGAGAACTGTTCTCAGGAGCCAGCCTGGGCTCGCTGCTGTGTGCTGCTCAGGAAGACTTGTGTATGGAAAGATTTCCCTCTAGATATGTGTAGCTGCAGATGGAACGCAGCTTTGCATTTCTTCCAGCAAGCTCTGTGTCTTTGAGGGAGAAAAGGCAATTTTGCTGTCAGGAGGAAATCTCTGTAGTCTCATTGCTAGTAGAGGAGATGTATTTGAACCAGCAGACCTCTCTCAGCCTTCTGGGTAAACTTTGTCACGTCACCTTGAACATAGCAACCACGAGAGGGTACCAGGAGGGGCCTCCAGCAATCTCCCATCTGAAGGAAATTCTCAGAGCAGACTAGGGTGAAATGTCTCAGGAGGTGCCCTTGAGGCAGCTTCGCAGGAGGATTGCCATTGCTTTTGAGCTCACACTCTCCAGTCCTGATGAGGAAAACATTTAATTTTCAAGTATTTCAATACCTAAACAATGTTCAATATTTTAGTGTATTTGAATGGCTGAGTCATTTCTTTAAGAGCAGGCTGGAGTCGGATTGGTTTGCTGTCTCGATTCCCATTCCCCCGAACAGCGTAGGCTCCATGTGGGCTCTAGCCTCCTCTGCCTTGTGGGAGGGTGGGAAGCTCATGCCCATTCCAGCAGTGCTGGACAATAACTGTCCTTGCTGTTATATCGCTCACTGTCCTGTATCTTCTCCCATCACCCAACGCCTCCTGAAGCTTCTCTCTACCCTAAATTGGTAGGGAAGCAGTATACATGGCATCATGCTCTTCTTAATCACCAATCATGCGACGGTGATGACTAAACTTTCATTACAATGAGCTGGCTTCTTTTTTTTTTTTTTTCTCTTCAGTGAAATGTTTCCTGCAGGAAAAAAATGAGGCTTGACCAAACCCTGACTTATCTTTCAGAAGGTGCCCATCTCCAGGTATTCAGAAGTAGAAAGAAAAACTTCCGAGGTTTTTTAAGGGAGGTGATATGTAGGTATTTTGGAATTTTAAGTTTGCTATTTTTCTTCTCCTTTTCTTGTGCTACTACGTCTAGAAGGCTAAATGAAGTCTTGCAGTTATTTTTCCTATCTCATCTGTTCTTATTGTTTTGTGGATGTTTTTGTTATCTTGCCATTTCTGAAAACATTTCACATTGGGAGAGTTCCAAAATAGTAAAAGAGAAAGAAAATGGCAGAAAAGGAAAAAAGGTGGTGGTGAAAAGATGTTTAGGGGAAAAAGTTTTTATTGCAGTTGTCAGCAGGAGGAAAAAGAATACCTTTCCCCCGCCCCCCCCCCATCAAAATTCTTAATGATGTAGATGTTTAGAAGTTTAAGGGGGGGGGAGGAGAATCATATTTGGGCACATCTGAATAGGTACAATTTTCGTGCCTCGTTTTGACCATCCTCAGTTCTCCTTGGCATTACTGCTAGTCCCCTCTGCCCCTTAGGCTGTGTCAGAGGCATCTGGAAATAGCAGATAAGGAGCCTTGGGAACAGCTTGGGAGCAGTGGCCGTGGGCTGGAGGGCAGGAGGCATCGGTGTTCTTTGGGGGAACTATGCGGACATGAGGAGCTGCCGTGTGCTCAGAGGAGCTCCTTCCAGGGGGAATCCAGCAAAAGGGGATCCTCTGTCTGTGTGCTTTGAGAACTGCCTCCCTCTTCTCCATGCAAGGGAGAAATCGCCCATCCAGCACAGATCCAGGCTGGTATTTACCAGGAAGATGGTGTGTGCCTGGCAGCGGGCAGAGAATTACTGCCTGCAGAAATAACTTTCCAGGAAGTCCCTGCTGATATTTTATCTTTTTGTTTGGACAATGTTGGCTCTATGCAAATCCCTGAGCATAGGGAAGAAAACAGCCTTGGGCATAGGTCTCTTGCAATGAAGAAAAATGAGCCCAAAGTTAGAAAAATAGGGCGAAGCACTTGGGCCCAGAAATACATTAGATTTCGGTGTAGGTGTTGGAAGCAGCTTGGAAGATTCCTTCCCACTCCTTAGTGCAGTTGTTGAGACGCTAGTGGGAAGCATGAAGTGCCTCTCTGGAGGCTCGGTATCCTGTTAAGTGCCCTCTGTTATCTGTACAATATCAGCAAATAAACGCTAATTAGACAGAAACACCCTTCATGCTCAGCACCTGGTGAATGGTTTGCTGGATGTACCTTTGCACTTACACATAGCAGATAAGAGCATAGATATGAATTGCACTTACATGTAGCAGGTATGAATTGTGTTATTCTGATCTCTTATACTGTCCATCCATTCTTTACCCTAAAAAACTTTGGTAAGTGTTGTTGAGTTTTGATCAAATTTGGCCAAGGGGGAAAGGTCTGAAAAAGATATTTTTTTACTATTTTTTTTTGCTGAAAATCAGTGTCAGAGTAGGAGAGGCCCATAGGAGTGCAGTGCCTAAGGAAGGGCAGCCCCACATCTGGCCTGAGAAGGAGGTAATTTCTGGGACCCTGCAGCTTCTAGCTTCTTTACCCAAGGATCAGTAGTAGGAATAAAGATAATAGGAAGGAGCTGGAGGGTTTTGTGGTGGGAATATTGCCAAACTGCAAATATTCTACAAATGTAACGTCTGGGGAAGTAAGGCATATAAAATATAAACCTCCAGAAAACCAGATTTCATGGCTCTGCTGCTCAGTGAATGACACGTTTACTGGGAATGTTGGATGAAAACTGGATTTCTCCATCAGCAACTGTGATCAGCGTGTGCTGTGTTGTAAGTGGGCAGGGGACACTTGCCTGCATTAAATTAAGGAGTGCAGTGTTATGAATAGTTTCCTTACTCAGGATGGCATTACTCCAAGCCTCAAGGTAATTTATATCTCAGGTAGGCATGCTGTTGTTTAACAAGGCTAAATATGGAGAAATGAGAGCCTGATGTGGGACCATATGCTCTGTAAGCAACAGCAGAGTTTATGAAGGGAAGTTCAATATTCTTCGTATTGTAGGAACAAGCATAAGCAGATTTATTTTTTTTAATTGGATTTTGGGACAAAGCACAGCTGGTACAAAGCTGTAGCAGGAATTCAAATGCTGCTGCTTATTTAATGCAGCAAGTGATCATTTACAAGTCCTAGTTTTTTCTTTGCTGTTTAACACTCTGACAGACATAGACCTACGTAGCATTTTGCAAACATAAGTTTTTTAGAGAAAATCAGCTGCTTGTTCTTACAGACCCTTTAGAATTAAAGTATTTTACCAAGCCTCTGGATGGTACTTGGCAAGGCAGGAGAGTTTAGCCACAACTTGCTGGAGGTAATCTTGCATCTTCCGTGGCAAAGAATGGGTGGGAAGCAGGAGATGGAGAGTGTAAGTATCCTTCTGGTCAGCGTAAAAATAGCAAGCTGGAAAAAAAGTCACACACATGACTTAACCATTTTTCTTCTCTCTGCTTAGAGAACTGGGGAGAAAGTGTGTTTGATATATGAGTTATCATGTCAGACTCTCAGTAAAAGAAAAGCCTTTTGAGCAAGAAAAGCTTTTCCCAGTTACTTCATAGTTCTTATTTTAGTGTTTTGGGAATAATGGTCATTTGGGAATATTTTTTTTCAAGTGTGTGTATTTTTTTCTTTTTTTTTTTTTGGTGGTGTTTTGGTTTTTTTTGTGTTGTGGGTTTTTTTGTTGTTTTTTTTTGGTTTTTTTTTTTTTTTTTTTACAGAGGAGAAAGGAGGCAGCATGTAGAGACATTAGTTGGTTGCTCCTTCCCTGCTTCAAGATTGCTGGTGGCAAAAGAAAAGCCAGTGATCATCCTTAGTGCACATGGGCTTTGTAGTATTTGGCACAAGGCAGCACGCAAGATGAAAGTGTGTCTCTTGACAGCCAGCTTCGTACTGGCAGCCTTTTCTCCAGGCAACAAATTAATCCACTCAACTGTGTTCTGCATAATTGTTGATACTGTCTTAATTGGTACCATACGTTTCTCCGTGTCGACATGTCCATCATGTTAATGTCTAGGGACTGTTGTTTCCTGCCAACGTGGGAACAGCACAGCCTGCTCCGTCCTAACTGAGCTTCTACCTAAAATGCCTTAGTAAGAAATTTGACTTTATGGCAAAGGGAAAGTGTAGAGCCGTGTTAGGGCATGACTCAAAATTCATGGGGAAAAAAATGGGACTCCCAATTTCAGTAGCATTTGGAGATGAGCCAGCTCTTCCAGGGCTCTCTAAAGGCAATCCGGTTCAGCTGAAGTCAAGTCCGAAGGCAAAGGAGCTTATTCTCCTGTTCCCAGAAATCTCTGACAGGGGCTGGCAAACACTTTCCAAGCATGTCACAGTGGGGTGTTCAGGGCAAGGCAGCTGCAGAGCTAATTGACCCCTGTGCACTGGTGGCTTTGTGGATTAGGATTAGCATTTTGAATTTTGTCCATTAATGAACTGGCAGTCAAGGCAGAGCCTGGCAGGCAAGCGCAGTCTGCTCTCCCCCCAGCTCCTCTGTATGCTGTGGTAACAGGGGCAGGAGGATGCTGGGGAGGTAGAGAGCTGGGCACAGCCCAGGCTGAGATGACCATGCGTGGGCATCGATAGTGTCAGCTCCTGAGAGGAAACAGCCATATCCCGTCGCCAGGCAAAAGTGATGCAAAGGCATTGCTGATCCTTCCCTCCCTGGCAGGGCAGGGTGGAGGCACTAGGAAGCATTACTGAATGCAGTTGCCTCTGAAGAGTCAGTCTCTAAAAATCCCATATTAGGCACTGAAATAAAAAGGTACTTCTGCCTGTCTCTATGGCCACTTCCACATCTCCTAAGTAAGAAGTACCACCATTCCTTTGTTTCACCCAGGGGATGCATGGTTACAGTCATAAAAGCTTGCAAGCAGTCAGGATCTATACGATAGGCATCTCACTGAGGAACATATGGAAAATGAATAGTTCTGTGTTCAGAGAAGTGTTGGAACCACACACAGTATGTAAGGCATGAGCCAGCAAACTGAGTGATGAGGATCAAATGTTGAATAACTTTTTATTCAGTTAGTGCCACCCCTGCTAAGCATTGAATTATCTGGGATGGAAAAAATGGCACGTGATTACAAAACGTGAGGCTCTAGCATAAGGTAAATGTGCAGGGAGGGCAGATAATGTCTGCACAGGTGAGCCCACTTCAGACACCTCCAGGTGCTAGGTTACTAGACTTCGCTTCTGCAATGAAATTGTTTACTGTATTATTGCCTGTGCACATACACGCACGTGTGCATTCTCATTTCCTCTCGCTGCTCCTATGGTTAATTGATATGAGCTACAATTTTATGTGCCATCATCTCTTGTTCAAGCCATTGGCCGGTTTTAAGCAAAAATATTAATGTAGAAATGAGAGAAAGCAGGCTTTTCCGCTATTCTTTTGTAAAGCCATCACTGAATATTTAGGCTACTGCCAGCATATGGTTGAAAAGCTCATTTAAGAGAGCAGCAAAACACATGGAAACAAGTTTTGTGGAGGTTTAAAATTCTAACATTGACATTTGGATCTGGAGAAAAGCAGGAGGGGAATAAGGAACAACTTTTGCATAGATTTTTTTCAAGTGTAGCTAGAAAATAGAAGTCTACTGAGCTGTAGTGTTTTATTTAAGAGTCCTGTCATTCTCAGAAAATTCTCAGTCAGTGCAGTGACAGTATTGGTAATCAATATGCCAAGAGAAATGTCATTCTTTTGAAAGCTGTGGGTTGCCTTGCCCTTTGTGGTTCCCAGGAACTGGTATTGGGAAATAAAATAAAATAAAAATAAAAGCTGTTTCAGCAAATTGACATGAGAGACAGATGAAATGGCTGAACTAAAGGAAAGCCTTTATGCAAAAAAAAAAAAAAGCAAAGTGAGACCTCCAAGCTATTTCTGGCATCTCTCCGTACACCTTTGGTGTGCCAAAGCACATTTGCAGTGCTGAGTGTGTGCTGTCTGATGCAACTTCAAGCTCAGAATCGTTCAGTCCCACAGCTTCCACTCCAAATCTTTTCTGTTCTTGGAGCTCAAAGGGTTCAGGTAACAGCTGGCTGACCTTTTTTTCTTTCCTAAGTGTCTTTCGAAGCCTTCCATCAGCTTAGTCACTGCAGATAGGTTCATGTGAGAAATGCAACATTTCTAGGTGTCAGGGGCTTCGTGCACAGAGGGATTATAGTCACCTAACTGTTCTAATGAAAGAAATAGCTTAAGAGGTGGTTTGAGACCTCATGCAGAGAGTGAGTGGGCTCAGCAGCTTGTCTCCTGCCTTGGGGCTTCCCCTGCTCCTGGGAGCAGGACAGGATTTGTCCCCGGCACTACAGAGCAAACCCCCTGCCTCTGTTAGTGCTGGCAAAGTCAATGCACGTCATTGATCTGGTCCCAGCGTGGCTGGGAACAGGGAAGCAGGCGGCAGGCGTGATCCCATGGCCATGACCACCTGTGTCTCCTGGGGGAGGGCCCAGCAGGCGCAGCCCACCAGGTGCCATGAGCTCTGTGCTGTCAGGAGCTGCCTAATGTAATTTCAGCATCACTTAGTGCTGACTTGCTTTAGCAGCTGATGGAATTGTGGTATAAAGCAGTTCAAAACAGGGATCAAACTCTGGATCCTTGAGCTGCTGCTAGCAGGGACAAGGTGTTTCTGAAGGGATAAAAAGGTATAGATTTATGATTATTTTTAAGACACCTCCTCCCCCAATGACTCTATAAAGCAGAGTCTGTGAGCCTTTCAGATTTCTGCACTTGTCTTGTGTGCTTCAACCTGTGAAGAAATCATCTTAGCTAGGCTTTCCAGAGAGCTCCGAAATGTTTCTCTGCACTTACGCTGTAGCAACAACTCTGTAAAGAATCCTCAAAGATGTGATTAAGTGTGTTTTGTCGGCACTTGAAGTGAAGATTACATCATCTTGTAATATATGTATATAAAATCAAGTCATAGCAGTCTTCCATTTCATAATGTGTATCACCGCAAGGGAGACTTGAACGCCTCATCTGCTGATCAGATGCATAGTACAGCACTGCCTCGTTCCCTGACTGCTTTAATTGCATGTGGTGGCAGTTTTTTAGGACAGGAAGTTTATATTATCTTTTCCAGTTGAAACTTTATTGAAGCTGAGTAAGGAATTGGAATTTGGATAGGATATTGTGTCTAATGTAGTTACTTGAGCATTTGGAAAGATCATTTAGGCACTCGAGTGATAACAAACCAGGCTGCCTGATGCTTCTAAATTAAATCTTGCTTTTCATAAGAATTCTCTTTTAAAATATATTTCTATTATAAAATCATCAGGTGCTTTTTTTCCATAGTAATCATTTTAAACAAAATGCCATTGTTTTCTCCATTCCTTCGATGTTTCTAGTAGTATTTCTTGCATTTTTCTGGGGGTAGAAAAGGTCACAAACAGACTTGGCTCAAACGCTACGGCAGTTTTTTGGTTGCTTCTGCTTTTGACCAAGTCTAAACATTGTTTATCCCCAAAAGAAGCCACTTCTGGAAAGGTGGATGCTTTTTTGAGGGGCTAATGCCGGTTGAGGGAGGAATGGTTGAGTGTTTCCTTATTGATTCTCATAGAATGCAGCAGTGGATGTTGGATCTGCCAGTGACTCTGCCTGTCGTCTCCCACCTTGCCCTCCATAAACACCTCCAGCCAGTCCACCCTTGCTCAGCTTGTAAGGGGAACAGTTTCAGTGCAAGCCAGAACCGTTGTAAATCACGTATTAAAAATGTTTTATGAGCTTGTGCGCTAAATGGGAAACATGCACACAGGGTGCATTGTTCACGTATGGCTGTAACTGTAGCCAGAAACAGCAGGAAAAGGGGAGTTGAGACCATGTAAAAAGCCTGAGGGAAACAGTCCCTACTCGAGCAACTAGATGACCATGGGCCCCTTCACAGGTCGCTGGCTGGCTGCTGCAGCTGCATTCAGCTCTCAGGAGCCTCTTTTAATGCAGACACATGTACAGATGCCCAAAAAGCACCTATGAGCTAGACAAATTCCAGGCCCTAGTCAGCGAGCGAAGAGGCTGCTGATGGTAACAAAGGGGAAAGGATCAGCATCCCCCGGTGCCCTGGGGCAGAGAAGGGTCCAGGCGGAGGGGAGCAAGGGGAAAAGGCAGCAGGGCACCTGGAGGGATAAGGTGGGCTGTCTCCCAGGTTTGAAGGATGATGCCTCTTCATCAGGGACCAACAAATCAGCCCGAGCCCCTGAGTCAAGGGGAAGATATCCTGAGGATTGGCTCCAGTGGCGCAGTTTTGGACTTAAAGCCTGGGAATGGGTTTCCCAGTGGCTGCAGGCATTGAGGCAAGCACCTGGGCTGCTGTCCCCCTGTGGCTGGAGACCTTGCACCCTGCAATTTAAATTAAGCTGGCACAAGCCTCAGGGCATTTGTACTTTCATCCTACCCTGGCTAAGCCTTGTCTGCTTGCCTTTTTTTTTTTTTCCCCCAAGCATGCAGACAAGACCAGGGACTTGTTAAATGGGGAGAAATAATCTTACATTTAACATAATTATAGTATTTATATTTGAAGAAACAACCTGAAATAGTTTTAATGCTTAGCTGTAAAAATGGTTTTAATATTTTAGATGAGATTTTATCCATCCATATGAGTCTTTCTTTTTTTTCCCCCAGGTTAAACTTGAACTTCATAAGCACTGATGATATGAAAAGATACAATTAAATAAACTTATCTAAAGAAATTAAGTGTATTAGGATGCTGCCAAGCTTTGTGCTGGGCTTACCTCTCTTACCTCTTCTTCGGTGTTGCATCTAGGCTCTCTTCCAAAAGCTTTTACACCTTGTGTAGCTTTCCTGGCCTCACTAAAGCTGCATCCCAGGGTACAGTGCTCTCAGATGTATCCATGGGAGTTGAACTGGGTGATCCCCGTGCCAGAGGCTGTGCCTAGCTGGGGTGGTAACATCTGAAAAGAAAAATGTAAGTTATAACTTTAAGAGCTGATTTGAACATCATGTTGAAACACAGAGCAGGGTGAGGGAGATCTAGGCTGCCTTTGATGTTTTTTGTCAGCTGATGGTGGTGCTGGCCATCCGTGATCTTGCTGCTGAAGCACGTTGTTGGCAAGCGATGATTCTCCTGCTGTAGCTATCAGCTGGGGGCTGCGCTTCTTACCAGGGAGGGTCTTCATTAAGAGTTGTGCTGAGAGAGGTGACTTTGAGAGGTGTAACCTGCAGTTACTGAAGACTCTGAAGTAACAGCTTGGAGACCTCAGCTCAGGATTTTTGTTGACTTTGATTTAGGAAAGGTGTTTTTTTGGTTGTTAAATGGGTATGCAAGTACTCCCATTCCAGAGATGAGTGAAGGTGAGCAGGAGCGCCCTGCACGACCAGACCAGGCACACTGGGCTGTGAGGGGTGCTTTCTAGGCAGCACTGCTGAGCTGTTCTACACCCTGACATCAAACCACTGCTCTCCGATGTCTGCAGCTGCCTGGGGCTGTGAGGGTAGTCAGAAAGCTGACTTCTTGAAGCTGAACCCACCATATTTCCTCCCATGTCTCCTCCAGGACTCAGCTGTTAGAGGCTGGAGCGCATGCAGGAAGGGGGTCTTGTCTAGAAAGGGTGTGCAGGGCAAGCAGAAGTGATCCATCAGAGTCAGTGTGACTCCCTTGGTTCAGTGCTGGCAAGAGCAACCCTAATGGTGGCCACAGAGGAGCCTTCATCTTTTCCTGTTGCCCACCCTTTGCAGCTTCTGTGCCAGGGATCTGAACTGTCACCGTCTCCTGGTCTTCGCTTTGTGAGCACCAAATTTCAGTCTGTTCTGTAGAATTCTAGATTTGACAGGATGAAGCTGGTCTTTAAAGTAAACTTGTACCCCAGTTCAAGCCAATTGCTAGGTCCAGCCGTGTGTTTCCTGTCACTCAGATGGAAGCTCAGTCAGCCAGTACAGTGGATTTGGTGTCTGTGACAGCCAGTCGGTGAGGATATACTGATACAGGAGGCAGGCAAGAGAAGAAGTGGTGACAAATATCTTGTTCAAAAGTGCCCTTTTTTGTTAACCAAAGAATGACAGGATAACAGAGGCTGGTAGAAGTCTCTGCGTGTCTCTTCTCTAACCCCTACTCAATGCAGGTCCAACTGGATCAAGTTGCTCAGGGCCATGTTTAGTTGATGGTTGAGTATCTCCAGGAACAGGGATCCCACCACCTTGCTGCACCCTGCTCCGATGTTTGACCACCCTCATGGTGAAAACACTTCTCCTAATATGTAAGTGGATTTTCCTATCTTCTCTCTTGTGCATGTTGCCCCTTGTCCTTCCCCTGTACACTTCCGAGGGGAGCCTGGCTCTGTCTCCACCGTAACCATCCAACAGTACAGAGTGAGCTGAGCACTTGGCTGGTTTCTTAAAAGAAAGACAAGACAAGTGAATAGCTCTGTAAAGCCAGCCTGTGTTCTGCGCATGAAGAGAGTGAGGTCATGCTGATGGTGACAGTACTTTGTGTTGGAGAGTTCATTATTAATTGTGTTATCTAGGCTTTAATGCTCTCTTTGTGGTGTACTAAACAAGCGCTGTTTAACAATGCAAAGCGCTCCGTCTCTGGGTTAAAGAATACCTCTGGGTTCTGTCTTTCTTAAATTTGTTCTGCTGTGTGTGCACAGCATTCCTTTCCACTTAGCCAGCCATCCTCCTAGGCTTTTAAGCAAGCCAGGCCATAAAAATATTTACATTTTTCTATAGCGCTTGGTCTGTACACAGTCAAAAAAGCATGGCGCTCGCTAAGAAGCGGTGGGACTTGGATTCAGTTGGAGCATGCCGTCGTAAGCTGCAGCAGGCTGGCTTCTGTGCTCCAGTCCCTGCAGTGAGGAGACCTTCTCCAGCAGAAGTGTCTCTGTTGCAATGAAAACTCTTTGCAGGCCCCAGAAAGAGGCAGTGTGTTAGAACTCCATATCTAGATATAATTCTAAGCAGCAGACTGTTAACATCATTTTACTTGTAGGAAAAGCTCTTCTTTGTTTTAAAAACAGATGCGGTGTTCATTCAAAGACATGTTTGACACAGTTAAAGCCCCATACATAGCAAGGAGATTATAGTAGATGCCCTTGCCACTGCTTCAGGCTGTTGGGATTGTGTTAGAGGTGTCTTCTCCCCTGAGTCAGTCTTGATCCTTCACCCGCTCCCCTGCGCGTTGCTTGCGTCAGCTCTGTGATGGATGGTGCAGAACCTGACCTTTGGGGCTTATCTGGCTGAGCAAAGGTTTGTTGCTTCTATGTTCGTTGTTGTTCCCTGTTCTTTGTACCCCAGTTTCAGAGCAATCGTGGCAGCTAGGGGAAAAGTGGGAGCAACCAGGCTGCGGCATGGATACAACCCAGGGCACGTACCCAGTCCTGCAGCACTGTGAGTGCTCGCCGCTGCAGGGTTTTGCTGGAACTTACTGGATCTAGGTGTCCTAGTTCACTGAAATTCATTGGGATCCTGGCTCCAGGCACCCTGTCACATGCACCGTGCTAGCTACAGGGATTTTCCAGCATGCCTAGGCACCTCACTCCTGCTAATGTCAGCGTAAGGTAGCAGCCTTCGCGTGTTTGAAAATCCCACTAGACGTTTACTGCAGCTGTGCTCAGCCAGACCCCTCAGCCAGGCTTCTTTTCCTTTTGGCTCTACTGGAGTAGCCCTGGGGATAGAGTGAACAGAAATGAAGGAATCGGGCCCCAAAACTGCTGAATCGATACCTAGTTGTCCTGAAAGACAGTAAATCCTTTCCAGACGTTAAGAAGAGTAGCTTAGTTGTCTTCCTCTGTTATGAGGCAAAACCTTAGACTGAATTTACAGCAATTTATGTATTTTTATGTATACCTATATGTATATTGCTGTAGCACAGTACGCGTTACACTGTCTGATAAGTCCACTGAAAGTCAAGAAACAGTTTGTGTAAAAGCCACAATGTATTGCCCTGTTCTACTGAATGGATGTATGAATTTGATTTTATATATTCTTTCACATATTGTATGTGTGTATAAATACAAAAATATGGCTCTACAGACTCTTATCTTTCATTCCTATAGACTCTTATCTCCCACTTCCATCTATACTGTATGTGTGATCTATTTGTCTCTCTGGGCAGTGTGGCTCCGTATTCATCTGGTATATATCATGGCAAAATGTTTGTGGTTTTACAGAAATTTCTTTGGGTTTTTTTTTTTGACACAGATACATGAAGCAACCTTCCAAGATGACCCTCTGAGGAGTACACTAAAGAGCTCTGGAGAGCTTGAGGGTGGTACGTACAGAGGGGCGCACACCTCCAAACTGCTCTTGACTGCCCTGAGACGTCCCACTGAAGCTGACATTTATGTTAAATGACTTAATGCTGATCACATTATTGCAGTAAATACTAAATGAATCTGATGTTGAACGCTTACGGTCTTACCTTTCTTGATAACTCTATGTTAATATTACATTAATTATTCCTGACTTACAATGCTGTTGAATGTTGATAAAGGCTGAATTGCTACTTGAAATGCTGATCCTGACAGTTCCGTGGCAGACGCTAAAATGTGATTTCCAAGTCTTAAGGGAAAAGAGGGAATACATTACTACTTCTGATTAGAGGACTTCAGAAGAAACATATTCTAGTCACATCTTGTGGAGCACTCGCCTGAATCCCTCTTGCTTTCAGTAGCCGATGCCTTTGCACAAGACATAAAAGGAATATATGCTTCCCCTTTTTTATTTAAAATTTTATGGTGATTACTGATGTGGAATCAGTTCAGCATGTATGAACAGTTCCCCACAAGAAAGATGCTGCGTGTACGTGGAGCAGCGGGCATTTCCTTCACTTGTGAGAGCTGAGACATGGGAGTAAAGCTTGTGGAACCAACACAGAGAGGCCATTTCTCACTGGTATCACCTTTCCGACAATTTTGGATCTGAACTTTTTGACTCCCAACTCTCTCATTACCCATTTGTGTGCACCTGCCATTTATCTCAGTTATCCCTTGTGTAACACTGCAATTTTCATGATGTAAGGAACATGGGCATTGCATAGCAAAGTTGAAGACTGCCGGGAGAGGGAAATCACAGTGCTTAATTTCCCAGTGAATTGAGTGAAATATTGGAAGAAAAGAGGCCCTGAGTAGCTTAGGAAGCCTCAGCCGTATATCATTGAAAAAAAACCCTCTGTGGTGACCTCAGGTACTGCCTCTTTCAGCTGGGGGTTCCTGCACGGGCAGATGTTCTGATGAGTACTCATCAAAGGCTGTATTAATGCAGGGTCCCATCAGCTATGTTCAGTTGAGGTCCAAATTCCCTTCTTACGTGCTGCAGGAGGAAATAAGCAGTTGTGACATCTCTCAGTACTTCCACCCCACCCTAAAGTCTGGATGACCTACGTGGCTGGTGGAAGGGGATGAGGAAAGGAGGAGAAATGTTCATAAAGTGGGGTTTTGGGGAGGAGGGGATACCTTCTTCCACTGTCCTGCACAAGCAACCAGTCTGGCCTTCACTGTTAGCAAAAATGTTCCATCTCTCAGAGGTTGTCTGAGGTTTCTGTTTGTTTGTTTATTAAGAAAGAAAGCATCTGGCATATGTATGCAAACATTAATGAGTCATTTAAAAATATTCTCAGCACTGCACTAGTGAGGCTGGGATCTTCCAGCTACAAGAAGAAATGCGAGGGAAGGGAGCAGGCAGACCCCGAAGGACTGCTTTGCAAACATGGGGAGGGAAGGAAAAATATTATTTTTTTACCTCCCTTCTCTTCCCCCCTCACTACCACTTCCAGGAGCATTTCCAGCCCTCTAAAACCCCTTGGTGAGGACTTTGAAATCTGAGTTAAAATGACTCTCTTTGAGGCTGCTGTGGCCTCCGTAGAGAGCCTAATGCTTGCTAGTGGGTATCTCCAAGAAAAGCAGTTTATTTCCGGCACTGCGCAAGGCCACAAATAGACTTGCCGGTGGGGAGGGAGAAGTGTGGATTGGTCTAGCTCTGTCCTTTCTGCAGTGTCAGCTGGCAGCTGGAACCAGTCGAATCAATTCAAACTCATAAATGTATGAGAAGTAAAGCTCTAAGAAGACTCAGACGCTTTCTCAGAGGTTTATGAGCAGCAGCACAGCAGACTGGGAAGCTCTGGCTGGAGCAATATTTGAAAGCCAGCAGATGTGGGGTTCTAGTGCAATGTTGGGATTATGGGAACTTCTGGAGTTTCTTTACAGGAGGCAATTTCTCAGTATAAATTGAACATTTAAGTCTTTGGCAGCATAACACTGAGAATTCCAGTTTGGGGAGCAAGAACTCTTTCTGCTTTACATTTATTTCTGGGAAGGAGGCATAAGCTAAATCTCCCAACCGGAAAAGATGCTCTCATATTGGGTTACACTTTCAACTTATCAGTGGTAGTACAATTATATTGTGTTGGCTGTGCCTGGCATTTTCCTCCTGTAAACGAGCCCACATGTTCAAAGATTTAGAATGAAACTGCTGTGCCATATACAAATACTTGATTTTGTTTACTGCTTGATTTTGCTGTTCCTGCTTCTCAGGCTTTTACTGCAGAGAGGGGAACAAGAAGTGAAGCAACTCTGGCACCTGGGACATGTCAAATGGAGGGAAGACTTGTGTGATCCAAGCACCTACTGAAATGTCCTTACTCACCCAGAAAGATGCGCTCTCCTGGTTTTTCCCTCTGTCCTAGTGAACTCATTCGTCTTCCCAATTGCTTTTTGCAGACAGCTGCTGAATCACGCACAGAAACATTCATGGGAGGGAGAAAAGAGATTTCCTCAGGCAGTACTCAGCAGTAAAAGGTGGGTCAAACAGACTTTCCTGGCTGCCCCTGCAGAGAAGGCTCTGGGCATTGCATGCAGGTCCAGCACCCCTGCTTACAGAATTAGTTTGCATTTGAGTAAAAGCAATCTATTTTTAATTTATTCTCACTTTAGGTGCTTTAGATTAATACAGATTTCCTTTCACTTTTGGAAACAGCTGTGCCTATGTTGTGGGGAACAGCTTTACTGTGGCACAAACTGCATCGGCTCCAGCGGCATTTCATGCTGCGCCAGCGTGCGTAAACACTTACAGCTACCACGTGCAGACAAACCTCAGTGTCCCTCCATCTTCTAGCAGTGTCAGTTCCCTGCAGACAGCTGGGTCCAGGCTCCAGGATGCAAAGAAAAAGCATATTTCAGTCTGTCAGGGCTCTTTCGAAGAAGTGATGCAGCTGCTTCATCTACCGTGGTGGAGCTCAGATGCCTCCCAGAGACTGCTCCTGGGTTTGTTCATCCTCTGTTTCTCCATCCTGCCCTTTGGATGGAGAATGGCTTAATTTTGTCCAGGATGTTTCATACTTCTAAATACTAATACTCTAGAGTTCTGTGCTGGCTGGAAGGTTAGAAACTGAACCATGCAAAGGTGTATATGAAGGAGAGAGGAGGCACCTTCTCAACATGGTTAACAAAGAGACAGCTAGGGTGCCTGGAATGGGCCAATGCCGCAGGGAAGGATTTTGGTGGTGCTCTCTTTTAGTGCTGCTTGGGAGGCTGAAAAAGGACTGATGCTTGGGCAAGCGGGAGCAGATATCCAGCCCCAGAGCTAGAAATATAGGAAGGATGAATGAAAGAGCGGAAGAATGGGTGAATTATTCTGCAGATGGCAGCGGTTGCTGAAGGGGCCACAAAGTGCCCGACTAAAAGTACATCTGCAGAGAGGGTCTATGTTTTTGCATCCAGGCTGGTGTGATAATTAATCTTTTGTGATTTTGACAGATGCCTGCAGAGGAGCAGAAACAAAAGATCATGGTCTGACAGTGATTAATGCATCATTACTTGTCAGACTAAGATTTTGGAAGCGGATAAATAAGCTGTAGACCAGGCTGTTGGTTGTGTTTGAGAAGACTGCAGAGGATTATAGTGGGGGGGGAGCTGGGGGTTCAGCGCTTATTTACCACAGGCGCTTACTATGTTATGTTACTTGTCTGAAACCACCCTGTTCACACAACAGGAGGAGAAACGGGCATACGATTTCTGAAACAAAGCCCTGCCTCAAACCTCGGTTATCCTGAAAAAGTGGCAAAAGACCCAGCCAAACTCTGCCTATGTTGCCCTGGCATCTTTGCGGGATATGGAGGAGGCCAGACAATGGCTGCAGTTTGCTACCATCATCCAGGACACTGCGACACTGCAAAGCGGCTACGAAAGAAGCAAACATAGCTCTTGCTGCACGCACTTGCTGCTGTGGATGGCTTTGAGGTAACTGAAGGCTCTGCCACGCTGGGTGGTCTGCTGGAGAATGCTTCGGCCTCGATCCAAGAAAGGTCTTGTAGCCACTGAACGCCTGGCATCCCCCGCCAGGCGCCAGGGCTGCTGCAGCGCCCGAGCCGTGTGCCCTGGGCAAAGGGCAAGGCCTGGCTTGCTGCGTGGGAACTGCCTGGGGGCAGCCGAACCCTCGCTGGGCTCCTTCCCCACTGGTGCAGGCTCCTGCTCCCTCTGCTCTCACCCTGCCCTGGGGCTCGCCGTGTCTTGCTCCCTGTGAGGTGGCTGGGGAGCCGGGGGGCTGTTGGGGAGCTCCTTGTGCCCCAGAGGCGGGTAGCAGACGGGTAGAGGCGGGAGCTGCACGGGGCAGCACGTTGGGTCGGGTGCTCCCAGGGAGAACTCGACCTCTTGTGCTGCTGCAGCCAAAGGCGTTTCTTGGGGGGTGGTAGTGCTTATGATGGTGTTTCACCTGCAAGCTGTGTCGCAGTGTGCTCTTGCTGCAGCACCCACACTGGTCCCTGACAGGGATGGGGACAGCGATGCCAGACCCCGGCAGCACTCAGGTGTGAGCCGGAGTGGAAATGTTTGCGCTGGAGCAGCTCTGGACACGCTTGGGAGCAGGTTAAGAGCCGCCTACGGAGGCTGAGAGACGAACCAGGAGGCAGTGGGCAAGTTCAGGCACCTCCAGGGCTAGGCAGCAGCTGAACGGGAGCATGGAGCTTCCAGATTGCAGTTTTTAACCAAGGTGCCTAAATCCTGCCAATATCTTGCTTAAGGTGCCTATGGTATTTGCAGGTTTTGGTTTTATTTTAATGATGGCAATCTTTAATCTCTGTGGCTTACGTTCTCCTTGCGTAAGATGGCGTTACTTGTGCTCAACCCAGTTTTGCAGAGAGCACTGCTATCTGTGGGTGAATGTTCCTGTAGATAACCACAATATTTAACATATAGCATCACTCTGTGGCTCTGCCTAATTCTCACATCAGTTTCCAAGCTTCTTCATACATGTACCTTGGGCCTGAGACATTTATCAGGGAGTTTTTGGAAGAGGGATTTGCCCAGGAGTAAATCTTCACAAAGGGCTGTAGAAAGAGGATGACTGTAAGCCCTTGTTAACCTCATATGGCATGAACTGGGTGGGGGCTGCACACATCCCTTCACCTCAAGCATCTAGCACTGCACAGGACCCACTGCTCAGCACTGTGCACAGAACCGGTATTGAAGTATTAGTTATGGTCACAGACAGCTATCCTGTGTTTCCTGATTTTCTTCTGGGTGTCTGAATGGAAGTGTTTTAATCCTTTCAGTTCTTGGTATGAAAAGCTGTTGAGAACCTTTGTCTGTCTCATGGAGGTGATGAGTATCACAATCCGATCCTGCTTTCCTGAATGCCCGCATTGGGGGCTCTCTTGGGCCTGTTGCAGCTCTCCTTCAGCCCCAGCTCCCAGTTTCAGTCCTAAAGTGTTTTGTTTTGTTTGCCGGACATTTCCTCTGGTACTCATGTTGTTGTTCACTGTAACTAATACTGCCCCATTTCTTCTCCAGAGTAACGCAAAGCAAACCATCCTCCCCAAATCCCGCTCCTCCCAGGCAGGGCTCAATGCCCACAGGGACATCCAGCCTGCACCATCAAGAGGCTGCTCAAAACCTTCCAGGACTGAGCTCCATGCCATGAAAATGCGGAGCCGCATTCTTGGGCTGATGTAAAACTGGTGTAGCTCCATTGATGTCGATCCAGCTTATACAAGCCGAAAACATGGCTTAGAGTAAATGAATCATTCTGCTGAAATGTCGCCAGCTCTGAAGCATACCTGTCCCATGGGGGTGCTGAGAAGTGAAAGTTGCTTCCACCCTTTTTGGCTGATAATCCACAAACAAGCCACAAATCTGTCACGGCAGAAAGGCTGCAGTGTAACGCATGAGTCACTTTACCCACTATAAAATGTCACTGGTTCTGGAGAGAGATGCAGCAGCCGTTTAGCAGAGCATAGCCCAGGTGGCAGAGACGGTCCTTTTATTTATACAGCTTCATAAATGAACCCAGTGCTTTGCAAAATAACAGCCCTTCCTCAAGCAGTTTCCCATGCAACTTGCTCCAGAGCAAAGCAGGACTGGGCTGCCGCAAGACTGATGATGTTGCAAGGAAAGTCCCAGCTGCTCCGAGGGCTCTAGGAGCAAGCCCTGCAAGAAAGACAGCGTGGTGTCACCACTTGTGGCCACAAATGCATGGCAGCACATCAGAAAGGAGACAGGTAAATGCCAGGCAGGGAGAAGTAGTTACTCTCAATGTAGCTCCATCCCCTTCAAGCCTCTTTCCTTTCTGTCCTCTGTGGCTTTGCAAAGTGTGTCCAGAGGGCAAAGCTCACCTTTCCTTTTGTTTTCTTGCAGAAAAGGCAAGGAAAAGGAGAATTGCTCCATCTTGCAGCTGCAGACATGAGGCATGGAGGTTAAAGGCCAGATCTGAAACAGATTTAGGCCTACGCAAAACGAGATGCCCCAAGACATGGGGGCCAGAGCCGTCGTGGCTGAACAGCTCTCCCAGAGGGACCTGCTGCGCGGCAGGAAGATGCTGCCCAGGACAGCAACATTTCTGTTACTAGAGCTAAGGTAACAAATTCCCCTGGATTTAAGGGTTTGTGACACCTGGTCACATCCATCTTTTGCCTTTCTTTTTCTTTTTCGAAATTCCCTCTTTCCTCAGGGGAAGCCCAGCTTGCAGGTTCCAGGAGGCTTTTCTCATGGTTAAGGGTAGGGCTGCACGACTATGGGCTCTGAACTCCACATGGAATGGGAGAAGGAGGTGGAGCAAGAGGGAGGCAGGCTATTAAACACTGGGAACCTAGGCTTTCCCTGGGGTTGTTCGTGTATGCAATCACAGGGTTTTCCCAATGTGAAATGCGTCAGCAGCCATGCTAGCTGACGGGGTAGGAGCAAGCATTGCCAGTGATACAAAACTGTGCACTGGAAAGAGCTGCCGTGATCTGAAAGTGGAGTTTATTAACTCCAGATTTTTACAGTGTAGCTGGCATGCCAACAATACGGTCCGAACAGAAAGAATCACTTGTGGATATAAATCAGGGGAAGGCATCTCCAAAGGCTTCGGCAAGCCTGAGTCACGCACAGCTGCTGTGCCAAGTGCCAGCTGCTGAATGGCAATCGGCCCGCAGCTGGGTTACAGGCACCAAGCCTGGGGGGCATTACTGATGGCCTGATTAGCAAAACCACTAAGAATGGCAACTGATTTGCTGGCTACAGAGCACAGGTGCCTTAACCAGTGGGCTTGCTCCTTACTTATAGGCAAAGGGAGGTTGCGGTTGCTGGTCAGTCAATAGGGGAAAGGAGGACGTGAGTTATAGGTCCTGTGGTGGCTCAGTTGAGGGGGAGGCCTTAAGAAATAGTTGTGGGATTTACCCCCGGAGAAGGAAATAGGGTGATGGCTGTCGCTGTCTCAACCATCGTGACTATCTGCCTGCTTTGAGGTGTCAAGAAACACCTTTAGTATGTCACTTTGTCTACAGGAATAGATGTAAAGGCTGGAAAGGTTACCTCCTAGTGCTGCTCAATGCTGTCCCTCAGCTGGAAACAACCATCCCTGGAGATGAGCCAGTAGGGTGAAATGTGTGTGTGCCCTTTGTCTGCACTGGCAGAGCATCAGCCTTCCTGCAGGGAAGGGCTGGAGTCTTGAGCCTCCCATCATGGTGCTGCTGTGGGCTTGCACTTGCCCTGCTGGGTTGAAGCTCTTCTAGCTGTAGTTGGAGGGCAACCCTCTGTTTTGTACTATGTCGTTAAGAAAGGTTTAGGAGAGGGTTGGATGCAGCGATAGCAGTTGACAGGTTGGCAAACAGCCCCCTTGCTGTGCTTCTCCTGTGTGATAAAATGTCTCTCACCCTTTGACTCTCCTGCAAATGCTACTTAAGCTCATTAGTGTGTGCTGGGTTTCTGGGAGGTAAATGAATAATTATCTCCCTTTTTTTTGACAGGGGAGAGAACATCACTGGGGTCTGATCTTAGGTCAGAATTGGAACTGGAACTTTGAAAACAAAGCTTTTTTTCCCCCTCGAAATGGTGCAGTAAACTAATTCCTCAGTCTCGTACTCAGGTAAGGGGTCTAAGATTGTTGAGCACTGAACAAATTTTCTTGCTGCTGCTAAATATAGTAGGACTCAGGTGAATGTTTTTTGCTGTTCAAGTCTGTCCTGAACTTGCTGCTTTCATCTCCTTTTTAGTATCTGATTATCTTGAACCTTCCCATTTTGCTTGGAGTATAAACTTTTCATGTGGACACTTTCCTGTTTTTGCCCTCACCCTGTAGATCATGGTGTTAATCTTTGATTGGGACCTTGTTGGTATTTCAGCAGAGTAAACAGAGTTATCAAATATATTCATAACTTAAAATTCAAGTGAGAGCAGACTGGGTGGGTGCAGGGATGTGCATAGCAGGGAGAGGCAGAAGAAAAGTTCAGTTATTCTTCTTTTCTTTTTGTGTTGCAGGACAAACCGTCCAAAAAAATGGAGGCTTTGCCACATGTTTTCTATAACTGGCCAAATAAAATACTATGTTTTAAGGCATTCAGGGTCAGAGGAATAACTTAGGCTCTGGGCTTAGCATTTTTTCTTCCTCACAATAGCTTCTGCTGAATGATAATCTTTAAAACTATGCATGTGGGGGGCCAGATCCTGACCCCCCATTGCATCTGCTCTGCACTGCTGCAAAAAAATGCAGAGCAGGCAGAAAGTTAGCTTAGCTGGATTGCTGGAGATTACCCTGACCCAGTTTGTCAGCTGGTGTGCAGGAGACTGGGCGCTGTGGCCAGAGTATGGCAGAAGGAAGAGAAATTTGTTGTGATACTCATGTATTTGGGTACGTGTCCGGTGGTGTTGTGGATATCCCCCCGTTAGCACCTCGAGGGTGAGGTGGTCCCTAGCTACTCTCGCAACAGGGCTCTGGTGCTTGGCAGCAGCCAGAGCTGCGGCTTTGACTGTTTTCTGGATATATGTGTCATTGCTATATGAGAAATGCATGTGTTATGGGAGGGGCAGCTTTTACAGCTTTCTCCTGTGTGAGTTTCTCGGTGGAAACTTCAGAGAGTGTTTGGTTGCTAGATAGCGATCTAGAGCAATCACAGCAGCTGGGGTATTCCTCTTCGGTCTTCCCAGCGACCACCGAGCCTGGGTACAACCACGCGCATTTCTGTCATGAAGCGATCTCCTGTAAATGTTTCCTGGCCTTTGTTTTCCTTTCAGCAGCAAGCATGGGCATTTGCTGTATTGGAGGGCCACCCTGATGTCTAAGTCGGTGCTGGCTGCTACAAGCAGTGGAAAGTTTTTCTGCATTTTAAAGGGAGAAAATCAAACTGGAGTGGGCTGGAGCTATTTATAGAGCATGCTGTGTTTGAGTAACCCAGTCTTTTTCTTTAGAGATGCTGAATAGATTGGTTTATATAGCTTTTTTTCACTGTTTAAAGTTGGTATTTGTTTTAACAATAATTTGGTCTTGGCTAGCTTATTTAAAAAAAAAAAAAATGTGTCTGCATTGAGTTTACCCATGGTTATCCACTTCTGGAATTCCAATTTTGCCTCTTCTCCATTTTCTCACAAATCGACAATACTCTGAGCTTTCCTCGGAGGTGTGGATCCTGAAACAGAACAAGGAGGAAATTTCAGTTTTCATTACAATGTAATATTAAAAAGCATACTTCTTTCTTTTGTAATGATGGAGAAAAGATTGAAAACGTGAGCTGAATATACTCCACAGGTTCAGGCACCAGAACACAATGAATAAAGAACGCAAAATTCACAGAGTTTCTTTTCGTTTGCTTGGGTTTTTCTGTTTTCTAAACTAGCAATGGGTTTTTGGAGGCTTCATTCACGCATTTATCCTTAGAAATGGGCAATGGGGATTTCTATTGAATACTGCAGGACAGCTGCTCCAAATTGCTCTGCATTTTCTTTGATCATTAGTCCTTCAACCTGCCCAAGGTCTTTCTCTTTCTACCCCAATCCAGTTTCTCTTTGGTTTTTATTTACTGAAGCCTGGAGAGTTCGTCTGTGTGGGGAAGCTCCCTGTCAGTTTGCTTGTGTTACTTGTGCTTGTGTGACCCAGAGGAGCCTGCGGCTTGCAGGATGGGTGCCTAATGACTGTGCCTTTCACAGGCGTTTCCCACAAGATAGATGTCCATCCTGTCTGCTCCTGGAGCTGATTGCTGCAGGAGGTCAATAAGTTTCCCTGATGCGCCCTTCCAAAACTGGGTGATAAATGGCCACGTTTGGTAAAATACCAGACTGGTTTGAGGACTGCTGGTGGTGGTGAACCTCTGTGCCTTGCTGGCAGAACTTCCTAGCAGTTCATACTTGGTGCCTGCAGTCTGATTGCCCACCTGACTAGGATGCGAGCCTTTGGCACTGGAGGTCCCCAGGCTGCAGGAAGCTGCCTGACCCCGTGGTTGGAGGCAGCTACGACCATGGAAGGCTGGTATGATTTCAGAGTGCTGGTGTCTGCAGGTTCCCTTTTTGGTATGTGTCCCATTTTAACTTTACAACCCTGGCTGTGCTGGTGCTCCTCAGCTTTTTGAGCAGCCAGCCCTGCATGCTCTCAATATTTCTTGGTAGGCTTTCCAAGGTAGCAGATGGGAAGCAGTGCTGTGACTGAAATGACTTTCCTCCCTTGTCATCCTGCAGAGAGAGGCAGCCTGCCTTGAGGAGCACCCTCTTGCTGTGGGCTGAGCCTGTGACATGCCTGCAGGTGCCGTGACACCTCTTCCACTGGGGCTACCCACCACCCAGATGGGTGCGAACAACAGTGCGGGCACCAAGCATCACTGCTGATAGAGAAAAGTCCCAGGGAAGGAGGGTAAAAACACAGGTACTTTCTTGCTACGCCTTAAGACCCTTTTGCAGGTCTCTGCTGTATTGCTGCTAATAAAGGGAATTGTATTTTTTCTCCCTGTCTTCTCCCGGATTTCTGCAAGGATGCAGGCTGTTCCCCACCCATTTCATGCATCCTTCTGCGCACCCCAGTCAAAGCCCCACTTAGGAGGAACAGTGCTAACCCTGGATCTCTAGTTCCCACCAGTGTCCATCAACCAGCCGGGCCGCTGCTGATGTGGGGAGGCACAGCTCCACCTTCTTTACTCCTGAGCACCTTCTGCTGCTGGCTCTGCTTCTCTACCTGCTGTTTATAGTAAGGACTCATCGCAGATGTAAGCTCATTAATCGCCCCCAAGCCGCACTTCCCTGATTCCATTTATAGTGTCTTCCCTCTCTATTCCTTTTCACAGCCCTCACCTTAGTCACTACTTAGTTCTTGGCATCTGGGCTTTTTTTTTTTATTTAAGCTTGGAACCGATAAAGCATGAGAAAAGGGTAGAATAGGGAAAGGCAGACCAACATCACAGGCAAAGTATATGTAGGGCACGTTTAATGTTAAGACTAATTGGCCTAAGTTTATGGCCAGAAGATTGGCAGCAAAGCTATTGCATTAAATGAAATTGAGACCATTTACCCTAAAAAGTTAAAAGGCACAGGACAGACAAACAGGAGCCCTTTCATCCTCTTGGGATTTTTTGTGCAGCCAGGATTGCTTTCTTGCCCTTAGCACTGGTCAGTCTGGTGCTGACCCTTGGCCACCAGCCTGGCTGGGAGTCCCATGGGCAGACCATGAGAAGAGGGGAAGTGCTATGAAATCTAGAAGTCTCTGCCGAGGTATTCTGGTGCCTGAAGGTGCAGAGGGGCATTTAGTGGCCTTTCAAAAGTTCATAAGTACGTTGGAAGGAGAGAAGAGGAACATTCCCATCTTGGGGATTGAATCTGAAGAGACTGACCCACCTTGAGGCCTTGGAAAACCTCACCAGGCACCTCTCTATGTCTAAGCTCCTAAATATATTGGAAAATCTGCTCCAATGTAATTATTACTTCTTTTGAGCAGTTTCTGCCCGCCCAGGGCTGGGAATGGAGTCTCAGCTGAGTCCCTTCTTGCTGTGTGAAACTGCTGCCATACCACTACAGTGTGAGAGAGATACAGACCCCAGGGAAGACAAATTACTCCTCCAGCATGTTTCCAACTGACATTGATTTGCAATAGGGCTGTCAACAGCGACTGGAGAGCCCTGATCCTGGAAAACAATATGTCAATTGCCTGGGTTGGTTTTAATTCTTTAATCCTTTGTCTGCAACCTAATGTGTTGCAGCATTGCTTAGAGATGAGATGTGCTGCTGCTGCTCCCCTCTCGCTGTTCTGGAGGGTGGGGTCTGCCTGGCCAGGTCCAAGAAGATCTGGGGAGACGGCCTGTACTGTTTGAAAGCTGCACAGACCTGTAAGTCAGTTGTATTTATATAATTTTGTCTGTCTCTTTCTACATCTGAATTTTAAACATCCGTTATAAGGCAATACTGCTTTTAGTGGTGAGCCAAATTTTTCTTTTAAAACACATGTTCCCTCCAGTCTTAGTACTTTATTTCCTTTGTTCTGATTTATTGCTGTTGCCTTACCATATGTGCTAGGCACAGAGGAGAAAAACTACCAAACCCAAAAAACAGCCCTCTCTACTCCCTCCGAGACCACATACATCAGGATTAACACACTGAATCTATTATATCAAGTGATTCAACAGTGAACTAACTTACCTCTAATTTCTTAGCTGCCTCCAAGCAGATATGCTGATGAAGAGTGAGTGTAGGCTAATAATGTGAAGATTATGGTAAACCCAGTGAAAGTTGCTGTGGGGACCTGAAAATTGGGGTAGATGCTAAATCTGGAGAATGATAGTGAGATTAAAAAATAAAAATTGTTAACTGCATTTTCTAAATAGGGATTTTGTGGATATCAGTTTTTATGTGCCTTTTATCAATACCTAAAACGGCCTTATTTGTCAAAGGATGAACTCTCTTCCACAAAATAAAGGCAACCTTTTGGTATCTCAGGGTAAGCATCAAGCAGCTGAGGCATGCAATTGCTGGTCACTTGGTGGGGGGGAGAAAATAAAAAAACTCGGCTGTTGCTATGAGGTTTGTAAAGCTGTTTGAGATAGAAAAGTTCTATCAAAGTTTGCTTTCTTGGAGGTTGTTCAGCCTTGACAATAGCAGAAGGCTGAATTATTTTCATTGGTATTTATACTAAAGTTAGCTCCATGTTTTCCTCCTCAAACGCAAAGCGATAATGCAGAGGTTGAGCTGTGGCTGTGTCAGATGGACTTCAGCAGAGAAAAATTGATTTGGTACTATGGGATGTCTGTGGCACCCACCTCCTGTACCCTCAGGCACACCTAGGAAATGCCTGAGTCCATACTCATAACTGGTTTTGTTAATTCTGTAAAAATTTATGTATTCATATTGGAGTTTGTAACTCAGTCAACACGTATTGGATGTGTGGTGTTGTGGCCAGGTGATGGTGAGAGACCTCCTCCTGCAAGGACCATGGTGGAAATTGTGACCGACTGGCTGCATTATCTGTGAGGGTTTCCAAGATGGAGTTTGTGTAAAATCCCCACTGGCCACTCTCACGGCTGTGCTTCGCTATCCGCACCAAGAGCAGAGCTGCTGGCTGCTTCAGGCAGTACCTGTGTGCCATGTCAAAGTGGCTGCTACCAGCATTGCACAGGATTTGGGGATTTTGTGAGTTGGTGGTTGCCACTGAGTTCAGAGATGTAGGAATGAAGCCTCTCTTTGTAGACAGACCGCTTGTGTTCCCAGTGGCAGTGCTAGCAGGGTGCTGGGATACACTTTCCTCCGAGAACGCCATAGGCTTTACAAAAGGCGAAGTGGTGAAACGCATTGTGTCCCAATGCTCTGTGAACATAAAGGTCAAATAAAGCTAAGCGATCACAAGGGAAGGGATGTCCTGGCAGAGGGAAACACTCTTAATACTTGCTTTCTTAACACTTTCTTCCTATCCATAAACCAGCTCGACGGCAACTTGTGCTCTGTCGGGTATACACGCATTGTTGTTTGAACTGATGTATCACGAGCTGCTTTTCTTTACTCGTGTTTTCCCTTTGAGGCAGGCTATTGATGTGAAGCCCGTTGTCATATTCAGGCCTGTTAACTGTGTTACTTAACAAAAGAGAGCATTCAAAAGCCTGCTCAGAGGCATATTTGTCTTCCCGCCCTCCCCCCCCTCTCGTTTTGCTAGGAAAACTGGTTTCCATTTAAAAATGTTTTACAGCATCTGCTCTCTTGAAACCAATATGAAGCAACACCAGTGATTGCAGCTAGTTGCAACATCTCATCTTGCTAGATGCAGGCACATTGTGTTACAAGTGGTGCAGCTAGTGAAACCTCTGTGAAGGAAACCTACGGAGACCTGTCTAGCTGGGGGGATTGTTAACTCATCGAAGGTGAGCTGAAGACCCAATTTCACTTGGTTTCTTTGAATAGCGAGCTGTACATACTCGAGCCAAGTTCAATGAACTGAAACTTCAGTAAATCTACATCTGAATTTGAAAGAATTTGGGCCAATAGGTTGGGTTTAGTGAAAACTAAGTCAAACTTTGACCCCAAACGAGCAAAGCTTTCTGATTTTTAACATCTCTTGAGGATTCAGTTAAACCAGAATGTCAGAGACGGTGATGTCACAGAAACTCAGTGCTGATGTCTCATTTAAATCTTAATTAAGTCTCACTTAAATCCTGCAAGATCAAATCCTAATATAAAATGGCCAGACCACTGCTTTGATGAAACTTGGAGCACAAAAACTGTAAAATATGTATCATTGAGCATCTTTATAATCATAATAATCAAATGATTTTAGACTGCTTTCAGGAACAACCAAACAGTGCTTCAAGCAGTGTACTTGGTACCAGAGTCCAGTAAATTATTTGTATTAGCATGGCTTGCGAGGTTCTTGGAAGCTTTCCCAAAGGGCAAACTCTGTTTTGCTTGGGGAGAAAAAGGCAAACCATGCTTGCCTGCTTGAAAATGCTCATGAGAAGATCTTTCTCAGAAAGACTTCAGAGCATTGGGCCCTCTTTTTGTTTTCTTAGAAAACAGGAAATGAATTTTAGCTCTGCAGTTAACTTGATTTCTTGTGTGACTTGCTTTCTACCATCACTTTTAGGTTCTGGAATGCTACAGAAATTATCTGAGGGCATTTTCAACACTTCAAAATTAAAATCAAATTGTTGAAATTGTGCCAGCATTTAAATGAAAATTATTTTCTTTAAACAAACACTTGAGGACTTTCAGTATTTTTTTTAATCACAAGAGCATTCTTAACCTAAACACCTTTTCTTTGTGGTTTTTCAAGGATCCAGTCTGCACTGCTAAAGCCAGATGTGTCTTAGGATGTAATCAAATTCAAGATCTTTTTAGCCAAAAACTAGATGAGCAGGGAGTGCTAGTTTTTCACACAGCACAAACACATAAGTGGGTGTAACTGCAAATACCATCTCTGCCTCTGTGCCCACAGAAGTGTCTGGGCAGCAACACCAGTGCAGGCTTCTGCTGTGTGGAGAGGGGTCAGGAGTGGGGCTGCGCATCTGGGGCCTGTGCTACTCACGGCAGCAAGCGGGAAATAACGGAGGCAGGAGCCGGCTGTAAAATTTGCTGCTGTGCAGATGCCCTGATACTCAGCGTTCCAGGCAGTGGAGACGAGAGAGCCATAGAAGCTGCTGCAGATTGATAAGGGAGGGTTAGGACAGCCCTTGCATTGTTGGGAGGCTTTGGTGAGCCTCAGGAGATGTTGCATGTAGCCAGAGAGTGAGTCTGGGTACCAGGAGCAGCACCTGGTCTGGAGCTCTGAAGCACTGGAGTGTCTATGTGGAGCTCTTCAAACACTCAGGATGTGGCTGGTGCTCGCTCTTTTCCCATGCGATGGGGTGTAGCTGGCCCTGAGGTGTTTCATGGGCTCTAAAGCCTCTCAGGCACAAGTTGGGCTTGAGCTGCAAATCAGAGCAGCCAGAAGCTGCCTTGTATCCTGCTGGCAGAAACCTGGAAATGCGGGGACTGGTGTTTCTGTCAAAGTCTATCTAGGCCAGTGTCTCATCCCTGACAGAGGCCAGCAGCAGCTGCCTAGGAGAAGAGTTTGAGAACAGGATGTGTGTGTGACAAGATCATTGCCTGATGCTCTCTGATAGCGCGGGGATTTTTAGAAGCAAAGTATTTCCATGGGGCTCTGTGACCCTGTCCTTCTCTAAGAAGACCCCAGACCAAGTTCCTTGTCCAGGCTCTGAGTGCCAACCCTGCTGCCTGTCCATGGGGGAAGGTTTCTAGCAGTGATGTGTTGAAAGCATGTCCCTCAGTGCAGGAGCTCCTCTTGGGGGACAATTGCTGTCCCTCGTTGACCTTTCAGCCAAGAATAAGGCCTTGCTCTAGCCCCAGGCAGGTGTTTGGTTACAATTGCGGAGTGGTAGCTGGCTGGGGGAATGGGAAAGTAAATCGATGTCTATAAAGGCAGCAGTTGAGGATTTTTTGCCATCATTTCATAGGTGGAGTTGGGAGAAGAAGGAAAACACCTTCAGGTAAAGGAAAATAGCCTGGTGGATGCCAGCTGAGGATATGTTCCTTCATTATTACTGCCTCTGACAGCCCAGGAGGACTGAACAGGATATTTTTCTCCTTTGGAGACCAGAAGTAGGACTGCTTGAGGAGTACGTACCCTGCTTTGACAGACACTGTCCTGTCTGTGTGTAGTAAATGAAGGAGCCTGAAAACAGTTCCCCTCAGCAACACAAATTACTTGGTGTTATCGACTAACTGCAGATCTTGTATGTTAGCAAAAAAATAACATAAATCCTTCCTGATGACCCCGGTGACACATGCCTTTTGGTCAGCGGCAGGTCAGGGAACCAGTACTGTATGTGTGCTATCAGAAAGGGTGTGGAGCAGGAAGCATCCCCTGTGAGAACTGGGGTGGGTTTTTATATTTTGGGTGCTATTGGTTACACTCGATCCATCAACAAATGCTTTTAACAAGTGCTGTTATTCCTTTGGATATCCTGCAAGGGACGTGTGTAAGTACACGTGACCATGCAGCATGTGCGGTCCCGAGGCTTTGACGTTTTTCTCCAATATGTTGGATTTTCTGGTATTCACTTTGAGATTAACTACATTACAGAAGGCTGCCTACAAGATAAATTTCCTATTAAAAGTGTTCCGATAACCCCAGCTTCCCTAGCCTTTTCCTGTGGCAATAAGTACCCTCTTTAAAGAGCTAGTAGCGGGGGGAAATGTTGTAAGTCTTAAGAGACCTCTCCCTGTGTGTAACCTTAAGTTACAACACTGTGATCTAGAGAAGCTACAAACAAAAAAGAGCTGCATAAAACCTTTTCAGCCCTATGGACATGGCAGTCCTTCAGACTACGACTCCAGAATACTCTTCTCCAATACATACTGCCACATATTGTGGAGGTAATGCTGTTACCCTCAGCTGGCTTTTCCATAACTATCTGTCCCCAGCCTGGCTGCGGCTGGAACTGTGGAGATGTGAGTGGAGATAAGATCTCCCAGAGGCTTATGTTGGCCAGGAAAATGCTGGCGTGGAAAAGGATGTGGAGCATGTCCAAATAAAAAGAGTCTGGAAGGAGTTTGTGATGGTCTGTTATTTCATTATTAGGTAGGAGATACGAAATTTCCTTTTCCAGATGAGCACATTTCATGTTTTGCAAAAGACAGCAATTGCTTCTTGTAAGAGTTAGCATTTCTGCTAATTTAATGAGTTAGCCTTTCAAATTAACTGCATCAGTTATTGCAAAGGCCTTTTTCAAGTTCCACAAGCATGTTTTAGACCTCTTGATAAAGCCGGTAGGATGCTGGACTTTCACAAGTAGAAAGACCTCCAAAAGTATGCAAGTTATTTCTGGCATGTTGTATTCTCAACATGTCAAGGAAACATGGATTATTTTTACACAAACAGGCAAATCAAAATGGTTCCTTAGCAAGCTCCCATGAATGTTCTTGGGTCCTGAGAAAGAAAGAAAAAAAAAAAGAAAAAGAAAAATAATTGCTTCTGAATTAGGTTTCTTAGATGGATCATGTTGTCACACATTCAGAAGTTCATTTGCACCAATTTGGTGGAGGAGGATGGAAGGAGTAAAGGATAAAACAGAAGGAAAAAGCGAGGGCCAGTAATTAATTTGGATATTTTATCTTTGAAATTTGGATATTTGATCTTTGAAATTTGGATATTTGATCTTTGAGTGGACTTATTTTTTTTCTCCTTACTGTGAATTTATCTTCAAATGTAGACCATGACAAACTGCAGACACTTTTGGAAGTTCTTTTTAATAGCTGTTAATTGAAAGGTGATGTGTAGGTGTTGAGAGGAAAAGAATGTCTGGAGCTGAACAGGCCTGTGTGGAAAGAACGCGCCAATGTCTTGCTGAAAAACACAAAGCAGTGCAGCAGCGAGATTACTGGAGTGTCCTAAACTCTCTTGACATTGCAGCACACAAACTGGGCTATACGCTTTGCAAATATTGGAAGCTGTTTTGAAACTCCCTATTAAGGATTACAAATGCTGACTGCAGTTTCTAGGCAAATGTAATTAGATATCACCGCTATGGCCTCAGCTCTGTGTTTTATATCTGAGCTGGCATTGCTGTGTAAGGTCCTTATGCATTAGATTACCTCAGCCAAAACCAAGTTATGACGCCCACCAAAGCTGAATCCTGTGATTAAAGTAAAAAAAAAAGCACAGCATTTTTTAATTTCAGTATAGAAAAGCATCTTCCCACACAGCGAAGGGGCTTTTTAATGGAAAAGCATGCATAAACATTGATACTTAACATGCATCCTCATCCATAGTTGCTTCTCTGGGTGGTGTTTGTACTGGTTCAATACCAATGCCCAAATTCAGGAATAGCACTTGTTGCTTGGGCTTGGTAGAGCCACCTACGTCAAGGTTTGTTTTGGCCCAACTAGTGTCATTAATGCTTACGTAGATGCATGTCAATAATTATTGATAATTATACCTTTTCTCACTGTAAGGGTAGTTCTTCTGCAAATACTTTATAGCAGGAATAATACCAGGAAAAGTAAAAAGGAAAAGGACATTTTTGTGTGATCAAAACCTCCAGCAACTGAGTGTTCTTACAGGTATGTTGATGGCTAGTGCAAGAGAGCGAGTGCTGCTGTGTGATGTACGTTGTAGCTACATGAAATGAAAGTTCACACTGCCTTCTCTTTTTTCCTTTTTTTTTTTTGACCTTGCATTTAACATTTGCCCTCTCCTCTGATGAGCAGCAAGAAGGAGCTTTGAATGTGGTGCCAGCACAACAGCAGAGGGAGAGAAACTGAGACAAGTACCTCTGATACAATTAATAGGTGATACTGCTACTTCCTATTTTTCCTCTGAAACTCCACTCCTGAGTATTTCAGCTAAATCCTAAGTTTTCTTTTTAAGCAGAACATCTAGCAAGTTAAAACTCAGCACCAGAAGGAGGTCCTAAGGTGGGGTTTGCTCCAGCTTTCCTGCTGAGCAACCCTTTACGAATTGCTGCTAAAAAAATGTCAGAGAGGATGGTAGTTGCTCTGCTGTCACGTGGGCTGAGACAGCGCAGAACCTGCTTAGCATTCTTGAAGGGAAATTATCCAGTGCTGCAACTCACAATTTATAATTGGTTGCATATTAATATCCAAAAAAGGCAATAAAATCCACTGTGTGTTTAAAAAAAAAAAAAGAACTAAGTAGGAGTATTACAAGCTGAGCAGTGAAAATCTGGAAAACTCCTTGGCTGGAGCAGAGCTGTATGCAGAGCTGTTTCTCCCTTAATTACAAGCAATTTTAAATCATCCCCTTCCTTCAAAGAAGGATTTTGTTCAGCATTTGTGTTAATTTTAATCTTGCTAACGTGATACTCTCTTGGAACCTCTCCCTTGTGTCGTAACAGCAAGACGTGCTGCCTCTTTTGTCCCTGCCGTTTGGGAAACGCACAGCTACTGCTGCTTGTCACTGCAGTCCTGGGGGTTGTTACTACCAATATGCCACCCTTTAAAGGAAAAGAAAACAGAACAAAACCCAACAGCAGCAGGTTTTTTTTCCCCAGAGTTCACGTTTATTGTAGTATTTAAGCTAGACGGTGCAAGTGCTTCATGAAAATCAGGGGTTTAAAATGTATAGTGCTGTATTGTAGTGGAAAGCTTGTTATTCAGCATACTAATTATTTCTGAGTCACTGTATTTATGAAATGTCGTGTAATAACTGCCTCACCACAATGCAAAGCAAATAGTGCAAAATCAGGCGGTTTATTATTTTGACACTTTAGTGTATAAAACATATTCCCGAGTCTCATGGGGAGGGGAGGCTACTGGGAATGAGACTGGCTTTATGACTTCTAAAAAATGACATTAAATTTCATAATCTGTAACATTCCATATATACGGTCCATGCTGCGCATTTTATTACAGCCTCAGTGGCTTATATTACAAGAGTCAGCTGCAAAGAGAAAACGTCCAAAGACTGGTTTGTGGAACAGGGGGGCACAGCATGGTAAAACCTTACAGTGCACACATCAAAGCCCTTGGGACGAGCTGTAATTGCCCACCTGGGCCATGCTGGGACATCAGAATTTACCCAAAGCTTTTTGTGTTTCAGGACGGATTGCAAAGCCCTTGCTGAAGGAGGCTTTCTGGCCAGCGCTTGTCACTGGGGGGTAAGTTTGGGTTTTTGTCGAGCCCTGTGTGAACCACCCGTTAACTCCAGAGTAACTGGGAGGCCTTGAGTGTCTATGAGTGACAAACTGGGAGTGAGCACAGAGAGGAAGGAGGACTCCAAGCTCCAAGTGGGCTTTTGAGTAGTCCCATGTGGTCTCTGAGAAAAATGGGTGGATGCTTACCAGAACATGTGATTTCATAAAATATTGTGCATAAATCCAGGCCTTTTGTGCTCCTTTGCAAGCTTGCTTGGTGTTATAAAAGTTGTGGGTTGTGTGCGTGGATGCTGGGAGAAGTCTCTGTTGACAACAGTTAGGCAGCATCTTTCTGGCAAGGGGCAAGTGGTGATGAAGCAGCCACAGCTTCAGAAAACCTCAAATTGTCACTGAAAATAAGAGAAAGCCACTGTTGGGTGATGGTGGCAGGTGTCTGGCAGTCAGGCATCTCACTGCACGATCTGGACATAGCATTAGCCTGTTCCCTTCTGACATGGAGCTGGTGCTAGCAGCCTCCTGGAGACGTGGCAGTGTGCCAGAGCTGCCAGCCTGCTCGAACATGTACATGAATACAGGATGGGGCCCTGAAACTGTGGTGGAGCTGGCTGGGTCCTGCTGTATCTGGATTTACAGCTGTTGGCAGACTCCAGTGACACATCTTCTCCTTGGTGCTTTACTTGTCGGCATTAAAAAATTACAAGGAGTGTGATCTACCATACATTTTGCTGAAAGTGATGAGATGATTTTCCCTTTCTGTATTAGGATATCATTTTCTTCATTTCTGATAGAGACACATAGTCTTCAGGCTATTAAACTACAAATTTTGTTTAATTTTTCTGTGAGCTTTTATGCTTGTTGTGAGTCTCAAGGTCTTGCAAAATGATGATTTGACTAAACTAAAGCTTCATGGCAAAAGAAATTTTGTTAATGAAACAAAAGTGAAATAATGATTTTTTACCATGCCAGGGGCATGGCTACTCTGACTTCCTTTTCCTTTCATGTTCCAAGTGCAAGAAATGTACCAACAGCTGGTACACAGAGGTAGGAGGCTTTCACTCATGTTTAAGGCTCCATATTGTATATCTTTTCTGACTTTTCTATAAATAAAAACAGCTACAAGAATGCCTCTGGCTATTATATCCAAGGATAAGTATTTGAGACACATGAGAGATGCTCAGGGAATTGATGTCTTCAGGAGAAAAAAATTGTCCTGAGATCAATTTCCTGATTCAATAGCGAAGTCCTCATATCATACAAAATGTAATGAGATTGTCTGTGGCTCTAATAAAATCTTGATTTTTTTTCCACCAAGCTTTCATCTATAAAAATCAAATTTATCCAGCATTAGTCTGCATTTTGAAAGGGATAGGATTTTTTTGAAATAGATATGATAGTAATCCTTTATGGTACATTAATATAGGAGAACAATAATTTGTTGCATTTTCTTTACACAGAAACAATCAGCTGGGAGATGTGCATAATAATTGTCTTTGTCCTTCATTGTCACAGGCCATTAGCTAATGAATTTAAGCTGTACTTGGCTCTTGGTCCAATAAGAAAACTACATTAGAGATCTTGTAGCCTTGGTGTTCCATAAAACCTTTCAGTGGGTTTTATTTTAGCTTCACTGACGTGATGCTGCCATGGACTGAGGAATGCATCATGGTTTTGCGGTAAGCAATGAAGTCAACGTTGTCTGATGTAGCGGGTCAAGCAAACTGAAGCGCACCTACAGTTATTAAAGCTGCCAGATGCCACAGGCTCTTTGTTTGGTTCCTTATAATTTAGCCAAACTTCTCAGGCCTATTTTTGTGACTGTTTCAGGTTCATCTTTTGGGTGGGAAGACTTGCTAAACCCAGTTCAGCTACTC
The DNA here is from genome assembly GCF_964199755.1 of Larus michahellis. Classification (NCBI taxonomy): domain Eukaryota; kingdom Metazoa; phylum Chordata; class Aves; order Charadriiformes; family Laridae; genus Larus; species Larus michahellis. Next base: position 23,885,203 of record NC_133898.1, read on the forward strand.
TAAGATTGATGGTAGGGAAAGTAAGTAGTTTGGGCAATGCTTTAAATAAGCAATAGGAGCAGGTAACTGTAAATTGAGCTGTTTTACCTCCTTTGCAGTTTGCTCTCTCAACTAGAAGGCTGGCAAAGAAAATCCTGTGATGGAAGAAGCGCTCTTCACTGTCCTGAGAAAATCCACTCACATTCTGGCTATTTGCAGAAAAAGATAGTATGCGAATGTGTGACAGAATTTGTTTAGCAATTGTTTCCCCCACCACCACCCCCCGCCAAATGATTTTAGCCTACTGGAAAGGGAACTGCATTAGAAATCACAAAACCCAGAGTGCGAGTCTTTTCTTTCCTGTTGGCTGTTTGCAGCGTATCTTGGTCTGTCACAAAGTGCCTGAGTATTTTAATCCTACTTTTAAAGGTGGGTAACAAGAGTATTGTTACGCTTTTGTTGCAGAGAGAACTGAGAGGCTGCACAGGCTAACCTTTGGCAGAGCTGGGACGGGATGCCACTTTCAGACCTTTAATCAAAATGCTTCTCTACATGTGTCATTTGTGTGCTTGGCTGGGACCCCACTGCTCCTCCCACACATCAGAAGGACACGGGAGGCCTCTTCCTGCAGCTCCATCTTCCCTCAGCTGTCCTAGGCCAGCTCTTGGGAGCTGCTGCTGCCGCGTTGGGCACCCGTATCTGCCACCAGGCACTGCAGAGCGGAGCTTGGCCATGGCACAGAGAAGCAGCAGGATTGCTCTGCGGGGTGCCAGCTGCTGCCGAGCCGTACGGGACCACACCAGTACCCCGGCTATGCTGTCCTTTTCCCCATCTGCGTCACAGCTGGGAAATGACACACCATTCCTGCTGCTTCATGGGTTTTGCCTGCTCCCAGGAAAGACAGAACCCCCAGGTTCAGTTGGGTTGCTGCCACCTTTGGGCTGCCAGAATGGTGTGCAGAACATCAGGAGCCAGAGACAACATCCATACTACTGTCATTTGTGTTGGGTATCTTATCGGTAGCAGAAAAAGGCCCTGAAACTTCTAGGCAATACTTTGTATCTTAACTTTGAGCTCTCAGATGTCTTAGATTTGGGAGAAGAACGGATGAGTGTGTGATACACACCTGCTACCTGCAGAGGCTCTCAGGAGAGCAGTTGTGGTGTAATTCTGCGTCTGTTCAGGGATTATTGTTGCTGTACAAGCTGCAACACCACTGCATTCGAGGGATGGCTGTGGTGAAACAGTGGTCGAGTTTTGTTGTGTCACATAGAGAGAGATGGTGCCAGACAGCCGGCAGCACAGGCTATTTCACCTGCAAAGTGGTGTGAGAAATGAGCTGTGACTGCCTCTCCTGTTAACAGGCAACACTTGCTCCCTTACCTCTTATTATCTCCGTAACCAGCGTCTGAGGCTTCCATGGCCTGTGGACCCCCATTTGGTGGTACCGTCTGCCTACTCGGGCAAGTGTTTTCATGGATAGTGCAGGAAATGTTCTGAATGCTATATCCAAAAAATGTGATGCCTCAGTGTAAAATGAGTATTGCTTGCAGCAGAATAAGTGGCTAGAAAACTTGGGTGCTCTGAGGCGCGCAGAGGGCAGGTGCCAGATAGCAGCGATCACCCATTTTTCTAAACCAGCAACACTTGCAGCCCTACTGACAGAGGTTGATTCACGCTAGAAGTAAATTCAATATGCATGAAAGGACTCTTGTTCTTCTTCAGCGGAGAGCATAAAGAAAGACTGTCAGACAAACTAATCTCTCTCTGATAGTTTTCTTTTCAACATCATTGAACTGTCATTTCTCCTGGGCTTTGCCAGAATGTTTGATATATCCGTTGTTTCCCAAAACAGACAGATTTTGCTAGCTTGGATGATACAGGAATTTTTGCCAGGAAGAGAGATGCTGAGATGCCTTTACCAGCCTTTTGCTGCTGTTGTGTAGGTTTGCTGAGGTTCAGAGCTCTGGTTAGAGATGAAAGGAAGGTATCTTGGTGACTGATTAGGTTGCATCTCTGAGTGCAGCCATGGAATTGTTCCCAGCACTTGCCCTGGGCTAGGAGCACATTTGCTGGGGTTTGGGGATTCTACTTTTTCTGGAGATAAATCCATTTATGCCCCCTGATCTTTAATTTCAAAACTAGTGATTCAAGATGGCCCTAGACACCACCGTGTCACCTAGCTGCAGTTAGAAAGTAGCCCAGACTAGATTCCCTTTTTCTGATTGTCTGTCTGCAGAGCTGGCAAAGCGTTCGCTCCTTCTAGGCATGCATGAAGAGTCAGTAAGATTCCTAAAACTATTCATTGAAAAAAAAAAACCAAACCTGAATGTCCCTTCCCAAGACTGTGGATGAAAGATTTCTACATTGAGTAACTTCCTCCTTCAGCTGGGGACTCCTGGAGGAATCTGCCAGAGGGATGCACGGTCAGTAAGGCTGCATGTCCTCCACAAGCTCTTGCAGAGTTTAACAAAAAAGAGATTCTGAAGAGAGGCAGACCGGAGGAACACAAACACCACCATGATCTGGCAAAAGGAGTCCTACATCCCATTTGTAATAAACTCTTAATGTTATTTTTTTTTCTAACTCTGCTTCATCCATCCACTCCATAAGTTATCCCTAACTTAACTCCCCAAGTTATCCAATCAATACTATTGGAGAATTTAGGTTATTACCTTAGGTGTTTAGGTGTTTAATATACCTTTTTTTTCCTTGGAAAAAGTGCTTTTGGGGTCCTTAGGGCAGCCAGTGAGTCTGTACAGATCTGGAAGGGGCTGAAGAATGGTGGTCCCGTTCAGTAGCTTGGGGTGGTTGGCCCTCTGCGTAAGGGAAAGCACCACATGAATTAGTCAACACTTGCATGTTTTTTTCCTAGTGCAGGGTTGCCAACAGTATATAGTAGGCGGAGTTTGGGGCTGTAAGGAATGCTGGTTTATTTGTTAGAAATGTTTTAATGATTGATTTCCAGACGGATTTCAGCCCACACCCCTGCCGGAGCATATGCACCAGAATGCTCTCTTTGCCGCCATACCAGAACCACCTGCAAGAGGTACCTTTTCTGTGTGGCGTGATGTGTGAGGACCTAATAAGCAAACTTGCACCATTTTATATGGATGGAGTTGAACACAGTGTGGCCGCATGCAGAGTTTTGGAAGCTAACTGTCCCCATGTTTTCTGACAGTGTGACTTCAATATACACAGTTTAAAAACTGCACAGGGAGATTAGTGATCGCTCAAGGTAATACACTAAGTTCAAAATAACTTGCAACACCATTTAAATCCATGTGGGTTATTTCGACATATTGAAGAGCAGTTTCTGAGTCTGGAATTACCTAACTTGGCTGTGATTATTTTGTTTCATTTCCAGATAACTAGAGATTTTTATCTAAACTGGGTGGCTGCTGAAATGTTAAAAGTTAGAGCAGGAAACTTTGCAGTGGGTTTTACAACACAATTAATTGCTTGTCCTTTCAGAACTGATTCTGTCCACATCATCTCACGCCTGCCCAATGCCACCACCAAAGTCTGCAAACACTTGTCCACTTGCATGTCTTGCCTATGTGAATAGGTCCATGGGGCTCATTTTCATTAGCTACAACTTTGCTAACTATAAATCTTCTGCAGGACCAAGGCCACACCACGTGTACATATTCCTACTCTGTGCTTGAAGATTCTTTTCATCAAGCTCTAATGTCCTGTTGTATGATGCTTGGGATTCTGGTTGTACAAGTTGTTAGATACAAATTTCCTCTTGGCCTGGTAGGAGCACCGGTTTGCATAATAGATTGTCTTATCACATCTGCAAGGTAATTGCTTCTAGACAGGCTTCCAAGAAGGCCTCAGATTTGATCTATGATGGTCTGTGCATTGCTAATGTCTGTACTCCAAGGAAGCGTACCTCTGTTACTGATGTACTGCGTGGATAACTGATGGTGTAGATCGAAAGTTAACTAGGCGTTCTCTTTAAAGGCGACATATGATACTGTATCTGGGCAAAGAGGAATTTCCTGCATAATCTTTAGAGACAGCTGTATTACATTTTATGATTTCTCTGGCATTTATGCAGTTACGGAAAGGCTTTACATTTTTCCAGTTCAGTATGCTGATTGCATGTCCAGCTACTAATTTTCTATAAACAGGATCTCAGTAGGAAAAAAAAAACTTTATGGGCTGTACAACCTTCACTCCTTTACCTTCCCACCTTTGAATCTGCAGTTTCCTTAGATGCCTCCATGAAGCATCTACAGCTGGTTAAACCGAGATTTAACATATCCAGCGTCATGTAGAATGGGTGTGTGTATGGGAGCTAGGAAGCAAGTCTTCCTCTGAATTTGCTCCATCTCTTGTTTTCTTCCATAGCCCTTAGAAAAGGATCTTTCTGTTCTTAATCTCTGTGGAGAAAAAGTCTCACTTTCTCACTTGTGCTGCCATACCTATCTGAGATGCTTTTTCCAAACCCTAGCCAGAGGTTGCTCCCTGTCTTTTGCTTGTCTAAAGTTTGTCCCTTTCACTTTCAGTTATCTACGCAGAGTGTTGGTGGTTGTCTAACAAGCAATTAGGTTATGAAAAAAGTATATATTTAAAAAGAAGCCCATGGTTAAAGTTGAAAAAACTGTAGAAAAGAAGAAAAAAAAAATTATTACAATAAGAAAGAGTAAACAGTTCTAGAGAATCAAGCTCACTGTTTATGAAGGTCATCTTAAATTAAATTAATAGCTTGTTTATTTGGTAAGAAATCATAGAATTGTTTAGGTTGGAAAAGACCCTTAAGATCATTGAGTCCAACCATTAACCTAGCGCTGCCAAGTCCACCACTAAACCATGTCCCTCAGCACCACATCTACACGTCTTTTAAATATCTCCAGGGATGGTGCCTCAACCACTTCCCTGGGCAGCCTGTTCCAATGCTTGATAATCCTTTTGGTGAAGAAACTTTTCCTAATATCCAACCTAAACCTCCCCTGGTGCAACTTGAGGCTGTTTCCTCTTCTCCTATCACTTGTTACTTGGGAGAAGAGACCGACCCCCACCTGGCTACAGCCTCCTTTCAGGTAGCTGTAGGGAGCGATAAGGTCTCCCCTCAGCCTCCTTTTCTCCAGGCTGAACACCCCCAGCTCCCTCAGCTGCTTCTCATAAGACTTGTGCTCCAGACCCCTCACCAGCTTTGTTGCCCTTCTCTGGACACGCTCCAGCACCTCAATGTCTTTCTTGTGGTGAGGGGCCCAAAACTGAACACAGCACTCGAGGTGGGGCCTCACCAGTGCCGAGTACAGGGGGATGATCACTGCCCTTGTCCTGCTGGCCACTCTGTGTGATGTTTATTTTAAAGAGAGGGACAATGGCATTCTTTACCTCATTAGTGCTGCAGGATGTCCTATAAAAGCATAATTATATTTTGCAAAATGGCTGGGGAGACCACACAGGAAGGGTATTGAAGAACTGGAAAAGGTACAGGAACACTAATTATAAAAGATCGAAAGCTGTTATTTATGGACAAAGTACAGGCTGCTGCTTTTTTTCTTTATTTTGTTTTCTTTATTTTTTTTCTTTTTTAAGAAGAGAAAAACAGGGGTCACTAAGAGATGTACACAATTCTCAAGGATATCAAAAGGTTAATGACAAAACTTATTCAGAACATCGCAAGCTGACTAACAGGAGAGTTGATAACAAACTTGGAGAAAGCAGTGCTAATGCAGAGTTTGACGATACAGAATAGGGAAATGCTGTCTGTAGTGCGTGGGTCTCCACCATCAATACCCCACCTTTTGTCTTGCCTCCACAGACTGAACTGCACTGCAGCTTCTGCATTTCAGGAATGTGACTCCTGTCCTTGACCTCGTCTGCAGATAAATACAACATGCCCCTTACTGCTGAGTGCTTTGGGAAGAATTTCAGCCAGACAAGAGAGGGAAGATAAAGGAAAAGACAGGTGAGGATGTTTCTCATCTGCTCATTTTGAACCAGGCTGCTTGACTTCGCCTATAAGACTTTGGGCAGTGGGGTTAAGAGGGGCAGGACGGGGAGTACCTAGTGTCTCTGGGGTGGCATAATGAAGCTGGTCCCAGGAGAGCAAAGGGGCTGTGACATGAGGCTGCCACCGACGGAACTGGCCGTCTGGGTACCCCTTCTGGCACAGAGCCTGGAGGGGCAGCACTGGCTGAAGCACAGCAGGGTCTCACCACGTACGAGTGCAGGAGAACAGGAGAATAAAGAATCCTGTCCTGGGCTGGGAACACTGGTCGTTAGGTAAGTACCAAGCTGGCCTGCCTGCCTCGGCCCATGCCAGAGGGTTGACAAAACACAAGCCCACCAGAGCGCCTCCTAAGATCTGCTTCTTTTGCTGGTAAGGGAAGAACAAATTTGTTTGCCTTAAGTGCCACTGAGAATATTGCTGAAATTATATGGTTTTGTTACAGGCTACGATAGTAACTGGGCTATCTAATTCTGCAATGTGGGAATTGTCTTTTCTCGGCTGCCAGTCTCAAAGTCAAGCTTTCATTTCACAAATAAAACGGAGTATTCCACCCTCTCCCCCTGAGTTGTTGCCAGTATCTGGCAGAGGGAATATTCAAAACATTTTTCCCTCCAATACAGAATGGCTGTTGGGTGTCATCAGATCATGTGAAAAGACAGCTGAGTGCAATTTTTCCAGCAAGAAACAAAGGAAGAAGGGAGGATTAAAAAAAATTATTTTGTTGCTGCATACATTTTTATGATGTGCTGTGTGTGTATATATATATATTTAATTACTGTTTGGATGTGAAGAAACAAAGAAGCACACAAGCGTGCTGCCACAGAACTTGATGAACATTACTTGCTACAGAATTAAATTTTAAGGCATCACACATCAATTAATGACATGTTGGGGACCAGGAGTATGATACTTTACCTGGATTTACTGAGGTCAGTGCAAATTCTCCACTCACTTTGTTAACACAGGATCAAACTTTTGATGGGATCTAGAAATACAAGAAAGTTTAAAACGTAGCAGGTGAGGGTAACCTCATGTGCATAGCCCACTGCCTCAAAAAGCTGAATGCTCTTGCAAATTTGACATGATCCAATTAGTTTATTTCCTCAGTGACATTTCTGCAGGCTCATATACAGAAGGACAGGGAAAGTGAGATTTATAATGATAGCTATTTCTAGCAAAGGTCATTTCTTTATTGGTGAACAACCTGTCCTTAGTCATGCTGATGACGAAGCGTTGAAGGATAAGGGAGAGGCTGTACAGCTTTAAAGCTTAACAGGGAATAACATAAATAGAGCACAGATCATCTTTCTACTTGGACCAGGAGGCTTGCAATCTACCACCATCAGGCCAAAGCCTGGGAGCAGGAGACATAAATCCAGAAAAAAACCCAAATATTGTGATTTCTGTGGAGATTGTGAGGGAGGCTGGATATTTCAGTGTCACCATGGCGGTGGGGGAGGGAGCCACATAGCATGAGCATGTATTTTTGGATAGTGAGGGTGTCCTCGGTGGAACCAGCTGCTTATAAAGAACCGGGTCAGGTTGCTCTGGGGACTCCCTGGTCTGCCCTGCCAACTTCCCAACTCGAGCAGCTCTCAGCATCCTCCTCCACGCCATTTCCAGAGTGACACAGATGAGGCCACGCTCAGATATACACACAAACGCTTCCTCAGCTGTCCCTCCTTAGGCAAGGAAGGCAGCAGTTTTGACTGGAATATAGTTTAAATAGATTGTTTCATACGTATTATATATCTTTAAATAGTAAACCAGCATCTGCCTATTCATCACATGACTATTTTTCCTGCTTGCAGAATGGAAGGTCTTTGACACCATACATAAAATGATACATCATTTTTTTCCATAATCAGGAGGACCCTTCAGGCAGTCATGTGAGAGTTGCTCATTCAGCTATTGACCTTAAAAGTCAGTATTATTGACCTTAAAAGTCAGTATTGGGCACTTTGGTGTAACTAGCTTCGCTTGTTTTCATCATCAAGCTCATAATATTGGAGTAAGTAAAAATGTGACTGTTTCCCTAGATTTTGGCTCAGCCCCTGAACCGTGCTCTGTAGCTGAGCTATGGTTTCTGCTGGATCACTGGCACAAATCAGGCTTATGGCTGGCAGGACTCCCCCAGGTCAACATGGGAGTTCCTCCCTGGGCTTCTTCATCCATGCCCTTGCTGATCCCTTTTGGCCAATTATTGGTTCTGCAGGGCTGTCAGCTGCCAACAGAAGTTACAAGAGCTTTTGAGTTGGTCTGGTCTAGGACTCGGTCCAATAACCTGAGAACGCTGCAGTGGCCTCTGGCTTCTAATCTGCAGCTGAAGATCTTGCCCTTCTTTCCAGAGTAATTCCTCACGCCCTTTGAAAACTCCTAAAGCTTTCCCCAAAATTTCAAAAGCTGAGGATTGCTGCTCTTAAAAACTGTAAAATAAAGAGATAATCTGTAGGATAATTGCCTGTGCTACAAGTCTCTCCACACAATGAAGGAAAAAGCAGCCTTATGCTGTGTACTTCTTAGGCCTGGTGTAACTCGAATTCGAAAGCTATGAAGGAAATGGAAAATGTTAATAAATAATGACGTTTGAAACACAAGTCACCGAACAAAGCACCAGACCTTCTGCGTTTATTCCACAGGACAAAGTGTCTATCTCAGTTTGAGGAAAACAAAATCTTGGCCAAAGATATGTGATAGGAATTAGCCTTGAAGCTGCACAGTATTCAGAAGATAAATCAAAGAAGCTTACAGATTAACTCCCAGTAATATATACAGAATAAAGACAACTTTTGAAACAAAATCACTACAACTGAATACTTGACATTTACCTGGTATGAGGAACCAAGGATCTCCTCAGGGCCACTGGAATTTTAAATTACCTTGTTTGATCCACTTTACAGCTGCCAGATTTCCGTCTGCTATTTTCCAAGTCAGAACGAAGCGTATGTGTGCTCCAGACTGCGTGTTCTCAGTCTGATGTGTTCTGGAAATCCTGGCCTCATTTCCCAAATCCTGAGCAGGTGACCTGCACTTAAAAAAAAAAAAGCACTAATGTCTCCCTTAAGTGTGTTGGAATTACTCTGTGTGTGCAGACCACCTGCAAAACTGGGACAGAAATCTTAAGACAAATGTGCAAAATCAGGAAAAAAAAAAAAGAGCATTTCTGAGTAGTACAACTGTCTTTCACATTCCAGTGTAACACTTTAAGAAGGAAAATCACTGTCTCTTCCAAGACAGCTCCAAATAGGTAGAAAATGCATACCCTCTGGCAGCTCGGGTAAGTAAATCTGGCTGGAGAGAAGGCAGAGGAATGAAGACTAACACATTATAAGCAAAGGGCTGACCTTTTTAATGGCCTAAATATTTGCCCTCTCCAAAGTAACTTAGTTCAGCTTAGGCCCGTGGCACTCCATGGAGCCATTCCTTCTCTCCGGGTACTGAACGCCGGCAGCCTCTGTGATATGCCAGCACACAGAGAGGCAGCTTAGGGAAAAGGAGGAAAAGACTGGGGTAAGGAGCTTCCCAGTCCCTGGATCAGGCTTGGACTCCATTTAGTTTGTCATAGGAAAGAACATGGAGAACTGCAAAGCTTCAATTTCACAGCTGCTCCTCAGACCTCTGCTGCATTACCTTTCGTATGTCCCAGTGCTTCCACCTGATAGCTGGCTTAGTTTCTTACTTGGATGGCTGGTAGGTTTAGGATTAGCTCCCGCAGCTTCTCACACAGCCACATTATCCTGTCTCTGGAACCCACTTGTTGCAAATGGTGCTTTGGGATGTAAGCCTTAAGACACCTGCCCAGGCACAGAGAGAGGTTTCAGCAGGTGAGCGGGCAGCAAGCCGCATGGCGTTGTCTCTCTGAACTGGAATAAACCCCTCCTTTCATGTTAGATTTGCATCAGAACCGAGGGCTTACACTTGGCTGCTGACCCCTCATAGGGGATCCCTGCACAGACCCCCCCTCGCTGCTCCCTCCCTATGCTTTGACACAAAACTCTGTGGGACACCCCAGCCCCAATGTCAGGATGACATTCGCGGAGCATGTCATCATAGAATCACAGAATGGTTTGGGTTGGAAGAACCTTGAAGATTATCTAGTTCCCACCCCCCTGCCCTGGGCAGGGACACCTCCCACTAGACCAGGTTGCTCAAAGCCCCATCCAGCCTGGCCTTGAACACCTCCAGGGATGGGGCAGCCACAGCTTCTCTGGGCAACCTGGGCCAGTGCCTCACCACCCTCACAGTAAACAATTTCCTCCTAATGTCTTATATAAATCTACCATCTTCCAGTTGGAAGCCATTACCCCCTGTCCTGTCAATATGTGCCCTTGTAAAAAGTCCCTCCCCATCTTTCCTGTAGCCCCTTTAGGGACTGGAAGGGGCTCCAAGGTCTCCCCTGAGCCTTCTCTTCTCCAGGCTGAACAGCCCCAACTCTCTCAGCCTGTCCTCACAGCAGAGGTGCTCCAGTTGGTGGCCTCCTCTGGACCTGCTCCAACAGCTCCATGTCCTTCTGCTGTTGGTGGCCCCAGAGCAGGAGGCAGCCCTGCAGGGGGGTCTCCCCAGAGCAGAGCAGAGGGGCAGAATCCCTTCCCTCGCCCTGCTGGCCACGCTGCTGGGGATGCAGCCCAGGGTGGGGTTGGCTTTCTGGGCTGTGAGGGCACATTCCTTCTCCTCAGGGCCGTTCTCAATCCATTCTCCACTCAGACTGGATTCGTGCTTGGGATTGCCCTGACCCAGGTGCAGGACCTTGCACTTGGCCGTGTTGAACTTCATGATGTACGCACGGGCCCACCTCTCCAGCCTGTCCAGGTCGCTCTGGATGGCATCCCTTCCTCCAGCGTCACTCAGCCCGGTGGCGTCGGCAAACGTGTGAGGGTGCGCTCGATCCCAACACCCACGTCGCCGGGAAAGACTTGGAACAGCCCCGGTCCCAGTGCCGACCCCTGCGGGACGCCACTCCTCTCTGCTTCCAAGTGAAATCGGCATCACGGCCCTGCCCGCGCTACTGGGTTCCATTTACATCGAACTCCCCGCCGCCTCCGGGAAGAGGGCCGGCCCTGCAGAAGGGGGCAGCCTTGGCGCCGGGCCGACCCCTCCTCACGGCAGGGCCGGGCCGTGACCCGCCGCCCTCCCCGTCCCCATACCCCTCCCTCCCGCCGCCCCGCGCACCCCCGGCAGCGACCGGGGCTCCCACCCCATCCCGCCGTTCACCCCAGACGGCGGCGGGTCCGGGGGCCGCTGCCCGCCGCCGTGGGGCCGCGCCCCTCCTCGCGGCTTTCGGAAGCACCGCCGCCAGTCGCCGGACGCCTTCATGCTGACGGGCAGCCGCCCTCGCCTATCGAGTAAGCTTCTTGCAAGGAACCCCGCCTCCTCGGGCGCAGAGGCCAATCGGAAAAAGGCTTGCGTTGGGGGCGGGAGAAGAGGGCCTCCGAGCTCCGTCTTCCCTCACTACCTCCCTCTCCCCGCTGCGCGAGGATCGCCCCTGTCGCCCGCAGGTGATTGACAGGGAGCGGCAGCCAATGGGCTGCGGCGGGCGCGCGGCGGGGCCAATGGGGCGGCGGGGGCGGGGGGAACGGCGGGCCGGGCTGAGGCGAGGCGCAGCGCCGGCAGGAGGGCGATGGTGGCGGCGTGAGGCGCGGTGGGACCCGGGCGGGCTGCCCAGCTCGGTGAGGGCAAGCGGTGTGTGCCTGGTGCTCGCCATGAGGCTACAGGAGGAGGAGGAGGCGGGAGACGACAGCCGCAGGGCGCTGCCGCAGTAATGGGCAGCGGCAGCGCTGCCTCTCGCCTTGCCGTCTGGTGCCGGGGACCGCCCGTGAGGTGAGTGCCGCGGGGCGGAGGGAGCTGCCCCGCGTCTCGCCCCCCCCCTTCCCGCTCCCCGCCGTTGGCGTGTTAATTTTTAAAGCCCCAAGGGCTGCGGGCGGCGGGGGGGCTGCCCCGGCGGGCTGGACGCTGAGGTGACAGGGGCCGGTGGGGCGGAGCGGGGCGCTCCTCGCCCCGGGGCTCCCTGGGGAGGGCCCCCTCCAGCGGGGCATCCCTGCACCCCTGGTTGCCTCCTTTGCCAGCTTTAATGCCATCGTACCTTGCCTTCTCCCCGCCTTCTGCTTCCCCGTATTCCTAATAAGAAGGGTTTTTTCCTCCGTGCCCCTCAGAGATGCCGCTTTCCTGCGGAGGGAGAAGACTCATCTGGGTTTCTCCCCTTCCTTCTCACCTCCCCGGTGAGCGTTTCTCGGTTCAGGATGGCGGGGCATTTCCATTTCAAGGAGGAGGATGGGGAATCCTGGGCAGCCAGGGCTCAGGAAATGCCCCTTCCTCTTTCATCCTCCTTCTCCTCACCCTGGCACAGGCATTTAAGTATTAACACTCCCTTGCCGGCTTCTTGGCTGTTCCTCCTCCTTGGAAAGAGAAATGGGAGCGGGAGGTGTGTGTGTGCGTGTGAGAGAGAGAGGAAACAACTGTTACACCTTTTGTCATCAAGACAAAGAACTTGTCTTCATCTCCCCGTGTCCCTCCCTCTGGGTGCATATTGGCAGCACCTCAGCCACTTTGCATTGCTTCCCGGAGATGCTTCATAAGGATTCGGTATGGCCCTGACCTGCCCTTTTTTTGTTGTTGTTGCCAATTACGATGGTGCTGATAAAAGGACATGTTGATATGTTTCCAAACAGACTCGTGGTTTGCATTCCTGAAATTGCTGCAGCATTCTTATTTATTTATTTAATTGGAGGGGGGGGGATGACAACAGGAAAGGGGTATGTTTTTGTGGTTCATTGTAGTTGTCTGAAAGGTACAAGATCACGTGCAATTGCAGCACTGTAGTATGGAGTACATTAACCAATGCTTTCTCCCCCATCTTATTTGTCTTCCAGTCCTGCAGTCTCCACATCATCTGAAGTGTGAGGAATGATTATTCCATGAGAGAACTTCCTTTCAGTTACCTGTCTGCTCCAATTGCATGCTGCTCCTGGACAGTGATGAGCCATTCAGCTAGACTGGGATTTACACTGAAGAAGGGAGAGGCAGAATATGAATTGTAGACATCCCATCAAGTTCCTCGTGCACTGTTTTTACAGCGTTTGTATATAAATCTGCTAGTATTGAGCACACACGCTCTTGAACCTACGTTGGTATTTGCAGAGTTACTGCTGTGTAAGAGGACTGGTTTTTTCTTGCCATCATGGCTTCAGTTTGGAAAAGACTGCAGCGTGTTGGGAAACATGCATCCAAGTTCCAGTTTGTGGCCTCTTACCAGGAGCTGATGGTGGAGTGCACCAAAAAATGGTAAGAAGCGGCTCATGTTGCTGCACAAATAGTGGAGTAAGTTGCTGGTGCTGAAATAGGAAGGTTGTTGCTCATTTTGTATTGTTTGATGTGTGTACATTGGTCTTGCCTCCCCTTGCTTTCACTTGCCTACCCATTGCAGAGGCAGCTGCATGGGCTGCTGGTCTTTCTTGATGAGCACTTTGCTGTGTACTTATCTTGGACCTGTTGGTTTTGTTCTGTACTCTGATTTCTTAGCTGGCATTGTTGTTATCATGCAGAGGATGGTGTGTTTGTTAGCTTGGCATCTGTGATTTAGTGGTGTGGTTTTGGTTGTTGTTGTTTGGTTTGTTTTTTTTATATTTACCAAGAGATGTTCTCCAACTTCTAACTCAACTCTTGATGCTCAGTGTTACCTGCTGATGCTGTTGTTAGCTGAATGAGGCATCTGAGATCAGTCCTGAAGATGGTGGTGTTTTAATCAGTGGTGGTGGGTAGATACCCATTTCGATTTTGACTTTTTTTTTTTACCTGAAGATGTGTTGTCTCTCCTTCCTTTCCATCTTTTACTGGCAGATCCTTGGGAATTGTCTTAAGGTATTTGTTTCGTCAGACAAAAATTATGTGTAGCGGTGGTCCAGTTGGATGGCTTTGGAGCTGACTAGGCAGCAATTAACAGTTAATGGTATGGGTCTGGCCCATCTTCCTTCCTGTTCAAAATGAGCTTAAATAAATCTGCTAGGGAAGACTAGAAGCTACTTTTAAATAGTCAAGCAAAGATCTCCATTATACAAATACTTAAGTGCTGTTTTATATGTTTGGAATATTGAATTTACTGTCATAATTCCTTACATTAGTGTGAGCCTGTAGCGTCAGGGGACAGAGAAAGTACTTTCCAGACCTCGTGGACTGAGATGTTCAAATTGCCTTGTAATAAACTGCGGCCTCTTTTCTAATACTTGGCCTTTCTTCTTGTTGGCAAGTTTGGTGCTTGCATTTGCTGCTTTCACTGTTTATGAGTAATTGCCTCTACAAATTTAAATTCTATCTCTCGGAGTTGGAAATCTCTGTCAAATATGCTGGAAGGCTGCTCGCTGCTGTCTTAAAGGAACACAGGTTAAAATGGTTTTTTTAACAAGTTATCTTCTTGCCTAAAATGTTTTGAAAGATTATTAAGAAAGAGAATCATTTTAGAAGTTCAACGTGCTTTCACAGAATAAACTACATATAAAAACATTTTAAACACTGAAAGAGGCTGTCGTGATTGTCTCATGGGATCTACTGTCTAGTTCAGGCCAAATAGTTTTCCACAGTAATTTTGGCTTATCAGGTCTATTTCAGCAGTTGTGTTATCACTTTTTATGTTTTGTTGGCGTAAACTAGCCTGTTTTGGCTTTCATTTTCACTTTGATTCAGCCTTTGCTTCAGAACTTGCAGAATGCTTCAGCACTAAAGAATGATAATGCTGCAGCGGAATGTTCAAATTGGATCTGCAGCTAACTTTCACTTGATTTAAGAAAAAGTCACACACAAAAGTTCTCTTGTGAACAATCTTGTTATTTTAGAAACAATTAGCTTATTGTTTAATCATAAACTAGAGCGCCCACCTAGCAAAATGACTGTGCATGAAGTAGTGAAACAGCCTTTCAAAACCTCAGATATGCAACTAATTTCTTAAAAATAGGTTGTCTTTCTGAATCTTCATTTTACATTCTTGTATTTAAATACACGCAAGATCAGTGCTTCTGTTGGTTATGACGAAGCAACAGTATGGTGGTGAAATATGGATGAATTCTAGGAAAAATAACAATAGGGAAAAACATCACTCACAGAGCCATTTGATTGTAGGCTTTTCTATTCTACTTCCTCTTGTTTGGAGAACCTCAACAAAAATGTTCTTTAAGTATGCAAGCCAAAATACAATATTTCTGCTGTAAGTGGAACTGCTATATGAAACAAAAGGGTAAATATTTATGTATTTTGAGAACCTTCAACTAAGTCTCTCCTTAACTTTGGAGAAGATAGTTTTGCGTGTGCTGACAGCCTCACTGCTTCCTCTATGTCTGTTGTGAGTCTCTGAGTTTGGCCCATGCAAGAATAAAACAGCAGAAATGAACTCCATATGCTGTTCTTGCTGAAAGCACTCAATATATATTAAGTGTCAGTGCTGTAGTCTGTAGGTTTTTTGATTGAAACGTAGTAAGCAGTAAGTTATTTTAATGTACTGGCATTTTAACAATGCAGTGTTTCTGGAGAAAAAGAATGCTCCATTCATATTTTAAAATAAATGACAATGCAGTCATAAACA
Source organism: Larus michahellis (assembly GCF_964199755.1). Classification (NCBI taxonomy): domain Eukaryota; kingdom Metazoa; phylum Chordata; class Aves; order Charadriiformes; family Laridae; genus Larus; species Larus michahellis. The sequence goes on from NC_133898.1 coordinate 23,900,721, forward strand.
CACTTGAACTGAGATCTGTCTGTGAGCAAGGATTGTGCATGACCAAAACAGGCTGCAGGTCTGTCTGCGAACGTTTACATTTGTCTAACTCTTCAGAAAATTACTTGTGTGTTAGAATATTTTTGTAACTGATCATGTGTGGTTTGCAACGTTGGGTGTGTTTCTGGTTGACTTTAATACCTTTTGTCTCCTCTGAACTTGTACTGATTTGGATTTTTTTTTTTTTAACAGTGTTCAGAATAGCTCTTGCTCTTGTTTCTGGAGTTACGTTGGCTGTGTGGAAAGTTGCTGTTACTCTGGTGTTGCTGCTTCACTCTTTAAAATGATTATCTCTAGATACAGCAGCATTTGTCCAGCACAGGAGTTCTAGATACAGCAGCATTTGTCCAGCACAGGCTGAAACTCCTTTGCTTGCTTTTTCTGCTCTCTCTAATTTCTGATTCTTGTCCCTGCTAATGATTAAAGACAGCCACTCTCAGGTGATTGCTTTTCGTTGGCGATGCTTTTGGGGGGACAGGTTGTGATGGAGTGTCCAGTGTTGTCACTGTTCCATTAGAAAAAACTAATTTTCAGGTAATTAACAGGGCTGAGCTGCTTCTGTGGCATTCTGGCTGCTCCTGCTGACCCAGACCTAATTATTGTGGCTGCTCGGTACCTCTGAAAAATTGAGCAGTTAGTTAGTTTGGAACCTTTCATTAAAAATAAATAAATAAATAAATTTTGGCCTTGGTCTTTAATATGGCTTCATGACTCCAGCTACTGTGAAAACGTAATGCTTTGCATTAATCACATAAGCACTTGGGTTTTTTTGGAAGGTGCTTGCTTGGCAGTGCTGGAGTGTGTCATCCTCCACTTACCCTTGGAATAAGCGCAGGATTTTCCACCTGGCCTCACCAGTGAGGTGCAGCCCTGGCCTGGAAGGACTGTGTGTGGTAGGATAGAGTTAATTTAGTCCTTCTGCTTAGTGCAGAGATGTTGAACAAAACCAGAAATCAGTCTCATGCATTTTGCTTAGACTTCTACAGAAGAAGTTGTGTTTACTGCTCTGTGCTGGCGGTGCAGGCTGTGGCTGTGTAGGATAGGATTGTAGGCCATCGTTGGCAGGTGTAGTGCTGCAACTTGTGCTGGGGAGTCAGTTCAGTTGCCTGAACGCTGGTGTCTGGCACTGTTTGAGATGCCTTTGGGTTTTCTGCCAATCCCAGCTGCTGGTTTGGAGAAGCCCAGGTCTCCTGTTGATCCCATGTCAATCCTGCCGCCCTGGCATGCACCTCTTGTGCACTCTGGGGCTTCTTGGCTGCTGGAGGGCTTTCTTCAGGCGACAGAGTCACGGCTTGTCTGAGGCACAGGCTCAGCAGGGGAGCCTCTCAGGAGGAAATGCTCCTTTGGACCAGAGATCAGTTCCAGTACTCGGACGTGAAGCTGTGATGGCTGTTTTACAGGGGTGCTGAAGCATCTAATGCTGAACACATGAGTCTCTAGGATGGCTTTTATGTTTCCTTATTTTTGTGTGATACCTCACAAGTCAAGGACTCAATAGAGGCTTCAAGTGTAGTATTAACTGGTTTCCACAGAGGATGGCCTAACTTAGAGTTGAGGTTGCCAAGTTCCTCATGTGTCCTTCTCCACTAGATGCTTTTATGAGCAAGAAAGCTGCTCACCTCAGTGTAGGTCCTAACTGCTTAAAAACTTAACTGCTTTTGGAGCCTTTCCTACAGGATTTGCCATTCAGCAGTTGTTTTAGAGATAAAGAAATATGTTATGTTTTACAAAGTTTGGAATACCTGTCATGTCCTATATGAACTGCTTTGCTTTTAAATCCCACTTAAAGATACAGCGACCCATGATGTTCTAAAAGGATTAAACTTTTCTTGTACACTGCCTTAGCTGAAGGCAGGCTTCATTTCCATAAGGCAAGTTCCCTATTTTTGTATCAACTAGGTATGGTCTGAAGTAGGTCCTGTATTTTCAAATATACATCTTTCTCTTTTGGAAATGAAGTAATGCTTAATCTTTTTTTTTTTTTTTTTTCCCAAAAGACTTTAGCCATCTGTTTTTCTCTTCTATTGTAGTTTCATAACTGGATGCTGCAGGAATTTTAAGATTTGGCATGCACTGTGCATGGAAGAAAAATGAGCTTTTTGAGATTCCACGGTTCACACCAGTCTGCTTGCCTTCTGGTCGCTGCTTTCCAGCAAACTCCTCAGTGCTGAAGGCCACTGAAAGAACTGGAGTTAACTGGTTTCTGTGGAAATCCTTGGGGGTTGCCGCTGCAGGATCAGGCTGTTAAATTGATCAGTTTGTTTCCTGGCGTGGCATGGTTGTCAGGAGGGGATTTTGTGAGCACCTAAGTGCTTTTAATTATTTAAGGATGATCGCATTGAAACGTGTGACAAAAAGAGATACAGTTACAGGTGAATTCAGGATCTCTGAGTTAGTTTTGCTGTGAACCATGCTTTTTGTCACAGGCTTGCTCTTCCAAGCTTTTGATCGGATTTGCATTTGTGTGTTAACCATGTAGCTATACTGTAACCAAGCTTGTGCAAGGAAAGCATCATGCAATTTCTCCTGCTTTTTAGCTTCTTTTCTCCTTCTCAATTAAATTAGGCTGTGTCCTTACACTCTTCATTGAGTTCTCTGATTCCACACACAATAATCCCCATCTGCAAATACAATTCTGCGTTTTCTTCTCCATTCATTTCCAGTTTTGACTCGGGACTTTTTGAGGGCTTAAGTTATGCATCAAACTTACTCTTTCCACATAATCACCACCAGCTGCCTGACAGGTCAGTTCTGTCCCTTTCTTCCTGTAGTCAGTTAAAACACACTTGCTGTCCGCACACAGAAGCAGTTCTCTGCCACCTTGCATTTCTCTTCTCAAAGAAAATTGTTGATTTCAAACATGTAGATCTGTTCCTTTTGGCTATCTGCCAGACTTTTGTCAGGAGTTGTCTGCCAATCCTGACTCCTTAACACCAGTTGTGTTGCTTCCCTACCTTACCAATTTAGCCTCATGGCCCCTTTTATAGCCCTATGTCTGTTCCATGGACCACAAGTTTGGGATTTCTCATAAAAGTTGTTGGTTATGTATTGTGCAGTGAAGAGATCTCAATAGGAGAGGTATGGCTGTACGTGAAATCTTCCTTGCTGCTGAGTTTTTCAGCTTGTCAGTACTGCATACTCCATTTTCTATTTGCAGCAACTCTTTGAGAGTATTTGAAAATCTGTGTTCGGTTTCTGAAAGACCTCATTGGTAGAACTAGGCATGAAGTTTAGTATCCATAAGGTAGAAAGATTTGGGTTTGTCATAAATGCTTGTTCTGAATTTTATTTGTCTTTGAGAGACACGATTCTTTCCAGCAATTCTTTGACATAGTTTACTGTCCTAGCAGTAACAAAAATAATTGTGTAAAGCAGAAAATATTAGGTTATATCCAAGTTGTAGACAATGCCATCCTAATGGTCTGTCATTCATTCACTTAAAGGGATGAGGATGTCTCCTTGAATAAATAAAATACACTAACTTACATTGTAATACAGCGTTATTTTTTTTGAGAGAGAAACTGTGTGTGTGTGTGTAACTTCCTTGCAGAGCTTTACAAATAAATAAAACCTGGCTCTGTTCCTGCAGGCACTGTGTTGCATGCATACAGTAAAGTACATGTACTGTCCCTTTGAACTCAGTGGACTTGAGCTGCAATAAAGATTATAATTTTTTTCAGGACTGGATCCCTCTGAATACTCTTTTCAACTCTTTGTGTTATGAGATTAAATAAAATGAAATATTACAACATTGTGTAGGCCTCATCTGAGCTGAGGCTTCAGTCTCTCGGGCTGCTCAGGCTGTATAGTGCCAGTCTGTTGCTGCAATTAGTTTTTAATTGGTCGGAGAGAGCCGAAGTCCCTTTCACAGCTTAGTGTGAATAAGGAGAGGAGGAGGAGGCCGATAAGGTTGACTAAATCTGAGAAAACTCTTCTTATAAAACAAACCCTTCAGTTACCGTAGTAAAAGCATTCTGCTTGGGTGGCTTTCTGAGAATATGGGGGCGGAGTGTGGGGGGTTGTTTGTTTACTTCTAAAAGCTTTCCCAGTTTACTCTGAGTGTGTGAAGTCTGTGTTTGTTTCCCTTGCCCCTCTCTTTCCTTTTACTCCTCGGGGTAGAAGCTGAGCCTGGCGGGTTGTTTGCTGCCTTGCTGTGGGACGCTCCCGAGCCGCCCTCTGCACCAAGCCTCTTCTGCACGCCCCGGAGTGGACTCTGAAATGCAGGAGCTATGCAGCTGAACTTTTGTTCCTTATTTTAAGATAGGCACACAGCAATAGGGTAAATAAAGCCGTCCTTGTTTTCTTCCCCTTGTTGTCTTTGAAAAATGTCTTTCTGCAGCACAGAGTTTATGTAAGCGCATCAGAGCCTCGCAGCTGGGAAGCTGTATGTTTTGGCAGTTGAGGTGTAGGGTAGTTGTGGCTGTTGGCACCTGGAAAGGGACTTGGGAACTGTGGGTTAAGCATGAGCTAAAATTAGCAGAAACATAACTAACATTGCTGTTGTCTAAGGCTCTGACTCATGAGGCTTTCTGGGTTCAAGAGTGGGGCTGAGATGTCACTGTCCCTTAGCATTAAGCTTCCTCTGCTTCCCTCCACCCTGACACAGTGGCAGGATGACAGTCTGGTCGCCTGATGGGTTAATGCCAACTGCCACCAATTCCAGTTCTGATTTGTACCGTGTGTGTGAATTGCAGCAGCCGAGGAGCATACGCACCTCCCTTAACGCTGCCCTGATCCAGAGGGGAGGAAAACCTGCCAGAGGGGTGTGATGAGCCACAGCTGCGGGCAGGAGCATCTTAAAGTGCTTCAGCTAAATCGCCCAGATCCTGAGTCAGTGCCCTGTGCTGTCACTGTAGGGCTTCCAAGCGCACAAGCTTTTGAGATGAATCAGAAGTGCAGGCCCTCCTGAACTATCGTTTCCAGCTGCCTGTAAAGATGAGCAGTGCAGAAGTCATTCTCGTTTGCCTGTTGAGCTTCTCTTTGTAGTGGAAAGTCATTATTGGGGGTTCTTTTTTATTTCTATTTTATTATTATTTAAGGAGACTTTCTTGAGGATTACTCCAAAGCTGTGGCCAGGCTCTGCAGCTGCTTAACTGTCTGCAGCTGCTGAACTGAGATCTCTGTGGCTCTGTGTATTTATTTTAGCACAAACTGGTTTGGGGTTTTTTTTCATGTGCATGCTCAGTCTCCTGCAGTCATTCTGTGGGCTTTGTTTTGGGTGAGCTGCTGCATCAGAGCCTAACAGCGCACTAGCAGATCTGATCTTTCTTTTCTAATAGATCTGTTTTGAAAAATGACTTTGGTGCTGACCAAACATCACAAGGACAAAATAATTTCTAATTCCAGGGTCAATTGAATTTAAACAAATAGGGGCATTTTAAGACTCTATCGTATCACCTCAGTTTAGACTCCCATATTACCATGGCCTGAATTACTACCACTCATTTCCTTGATGCCATCTCCACAAGGACCTGTAATGACTACTCACCCTTCATGTTCACTGCATTTTCTTTCTTTATCCACAAAGTAACGTTTGCTTCCTTGCTGCTGTCTGGTGGGTCAGAGCTGTTTGGAGCTGCTGGATGGGTGGCATTGGCTGTTGTGGTGGGAGATACGTGTTTTGATGGGTGTGCAGCTTTGCTGGAAGCATATATTTATCTCCACCTGTTGGGACAAGCCCTGTCACCTTTCTTTAAGGCCAAGCAGACCAAAGACATTCACTAAGTCAGCTCTGGGCTTTCCATTAGATATGTTGCTGCCTGATGCTCTTAAGATGGTAGCTGTCTTGAACTTTCTTCTAATGTGCTGATGCCTGTACTTTTAAATCCAGTATCATAAACTGACTTTCTCCTCCCAGCTGTGCTTGGGAAGAGTATTTGCATAGCCTGTACTGTTAATATCAAAAGCCAAATTAAATTAAGTAATTGGAGAATCTGGACCATTGAATACAGTTGGCAGTACATTGTACGCTGCCACTTGGCGTGCACTGTGAACTTCCTTTACTTTCAGTCACTGCTTGTTAAGTAAACTCTGAATCCCTTTGTTTATGGCAGTACATAGGAGGAGATTTAGAAGAACAGAAAAGAGCTGTCAAAACAGCTTAATTCTCTTTTCCAGCAAAGATCTAACTCAGCAGCCTGTAAATTTCCAAACCAACCTGTTGCTGATTTATCTGTGGTTTATTAGCAGAGGACTTAACCTTGACAGCTCCTGGTGACACCTGACATGATTATAGCTCTGGCCATGTTGGCAGATGGGTGAGTCTGTTTGGGTGTTCTTAACTGCTTGGCTGGATTTTTCTTCTGGTTCTACCTACTGTCTCTTGGGAAACCGATTTAGTGGTTTGTCTTTTGCTGTAGGTAGCCTGAGCAATAGTTTATAAAGCTGTGAAAAATTTAAAGAGAACAAGGTTTTTCAACTCCTTTTTCTCTTCAAGAGGAGATCTTAACTGGATAGAGTACTTGGAATAAGTGCTCTTAAGTTGAGCAAGTGTATATTCATAAAACTTCCCCTTGCATTCCTTTGTCTTTGACATGTAAGAAAATTTTAAGAATGGAAAAGTCCTGACCCATTTTTCACCACTTCCTCTCATACCACAAAAAGCAAAAGAATCTAGCACAGTGTTAGCTGCTTTTGAGGCATATTTGGGATGGTGTCTGTTTACTGTTAGCACTTTTTAAAAGATCCTTTTTTAAAACACCTGTGGTGATGGTGTTTTTACCCCCTTTTTATTGGGATTTGTGCATGTAGAAAAGGTAATTTGGGGTTGTAGGTTTTGGTTTTTCATTTTCTTCCTAAAATAGTTTCCTTTCCTCCAGTGAGATGGATACTGTGAGCTCCAGTGTCTGCATACCCTTTCGGAATACCAAGGCACAGGCAATCTTAAAACAGTAAAGGAATTTTCTTTCTCATGGATTCCTTTTTTCATGTAGTAAATAGGATTTTTAATTTATTTTTTTTTTGTTCTGAACTGAAAGATGACCAAGAATAATCTTAACACCCTGAATTCTCATAGTGGCTGATGTAGTCATGGGATTTTTTGACAGAGGATTGAGAAAGTGCGTGATCACCCTTAGTGCTAGAACTGTAAACATCTAGTGCTTGAGACATGATGCCTTCTTTAGTCTGTGGCTGCGAGACTGTCCAGCAGAGAGGGTGCAAAAAAGCGTAACTCTTCTTTTCTGCCTCCGCACCTCTCTTCCCTCTTTTCTGGGGTAAACGCCCTGCCAGCAGAAAGCCAGCAGCTGCACAAGAGGGGAGTGCTGGAATACAGTCCTACCAGAGAGCTTGGTAAATGATGGTGCGAGGGGACTGCCCCTGACACATCGTCTGCTACCTGTGGGCCTCATCACAGCCTTTCGTACCTCCACACCAATGCTGCTGCCCCTTTTCTGGAGAGCTGGGACAGCCCTTTCCTCTGGGCATACAACACTGTTGTGCTTGATGGGGCTGTGCTGTCAGTGGTTAGGACAAGTTAGCTCACTGTCTTGTTGGTTTTTGAACCTTGAGCTTCTCCCTTATTTTTAGCTTTGCTCCATAAGGAAAAAGTTCTCGTGTGATGTTAAAACGTGTCTGAATTTTCTGCCTGGCCAGCAGCATTCAGCGTCGCATCGGAAAATTTCAGCAGACAATTTCAACCCAAGCTTATGGGGGTGGAAACCTTCAGCTATTATTTCCATGGATTTTGTGACAAAGGGCCTCTGGATAGAAGAGAGGAGTCTTGGTCAGGCCCTGTGGCTGCAGGTAAAAAGCCAGTAACTGCCTCTTATTAGACAATGGAGAATCTGCAAGGGCAAAAGCTGCTGTCAGCCTGACCACTTTCCCTCTGCCTGGAACTACAGGTTTGTGTCAGTTTGTGCTTCCACGCAGAAGCAACAAACTTCCAATATTTTTGGAGCAAGGAGCTGCTAGATACATTTCTCTGTTTCTCTGCTCCCCATCTGTTGCTATTGATGCATCCTGCTCCGGCTGCCTCAGGAGAGGCTGTATCCCAAGGGAGGATGGCAGTTACTTGTGGGTTACCTGGTCCTGGTGCTTGTTGTTCATCTCATCCATCATCGGTAACTTCAGTACTGCTGGTAGCGTGGCTAATGTCGATGTAGTACCACTGCAGCCGGCACAGCAGTCCCTCATCTCCTTTCTGATTGCTGTACCAGGAAACAGGAATATGGAAATTTTTTGCCTATAGATTCAGTCTTGTTGTCTGGAGTGGACCCTAATAACCTATTTACAGTGCAAAAAGTCTGCTTCCTCCTAGGAAAAAAAAAAAAGTGCTGACTTTAGTAAATAAATTTGTTTCAGACAAATTTATTCTTAGGGAAGTAGAGCTGTAGGGGGAAAATACTACTTCTTTTAGCAACAGCTGTTAAAAGGAGAGTGCTTTCTTGGTTTGCAATTAATGATAAAGTCAACAAACTGTAATTTAAAAAAAAATAATAATCTCGAGCTACTCTTGACTATAGGAAGACTGCAATTTACCCTAACTTGTTTATGTCCACCTCATTGTGAGACCTGTCAGTATCTCTTATGGTTGACAAAACCCCATTAAGGCCTGGAGAAGAAACAGCCTGCTGCCTCGTTAGTCTCATAGAGCAGGTTTTCTGCCCTCCTCCTCCTCTGCGCTGTGCCATAGGTGGGCTCAGAGAAGACTTGGTTAGGTTTGCCGCAGGTCTTCTCCCTTAGGATTAGTTTCTTTGCTGCCCTAGGAAGCCTTTAAAAATGGTTGGCCTTGTAGCTTTTTACATGGAATATTTGCTTGTTACGTTTCAGCGTTGCTCAGCTTTGGGCAGGACCGGCGGGAAGGTGAGGTGAACTGCGTGGACAAGGAAGCAGGGGCAGTGAGGCTTTTCTCCTCGTTTGAATGTCTTCTGGTCTGCCTCCAAGGGGTATACCAAGCAGATCCTGCTGGGTGTGAAGATACAAAAACAGTGACCTAAATACAAGCAGCCCGTGTGCAAAGTAAAAATAATTATTTTGGAGAACAGCTGCGGAGCCTTCTTGTACTTCTGCCCAGGTCATCATAGTTAGCATGGGTTTTAATGTTGGAGTCTTAACAACTTCTTATACTGAACACTGCTCACAGCAAAGGAGAAGTTAAAATCGGTGGGGAGATGTTTCTGGAAGCTGGTAACATGAGACAGAGAAGTCTGTCAGCTGTGCATGTTATGTACAAATCTATAGTTCAAGATGCTATGTACATACATAAAATCAACATATGTTGTTGAACTATCTTAGAGGAGCCTGGATGCTGCTGATGAATAGCAGAAGGGGTGGCTGTCACTAGAAAGGGACAAACCTTGTCCACCCTTGGTTACTCTGGGAGACTCCCAGATGTGCTGTGCGACGTGGGCTGAGCAGGGCCAGAAATCTCACTTTCCTTACAACCTCAAGCAATCTTGCTGGTAAATTAAGTCGCTTTGAAATAGTGAAGTATTCAATGTTACTGAAATGCTCAACATTGTAGTAAACCCCAGGCCTTTATTCTCCTACTGAATACAATTCCTTTCAGCTGTAATCAGATTTTTGTGTTTTATTCAGACAGATGTTTGCTGACCCAGGTCACATAAAATTCTTATGAAAATGTGCCCACTTTAAAACGGGAACTTACTGTGTCACGAGCTTTCAGACTTGATTTTGCTGAACAAACAATATGCACATACGTATACTTGGACCTCATTTATATGCAGCAGCTCCACTGTTTTACTGTGCTGTGGCAATCCATGTCATACAGCACCTATTCTTCCCTTATAGACAGGAGGCAGCAGTGCAGAAGTATATGATCTAGAGAGATTTGAATGGAAATATCTGAACAGCCAGTTTAAGCACTTCTGTAGCAAAATAAAGTGTGTTTATATTTCTGATTGTACCAGAACAACCATTTCAGTTCAGAGTAGCTTCCCTAAGTGAAGTGGTTTTAGTGTCACAAAAGCTGTCCTGAACAAGCCTCGATTATCGAAAATGTTGTTGTGCGCCCGTTTGTGTTAACGGAGAAGTAATCCATTGCTACTTGCATCTCCAAGTCTGAACCCTGAAACCAGCAGTACAGGTCACAGGGCAGGACAGGCGCTGGCTCCGCTACTGTCTGCTCACCCATCACTAATGGGAATAAAACCGAAATAAGAGTTTGCTCAAACACAGGTCTTAATGTTTCAGTTTCATAATTCATAATAGTCACAATTCTTTCAGAAGCTATTTTAAAAGGGAGGTTACATCATCTCTTGGTGAATGCTGATTATGATTTCACCTCTCTTTGAGTGACTGCGATAGTAACAACCATACTGTTAAAGAAGAAATCTAAATCCAAAGTGTTCCAGGATTCTTTTTGTGCTGAATGAAAACAAACTGCATTATTTAAATATTTCTATCTTTAAGACACAGGTAGAAAAAGTCTGGCTATTAATATCATATGATGTTAAAAAAATTCTGAGTGCATTTGAAAGGAGTTCTTTTATAACATTTTGTATTCAAAGGAAGATTTATAGCTTTGTAAATAAAACTGCAGTATGTGTCTGGCCTTCCTCAATGTAATTTCACTCAGTTCAAATTGATGACCTGATCTCTTCAACCTGACGCATCCTCGTATTGTCACTGTGTTGTATTTTCTTCCTGGTGTCTGTGTAAGTGGTTCTCCATATTGCTGTCCCATGCCACTTCCCGGGTGGTTGATGTGGAAAGGGGGAATAATGCAGCACACACACGAAGAGTACTTACATGCTCTTACCACTTGGTGCATTTATACAGTTACAGGAGGATAAGAACTTACTTACAATTTGGGCTTTTGGAGCTGGTTATTATATCAAAGCATGATTTTCTCTCTTTCTTTGAACCTGGGAAGTTGGTTTTGTACACATGGAGCTGGGGGAGTTTAAGTTTTTTTTCTATCCCAAGGCAAGTTCCCAGTCACAGCAAAGAAATCGCACGTGGTGTTCTCTCTCTTGCTACCCTGATATAGCCAGAAGCTGCAGAGTAGTTTTTTGAGAGTACTGAAAGTAGAAGGGCTTGTGAAGCTTATACATTTTTGGTTACTGAAAGTAGTAGTAAAAGTTATTTTTGTTCCTTACATAAATAATTCTGTACCAGTCAGTTTAGCACTTTCATTTGTTCAGAGCGGACTCGATAAATTCTGTGCAGATTTTTCTATGTAGATATTTTTGATTTGGAGGGGGAAATAGTCCTCTTTGCTTCTCATTCTACTTGAGAGTGTGGTCTAGTGGTGGAAACAACAGAAGTCAGAAAATCCCGGTTCCACACTAGGCTTCCTTTTAACTTCTCTTATAACTGTGTAGATAAGTCATCTTTTCTATCACTCCCTAATTTGTGTGCACAAATCATCTTCCGTCAACTTTCCTACAGTTTTACGTCAGCAATTACTTACAAGTAGGATTTATGTCTCCTGTTAAAGGCCAGAAGGTAGCAGCTCTCTGCTTGGTGGTAGTGGCGCAAAACAACTAAAAACACGCTTTGCTGTGTGGAAATAAATATCAAGTGCTGACAATTTCTCTGCACGAAAAGTCTGCAGCTGCACAGCTCCATTATTAATCCAGTCTTACAAGACTGCTGTATGATAGAGAAAAATGATCCCCATTTTCTATCTCTGAAACTGAAATACAGAGAAATTGTGGAGAAGGTGCAAGAAACCCTCTCCGTGCTGACAGGAATTGTATGAGTGCAGATTTATGGTAGCAAGACGCTGCATAGCTGAGGAGGAAACTGCAAGTTATACCCTAGAAAAATGTCCCCTTCCTCATTCTTTTTTTCAGTATGAATCATGTTAATAATGAGGTCGTTTACAGGTGTGTTTGGTTATATGTGGTCAGAGTGGAAACCATTGCAGAACACTGCTGAGGTACAGCAGGACTGGTGAAGCAGCGTACATGAAGAAAATGGGAAAGGTAATTCTGGAGAAGAAGTGACTGCATGATCACTGATCTACAGTTACCAATTACCAATTCAGGAGCTTAAGCAAGCTTTTTGTTGTGGGGAGGGGTTTTTGTTTGTTTTCTATTTATTTTCCTTTGAGTGGTGTGTAATTAAGAGTATGTGTAATGGATAAATGTCAGATTGAGGGGAAGGAAGTAATTTTTACTAGGGACTAAGGACATCCTTTCTGGATTGATGCTTCTGAAATATTTTATCCAGTGGTGGTGATATATTAGAAAATGACAATAACCATAAGGACCAAGCTCATCTTCAGCAGAAGTGGTGTACACCTGAAGCATGTAATTGCTCTTGAAAGGCTACATGTTGATTACTCCAGTGCAAAAAGTTCAGGAGACCTACGCTGTTTGTGTCAGATTTACTTGGAAATGATTGTGACACTCTGCCTGACAGTTCAAACCAAAGTGCTTTAAAAGAGGTGTTTATGTAGAAACTATAGCACTAAATGAAGGAAGAGAGCTTGTTAAGCACTGTGAAGACTTTTGGGAATAAAGCTGATAGGATGGAGCTCAGTTAAAGCTCCAACAAAGCTGTGGCTGCACAGCAGGATATAGGCTTATCATTACTGTGATATAATCGGAGCTGTTGGAATATTCTGTTTAAGCTTGTTGACTTCAATATATACATACACTGCCTGGATTAGAATTGCTGATCCTTTTTTTTTTTTTTTTTTTCTGCTCTACATTGCTGCAGAATTTATTCTGTGATTTATTTTCTGCTTGGACTTCAGGTGATAGCTTTTTCTTTCATATCACGTCCACAAAATCAGTCCCAAAATCTAATGCTTGTGGAAGAGAGAATGTGAATATTTGAGAGGAAAAGTAACATTTTATTTCCTACCCTTAAAAAATGCCAAGAATGGTATGCAGAGTGTTGGTGGCTATTATTTTACTTGTTTGTTGCTCCAGCATATCTGTCCTGTGACTTACAGTGTAAGAAGAGATAGGGTAGAATATGAGACATTTGAAATATTTATGAGGCTAAACTGCAAGAACCTCTCTTGAGTTTGCCCAGAGACAGGCTAAACTCTTGAGTCTGGCTCTCTTGAGAGAAGCAAACCTCCATCATCCATTTCAGAATTTCTGTTCTGGTTTGTGGCTGATTCTTGACAACCAGGATGGTACAGAAATCAAATGCTTCAAAGCCAGAAGACAAACAGGTACCTGTTCTATCGCTGTGGCTCTTATTTATGTCATGAAGCTGGCCACGTGTCATCTTTACCTTATGGATATTTTTTCTTTGATTGTTTGAACCTTTTTTCCCTGCTTTGGGCGTTCCAGCTGTAAGGTCCCTGAGCACACATAGTCTCTATCCGTGTCTTAGGAGAGTTAAGAAGGGGAAGGGAGACTGCGGCTGAGGAGAAGAGGGAGTCTGCATCTGTCTTCAAATCCTGGAGTCATTTGGACTCGGAGAGGTTCATTTATGTTAGGTAAAGCAGGAAGTGTCCCATGCCCTCCTGGGCCCTAATTTCTGCTTGCCACCTGCCATCCTGTTGCTGAGGGCCATGCTTCATTTGTGCGGTGGCAGAGGGCTGTCCCTTGGGCACAAGGGCCACACGCATTGGTCTGCTTGCCTTGGGGAAAGCTGGTGGTGTGTGCCCACACATGCTGCTGGGGACAGGCTGCATGCGTCAGATGTGGCTTGAACACTATGAATTTAATGCATGTCTTTATGGAAGGGTCTTGCAACTCAGAGGCTGGATGTCGCAGAAGCTGAGAGCTTATAGGAGCTGTTTTGCTACCCATGCATGAGTGGAAGCACATCATGTTCTGCCACGAGGAATCCTGTTCTGCCCCTTTTGGGGAACTTAAAGGTTTCTTTGCATTGTTCCAGCGTTGTGAGGTGATGTTACAAAAATCTGGCTCTGGTTTACACTTCATTTTAATAATTTTCTCCAAAACACTTACTTTCATTGGCTTTGGAGTTTGAGGGTTTCCATGACCCAAAGCATCTTTGAACATTAATGCACTGAAATGAATGAGTAAATTCACACCTCATTTGGTACTATATTGCTTGTCTGGCTGCAGAACAAACAAACCCAAACCCTCTATATGTTAAAACTGAGCGCTAGCTTTTCAGCCAGATCAGTGAGATTTAAGAGCCCTGACTCTCCTGCAATGAAGGGGGTTAAAGGCTTTAGCCTGCTCGTTCATCTGTCTGCCTTGGTCCAGGTCAGGTCCAGCCGAGAACTGCAGCACCGATGACAGAAGTTATGTTTCCTCTGGTGGATGGCTTCAGGGAAGAAAAGCGGTTGAGAAGGTGTCGGTACTGCGTGGGGTAACGTGTTAGACAGCAAGAGCTAGATGTGCCAGCGCTCATCTGTCAAAGCCCAAGAGACAAGGTTAAATTAACAGATCAAGCTGAGATAAGTGTTTTGTGTAAGGTCTTGTCTATGCTCAGAGACTGGAAAAGTTAAGGAGAGCTGATGTAAAGCATGAAGTGCATAAATAAAGCCATGTTGAACTCTCCCGTGAATGCTCTCATTCAGGAGATTTGCTCTTCACTGCGGTAGCCCCGTCATCTTAACTTTCCTGAGCGTTCCTGCCTGTCGTTTGGATGTGCTCATACTGCCGGAGTGTGGGCAAGCACATGCGTGTGCAGTGCCAGCCCTGCCAAGGCTGCTGCTCCGTCTGAATGCTCCAGAAGTAAATATGTTAAAAATTTGCAGGCTTCAACTTTTGAGCCTGGTTTGTTTTAAAGATGAAAAGTGCATTTTATATCAAATACGCTAAAATATGTGGAAAATCTTATTTTGCAGAATCCAAGGAGTTTGTGCGCCCACGCATCTCTATTGTCCCTGTTGATGACTCTGCACATAACTGGTTTTCCCCCTCAGTGCTCTGTGTGAACTCTGCACAGCTAAAATTGATTCCCGTTCCCTTGATGGTTAGTTTACAGAGTGGATTTTATTCATTAGGCTTCTTTGACCCTAACTAGGCAAATGTATTAAAACTCCAATTTGAAATTTAATCATTTACAGTAAGTTATCTTCATTTCATTTACTGTAATACCCTTCTAAAAGCTTGAAATTAAAATTTTTCCTCCTGTTTATCCTCATTTAGTGCCAGGTCCCACAGCATTTAATCTGTAGGAGGTTTTTGCCTTGCAGTGTAAGGACACCATACTTCACTTGGCACAACTAGGTGTTGCAGTAATTTCGAGAGGCTTTGTCTTTTACTTTGAGTGGATGGGTCTCAGCACTTTGCAAGATTAAAAGTGTATTTTGCTCCAGGAACCAATCTAGTCTCACTTTTTATTCACCTTTGTGCTTCCAAGGAGAACTGCTTTTCACACCAGACACATTTGTGTTTACAGATAAAAATTTTTTAAATTAGAGTAAAATTGAAATCTAGGGTGAGACAAAATTACTTAATCTTTTAAGCTGTGTGCTCTATGGGATAGAGGGGCTCTGTCTCTTTATCCCTTTGCCTCATTTAATGGTACAAGACTGGAATCCAGCCTGCAAGACATCAAATCCACTTAATAAAAAATCTGGACAGCATCCCGGAGTCTCTTCTGTGGCTGCAGATGTTACTTTACAACTACCCCACGCTAAGATCCATCAGCTAACTAAAGCAGCCATCGGGCTAAAACACAATCAGGCATTTCAGTATAGGATGGAGAGGGTACGGGTTCTGTCTATTTTAAGTTGATATAAAATACCGACCATGACAGCACAGGAAGAAGGGAGAGGGCAGCATGGTAGCCAACGTAGTGACTGGGTTTAGTCTCCAGTTACAAACTTGGTGTGTGACTTGGGTAGCAAAAGGCTTCAATTTAAGACTTGGAAACAGCTGATACTGGCGGTATCTATATGTCTTCGTTGGGAATGTAAGCAAGGATAGGCCGGTGTTCATTTTTAACAGTTTATATCTCAAAAAATTCAGAGGATGCAAATGCCCTTTTGTACATTGAGGAGTGTCCTCCTCTTGAATGTTAGTAACCAGCTGTAAGCTTTTCAAAGGAGCGTAGATACAGCTTGGTGTACTGAAAAAAAATGTTAAGGACCGCTACTCTTAGTTTCTTCTGCAGGGATGCAGAAACAAAGGGCTGACCTGGCTCTGAGGGCTCTGTTTATAGGAGTGTCTGACTTGAGTGAAAGCTAGATCAGGTTATAGCAGAAAAATACATATAAGATTATTTTTAAACAAACAAACAAAAAAAAACAAACCACACAAAAACCCCAAAGAAACTGTGTCTGGCTGAAAGATGTAATTTCTTTGTGCATTTTCAGCATCAGCATGAATTCACCTATATTGTAGGTTCTGTTTGTTTGCTTTTCTTAAATCAAAAGTCATGCTTTAAAACAGTCATTTTAAATATGCCATTAGTTTCCACCTTAGCTGATCTTGAAATAATTAGGTACAATCTAGTTCAGATTGCTGTTGGGCGTCTTACAAACAGCAGTTATCTAGTTATCTAAACAAAATCCGTTTAGGTCCTTAGTTGTTGCTGGTTTTAAGGTTTTTTTTGACCTTGAAATAAAAATGTTGCATCAATTGTATCTGCAAATTAGGAATTTTGGTATTTTCAAAATACTTTCTAATTTTTAAAAGCTGTAAGGTCACTTTTTTACATTTCAAAATAGAAATAGAGATCTTTCAGCTAGGAAACTTTTTGGCTTTTTTGTTTTGTTTACCATATCCAGCCCCTAGTGTTGGCAGGAGGTTTTGCTTGGTCTCTTGAGCATCCATGAGTTAACATGCCTTTTTTTCTTAGCCAGTACTTGCTGCTGGGTATGAGCCAGGGGTGTGACTTTGGGGGCATTAATTAAAAGGCTCGGACAGTTTAACTTCCTAAAAATGATACACATTTTTGGACTTTGGATGTACAATTCTAGGAAAATAATTGGAGATATATAAATAGAAATAAATGGTGTCGCTTTTGAGATTGACTTTTGTAATCAGAAGTGTTAACTTCTGTTTCAGGAGGCAGCTTGGAAGCGATGTAACAACTTAATTAAACAGATTGAGCAGGAAGAGGAGGAGATGTTCTAAATTAGCAGCCTTTGGAACAGTTATTTAGGTATAAATACTGATCAAATAATGTCGCTTCTTATGGCGATACCTCCATCTTACAGCAGCTCTTGAAAGGCCACCAAAATGAAATGGGGCGACTCATGGGAAAGGATAGTGGCAGTTTCTAAGGGCCTACGCCAGTTCCTTTGAAACCATATGCAAAAATTTTGTAACTCTGGTAATTAATATTTTATTTCTTAACATCTAAGACAATCATAGCTTTAATTTTGAGAACTATCCATGTATAGCTTACTGCTGCAAAATTTATCATGTTGACTTATTCTGTTTTTTTACATTTTGAAGGTCTCATTAAGCTTGGAGAGGACGAGGTCTACAGGGGCTTTGGGGCTTTTTGTTTTGCTTAGCGTGCAAGTGTATGACTTTGGCTGGGACACAAGTTTAAATGCAAGGTTTCCCTGTTTATCTGTGGTGTTTTGACGCTGTGGCTGCTTCAGAGATTTCCAGTAGCTGGTGCATTATTGCAGTTGGCAAAATCTTCTAGTTTCGTGCCTCTGAAGGGTGGCAGAGAGGTGTGTTACTTCCATCCGTGCCCCAGCTATTGAGGAGATGTGTTCCTCCCAGTAACCGGGTCCTTTGCTGAAAACAGGCGATTGATGATCCTGTGGTTGGTCATACAGCCAAGGGGATGCCACAATCAGAGCTGAGAAAGCAGTTCAAGATCTCATCTTTCAATCCCTTTCTTCCCTGAAAGTGAGTTCATGCTTCTTGATACCATATCCGTTATGGCTGTGATGGAGAACACCTGACAGTATTTGCAAAGCCTGGTCTCCTGGGTAGAGATCGGGGAAAGGAGCTAGCACAGCATGTCATGTTTTCTCTTTGTGATACTAATTTGCAAAAGCAAAAGGAGGCTGCTGACAGGTGAGGAACCTTTAATTGGAGAGCTCATTGTGCATGGGCCAGCAGTGCCCATGTCTCAGGACAAATGTGGATTAATTTAGGGCTTGGTAAAGTTATCGCTTAGAAAACTGAGTATGAGTTTGTATCATACTAGCCCATCCAGGCTGCTCCCTGTATGGACACAGCATACCAGAGACCCGCCCCTTGGTTTACTACATACTTGTGTCATGGTATAGTCTTTGGAGAGCAAATCAAGAGTTTGCGCTGTCTTTATAGCTTCAAGTATATATTCAAACTTTTCAGACTTAAAGTACTGAAGAGGCAGACTACTGTGTGTGTCAGCA
Source organism: Larus michahellis (assembly GCF_964199755.1). Classification (NCBI taxonomy): domain Eukaryota; kingdom Metazoa; phylum Chordata; class Aves; order Charadriiformes; family Laridae; genus Larus; species Larus michahellis. The sequence continues at coordinate 23,918,920 of NC_133898.1, forward strand.
CTCATTTGCTCTTTGTAGGTTTCAGTCTTTTTAATTAAAAAGACTACTTACTGTACAAGCATCTTGGTCCCACAATCCAGGCACCTAAGGTAGGTGATATGAACTTTCTCTTTAGACAAACCCTCCCGGCTGGTATAATTCTGCACTTGCTGCCCACTCAGAAACCTTTAGTATCTTCACAACTTCTGTACATCTTCAAAGGGTAGAAGTTGCTTTGTGTAATCCAAAACATGGCCTTATGAAACAAAAACAAACAAGAAAACCCTGGTGCTGTGGGTTTGGAAGGGAGCTTTGAAAGACGTGCGGTGCCAGATTCTCCTACTGCTGCCCACACTGAACTGTAATTCCTGCAGGATGAGTCCATGGATTGCAAGGAGAGGAGGGAGGAGGCGGATGGAGGCATTAATGCACTGTCGCTTCTGCGATTGGCTTTGTCCAAGTCCTAACGTGGACGTTGGAATCCCTGTGGGGCAGCGTGTTGCAGCCTGCGGCTCGTGAATCGTCATTCTTCTATCAGTGTGTGAAAAAGAAACTTGCCCAGGCAGTAAGAACAACGAAGATCATCCTCTTCTTTAATTGCTGTGCAGAATCTCTTTTGAATCTCTTTTAGACAAATTAGAGGAAGAAGATTCTATCGTGAATAGATCCGTTTTCTTGCACTGTAGTTTTGGTGGAAGATGCACACTTTTCTTCTGTTCTGCAAGAATTGCAGAAAAATGATTTTTTTTTTTCCTCTACTGTTTCCAGATTGCAAAACAGAAGGACCTTCTGTTCGAATGCTATTCAGAAAAAAAAAAAAAAAAAAAAATGCAAAATGGAATAGGATCTGTTTTGTAATGTGGTTTGATTAAAATTGACAATGGTGTGCTGACAAGCCTCTTGCATATTTTTAGTAGAGAAATATATTGTTTAATGTGGGCATTTGTTTTTGATGGGTTGAAGCTCAGTTTCAGGCAGCATTTGTCAGTCCAAGAGGGTTTTCTTAGTTATGCTTTTTGCACTTTTTATTTTGAGAATACATCTAACATTTACACTTGTAGTGCTTCAACATAAGAAGGGATAGCACACAATAGTTTAAGATATCCTCAGTAATGCGTATACATTGTTGTAGGGAGGTATGGTCTATAGATAGAGGTATAGGTAGGTCATGGATGACTAAAATCAAGGGGAGGGTTGATGCTGCTCAGTGTCTGCTTAAACTTTTCTGAAGGCTGTATAATCAGTGAGGAGAGCAGCTGGAATTTGAATTCAAAATTTCTGATTTACTTGTTCCATTTTGCTAAAACTATGTTTCCCTGGTTCTTGTTGTCAATCTATTTTATTGTTTTACACCACAGAGAACAAGGCAATTGATGAAGAGAAGGACAGGTAACGCTGGTCACTTCATCTGCTGAAGGAAGTGCAGGCAGTGGAGGCTGGGTGTGTGGAGGTCTGTGTTCAGCACTTGTGTTTCACAGCAAATAGATCATAGAATCACAGAGTGGTTTGAGTTGGAAGGGACCTTAAAGATCACCTAGTTCCAACACCCTGCCATGGGCAGGGACACCTCCCACCAGACCAGGCTGCTCAAAGCCCCATCCAGCCTGGCCTTGAACGCCTCCAGGGATGGGGCAGCCACAGCTTCCCTGGCCAACCTGGGCCAGTGTCTCACCACCCCCACAGTAGACAATTTCTTCCTAATATCTAATCTAAATCTCCCCTCTTTCAGTTTAAAACCGTTCCCCCTCATCCTATCACTCCACTCCCTGATCAAGAGTCCCTCCCCATCTTTCCTGTAGGTCCCCTTTAGGGACTGGAAGGGTCTCTAAGGTCTCCCTGGAGCCTTCTCTTCTCCAGTCTGGAGAACCCCAGCTCTCTCAGCCTGTCTTCACAGCAGAGGTGTTCCAGCCCTCTGATCATCTTCGTGGCTTACTCTGAATCCTCTCTGACAGGTCCATGTCTGTTTTGTGTTGAGGACTCTAAAGCTGGACATAGTACTCCATGTGAGGTCTCCCCAGGGCGGGGCAGAGGGGCGGAATCCCCTCCCTCGCCCTGCTAGCCACCCTTCTTTTGATGCAGCCCAGGAAGTGGTTGGCTTTCTGGGCTGCGAGATGGTCTAGCACTTCACCTTGTTAAGCCAGCTTTCAAATCCACTGTTACGTACGAGGTGAAAATGAGTTTGATTTCTGACTAGTTTGTGTTTATTGATTTGGCAGTTGTCAGGCGCCAGCTCTGCAGGGGAGAGGATCGGAGCAGCGAGCTGACCACGAGTCGGGACAGGGCGGACTGTGCAAGCAGGTTTGCAGGGTGCCTGCTCTTACCATGCGCCGCTCAGGAGGAGCGACCTACCAACTCTAAACTGGAAGCTTTTCTTTAAAAACACTGATTTGTTATTGTTGAAATGTGGAAGACTAAATATTCTGAAAAAAAGAACACCTCCCTGGTGTGGTAGGATGTGTTGTGTAAGTGTGTGGACTAAGCATTGCTCGAGTAAACGTCTGTCTAGGGAGTGTCTATGATTATAGGAGAGTGAGATAAGAGATCCACTTCCTTCTTTTAGTGCAGTGCTCTTAACCTCTCCATTGGATCAGGCAAAGAAAGCTTCTGCATGGAGGGCAACTAGATGTGACAAGTATTATATTTTGTATTCTGCAAGATAAAAGTCTGTTGCAAAAAGCTTTAAGAAAAGATTTTGCTACATAGTCCTGTCATTTGTTTTGCTCAAGGTTCTTTGCTGCAGTAACTCCTTGAAAAATGAAGCTGAATCCGTCCTTATTGCTTGATCTGAATAATGAATGAACTTGGGCTTTTTTTAATCCAGCTCATTCTGCAAACTTTGATTGTGTTTGGTTTAAGAAAACCAAGTCATCAGTGGTACATACTACACATTCCATGGTCAGCCTCGCAAATAGATACTGTGCAGATTCGGTAGGTCTGACGGCACTTGTAAAATAGTCATAGTGTCTTGCTTTGTCCCTTTTTTGTTTAAACCAAGCAAAGCCAGACTAGAGCTTCTTTTGATAAGTAAAGCATAATCTTGTAGATGTAAGCCTTGTAGAAGCCAGTCTGCTTAGCTGCAGATTTATTAAAAAGGCCTAAAATTCAGTTCAGAAGGAAAATCCCGGTTATTTGACAGCTTGTGTAGTCTTGAAAAAATATGTAGAGACCTCTGGTGGGAGGAAGTGAAGGAGGAATTTTCTGTGTTAAATGTAGAAAGGCGCAGAAGTGGAAGGATCTCAGCTATGGTGTCCTTTTGCTGTGCTTGTTTGAATGATTTCTCTTTTGAAATTTCCCAGCCTTGCTAAGACTACTGTATGGTTGCAGTCAGGGAAGAGCAAGCTTTGTTTTATTTTAGGCGCTTGCTGCATATTCTGGCGTGAGTTAGGTTGTGAGACTGCTGTTTTGATTCAGATACAGCCTGATGTGGTACCGCTGTGAGATGGTTCAGAAGTCTCTTCCCAGGCCTTACGCGGGAGTTTGCAGTGGAGAAGTGGGAGCAGACAGGCTTAATTTGCTGGTGGATGCATCTTGGCATCTTGTACAACTACACTGAGCGATGTCTAGGTACAGAGTGTTTTGAATACCTTTAACTTCCACCACAGGAGTGAAGGGGAGGTGAGAAGGAAAACCCAAACCCCTTCCTGAAATGCAAAGCTTCATCTTGTAATGTGTTCCATCTTGTAACATACTTCATCTTATAATTAGCTCAGATGGGTTTTATCTGCACGGCATTTGTATTTTTCTTAATGTTTCTAGCTTTTGCAATCAGTGCTGTACCTTCGCTCAGTGAGAGGGCTCATTTGGCAAATGCATCAAGGCATGACGTCATTCTTACCAGCATCTCTAGGCCTGTTTAAAGCCATCGGTGGTGATTCGACTGCACTTCCTGGAGTTGTAGGCAGCTGTGGAATTTCATTGATCGTGACCAACAGGAAATTCTGAAGGGAAAAAAAAACTTTGTACAAGGCTTGCGAAAGGCTGTTGCTTGATTAGTTCCTTGGCTAATGGTAATACATGGCATAGTGTAGGTCCCAGTGCAGAAGACTGCGCCGCAAAGAGAGCTTTTCAAAGTAATTATCTGTAAAATGATAAAAGTAATGTTCATCTCAAATTAATGGTGGTGTAGAACCAATCGCATTTATTTTTTAAGAGATCATTAGAGAGTGTTGATAGCATTCCAGCAGTCATGTAGAAAGCTGTGTGCTGGTGGGGAGGGAGGCTTGGTTCCTAATGAAAACCTTGCCTGTCATGCTGGTATGCACAATGCAGAAGGGACAAAAGGTTATTTTAAAAAAAAATCTTATCAGAAGTACTTTGACATTAGTCCTCAAGTAATTATTTTTATCCTTCAATAAGTGCATCTGCATGCTATTGTGCTAACACTGCTGCTTCTCTTGTTAATTATACTCTTTTAGGCTTGCTTCACAAGAGTAATCTAGCAGCCTGAAATAATTAATGCAGTTCAAATCAAATGCAGTAAGAATAAAACAAGCTCGACCAAAAAAAAAGAAGGGCAAAAATAAAAAGAAGGCAAACCCTAACAGATAGGCAATTAGATGCCAAAACAAACATGCAGGCTCTAGTGTGTCTGTGTACATACAAAAAAGGTACCTTCTGTATTACAGGCATTTAAAGATTACTGAATGTAATTAAATTGAACGATACCTTATTACAAACAAATACCGTTACCTCTTTTCTCTCCTTTCACCAAAGGGTTGTTAGTAATTGGTCTTGCCATTGGCTTCAGTGGCCATAATTAAAGTTAAGCACATTTGCAGTTCTTTCCAACAACAGATTCTAAACATAAGGCTTTTGTAGTTCTCTGTTATCCAGCAGTACATTTGGTGGAGAAATAGGTCCTGGTTAATGTTATCTGCTTCTACTAAAAGGCTTACAAAAAAGAGCTAACAGGAAACTGATACCTTTTATGTCTTCTCCCAAATGATATTTGGAGAGTTCTGTAATCAAAATATTGTGCCAAATATTTCCTGGAATGATCAAACCCCAGAAGACCTTGAATCTTGCATAACCTCCTTTTCAATCAGTGAAATTTATGGCATATAAGGTGATGAGCAGATGACATAGCTTTTTCCAGTCGGTGGAATGTTTTTATTACTTTATTTAATAATTGTGGATATGGCGAAGTCTGGTTGCAGTATTTTGTCTTGTGTTTTTTAAAATCAGTTGTTTCAATGGGCGAACTGAAGGTACCAGAATCATGGCTTCCATCTGACAGAAAAAGCAGGCATGGTTTTGAATTATAGATGTTTTATTAACCTGTATTTTAAATCTCATTTTAGTTACTTAGTATACAGGGCAGCAATGAAACTCTTTTTCTGAGCCACAAAATTTGAAATCATAATCTTCCCTGCTGAGTAAGTTTCACTCGTAAATAATAAAATAAGTTTGCCTTTCTTCAGGATTAGTTTCTTGTGAACCAGTCAAAAATGAGTAAATAGCAAATAGAAGTTTATGGTAGGCTTTATAAAACATGATCTTTTGGCTCCAAGCTGGGTCCTTCAGTACCCGCGGCTGGGTCCCTGCCTTTCTTGGCAGCAGCATCTGATGCCCCGCTGCTGCTGGCTTCCTTTGGCTCCCCCTCCCTGGGGGCTGCCCCTGCTTTGGCAGTGCTGCGTACTGGTGCCGGGTGAAACACAAAGCACCACCAAGTAGCCCAGTACAGTATTGAAAACTCCCACTGAAGGGTTGGTGGTGTTGAATTGTATAGACTGAAGCAATTACTTAGCGTGGAGATGCTTCTGTTTGGCTAAAACAAAGTTCTTTCCACCACCCCAACCCCATTGTCTTAAGGAATAACATACCACTAACCCTACCTTAAACATACTGGCTTTGCTGGAGCTGAATAAGTGACCGTCTAAAAGAATGAGAAATGTTGTTCATGCAGTACAGGAAATTAAATATATTTTTTTTTATAGCTGACCATTAGCATTTGTTCAGCTTGTTTGAGTTTGGGATGATCCCCAAGTTTACAAAGTAAACTTATGAAGGATGCTAAAACTGATCTTCAGCCTAATTCTTCAGTAGGGATTTTATTTGCTTTTATTGTTGGTTAATGAGCAGCCTAGGTTTATGATGTTGAAGGAGGGGAGAAGTCTGAAGTAGGAAATACTACCTAAATGCTTTAAATGAGCAAATTGCATTATGTGGGTTTCGCCATTTCCTAGCACTGAGACATCATTAATAACCTTGAATGCAAATTTGCCGATTAAAATATGAGCTGGGCTTTTTCTTCGAGAAGAAGTATATTGGCATAAAAGAGCAATGAACAGATTGTAGAAGAGAAAGTTGCTCTTGGCCTCGTTTGTAAAACAGTTCTATGGAGGTATTTTTAAATTGTTGGATTTGTGACTTTCTTGAAGAAAATCCCTTAGAAAAACTGCTGTTCTTTTTGTTTTGTTTCATTTAAGCATGTGGTATACTTAGTGGGGAAACTTATCCTTTGGGATGTTTTTTTCTCTTCCTTTCTCTCCCCATTCTGTTTTGCTAAATTTTCTGTCTCTATATTGTGATGACCTTCCTCGTTTTCTTTTGGCAAAGTACCTCTGAATGTGGATTTCTCTCATATTGAAGCTGAAGGAGCAAAGTATACTCGGTACTTAACAAAATAAATATACTGGTGGAAGAGCCTACGGGAGCAAGTGCTGGTCATGCCCTTCTAACAGCGTGGCTTGGTCTTCTCAGTCTGAATTGAGACTCTAGTTGGCTTTTTCATGTTAGTGTATTTCTTTATATTCCTGGCAGAGGGAGTTCTTCAAAATTGGGAAATAAATCCAGGCTTGGTTATAACTCTGTGTGTATGTGATACAGACGCAGCTCCTGCTGGAGAACTGCATTGAAGCATCAGCTGTATCTGACAGGCATTGTAAAGCCAAGCAAGCAATGGCACGGTTTAAAATTAAATGAAAGAAAGGGAATTAAATGTAAGGTCAATTACCAACCTGGGACAGGCGCATACCAGTATCACAGGAGATGACTGTCATGTTTTACTGCTCTGCTCTGATTTGTTTTTTCTGTCCAGACTTGGAAGGATTTCTGCATTGAGACAGACAAGGGCTGCTACTTAATTTTTCAGAATAACTGTGTTGTGTCTATGTATAGCCTCTTTTTTTACTCTTTTCATTTTTTGAGGCATTTGGCATAGCCATGGGTCTCTTCTAGAGTAGCCCGTAATGAAAAAATGTCTGTGTTACAGGAAGGCAGGTGTGGGTTCATTCCTGCTTTGAATCAACTCACTTTGGTACTGACGCTTCTGCTTCCTTGCTTTGCTTTGCTGTCTTGCTTCTCGTGGCCTTTTTGTCTGCATGCGTGTGTAGCAGTTCTTGGCCATATCCATTGGGGCTGGCCTCCTGGTTTAGATGTTGGTACCACATGGAGCCTGCTGTGCTGCTTCACTTTTCCAGCCTGGGGAGATGATCCAGTGCTGTTGTAAGAAAAATCACTCACGATGCCAAGGTGGAAGGGACCTTCTTAGGTACTAGAAGGGGCTATAAGGTCTCCCCAGAGCCTTCTCTTCTCCAGATATGTAAGATATGTAAGACAAGATGAGAACAGGTCTGGAGGGGCAAAGGGACAACACTGTTACCTGACCTGGAGCTGCAGGAAAGGAAGGGACCTGGGTACGATCCTTCTTAGCTTCCCTCACGGAATCTCTGGAGACCTGAGTGCTCTTCTAATGAAAACTTTTGGAAATTTACTCTTGATATCCATGTCTTGGAACTCAATGTTTTCATGATCTACTAAGTATACCCTGAAGAATGTCTTTTTGTCTCTCACATGTTTCTGATAGCTGGTGTTCCTGTACACCTGAGCAGGCCAAGGCCACTGCCGCTAAAGTGGCTGGCAGCCCTGGCAAGAAGAAACAGGGAACAGACATGCTGCTGAGCACTGTGTACCTTTAGGCGAGAGGGAGAAGAGATGGAGAGCTGGTGGCAGCATGTGGTTGTGCTGTTCCCCTTAACGTCTGCAGGCCTTGTCCTGCCTTTTCCTACTGAAGCTCCAATTTGTGTGACTCCTAGGATAGAGTCCTGCTCTCGGAGGGAGGTTTGTCTGCAGTGTAGCCACTGGTACTGCAGAAATGCATTTTCTTTTAACTTTTTTCTTCTTCCTTTTTCCTTCCCTCCCCCACCTTCCCCTGCTTTTGACATTTTTTTTTGTTCTCAGAGGCAAGCTCAGGATTGAATGAGTCCAAGTTAAATTAAATTTGGTTCACAAGCTAGTTTCTGAAATGAGAATAAGTCAGCTCTATTCAAAGTGAAATTTTGCAATTTATGCAAAGTGAAATAACTCCAGAAAAAAAAAATTGTTTATTGTAGGCATGGGTTTGGGTTGCTTTGCTTCAAGGAAATTGCTTGGGGGTGTTTTTCTTTCTGGTGGCACCAACACAGCTCCCATCAAAATGACTGAGGATGTATGCCGACAGATGAGAGCCGAACACACGCACACCACCAAGTGAGCAAAGTGCTTCCAAAGTACCACAGATGACCTCATCACCAAGCGAGATTGTTGCAGGAGAGCCAACCTACGATTTAGGTCACCTAAACAAGCCATAAGAGTGAATTTGCACAGTTTAAAATGATTATTTCACTTTCCATTTATCCCAACCTGGAAATTAAGGGATCTATTAAAGGAGTAAGGTGCAATATAGAATAGCAAGTAAAAGCCAATGTCCTCACTTCCTTCACAGGATCTGCCTCTAACTCTGTTTTTCAGAAGAACTTTAGTTGGTGGTGTTTAAATATAAATCAAAGGTGATGTATTAGTTTTATTGTAGCCTGCGGAAATGATGAACAGCTCCATGGGAAGGTATATAATACAGTGGCCAATACTTTGGTGCTTAAAATGAGCTCTCAGACTGTTAAACCAGTTGGGTTTTCATTTAAAAAGTTTGTTATGAAGTAGATACAGTCTCCCTGTGATGAAATACTAGGTTAGCAGTGTGAACACTGCTTTTTTTATTCGGAATACTTGTGAAGAATTTTTTGGGGGTACATCTTTTAATGAATGATTTGAGTGTGTTGTATCTTGACTTTTTCTCTGTAACATCCATTTTTTCCTCATATTTCTTATTAATAGGAAACAGGTTTTGCTGCTAGCCGTACAAATGCAGGGATTCTTACACCAGTGTGTCAAAACTCCAAGAAGCAATTTTTTATTCCAGGCAGAGTCACAGCTTTAGTGCTTTTAAGTAGAGATGTGAACTCCACTGAAGATGGTTTGTGGGTGGATTTGCAGTCAGGCTTGCTGATGGGAGTTGGGTTATCAGCTAGGAAACAAAGCCAGAACGGAGGGTCGGGAGTCTCCGGAAAGAGGGGTCATGGGCCTGGAAGCGGGACCAGAAATGTGGTCATACGATGGGAAGTGTATCGTGGGCCAAAAAAATGAAAAGCCTGGAAGTTAGGTCAATATCAAAAATAACTCAGAGACAATTGTAAAACTAGTAAGGTAGAAGTAAGAGGGCTGTAACTATTAACCAAGAAATAAATCTTAAGAAATTTAAAGAGAACATAATTTGTACTAGAAGTGTCTTTTGTTGAGGGTTTCCATCTGCATTCATTAGAAATACCAAATAAACAATTGATTAGAGAGCTGTACTGAATTTTGGCATGCTTGTCCTTGTGAGAGAAAATTGAGGAAGCACTGATTTATCTGTTTGTGGTCATGCAAGGAGATTTTGAGGAGTAATACAGGACTTGATTCTCTTGTTGTTTGGGGTATTTAAGTAAGGGGGAAAAAAATCCTTTGGGAGCGAAAAAGTGAAATTGCCTGTTTTCTTTGCTACTTAGCAGTACCTTTTCAGTATGTTTGCTTTGAAATTCTAGCTAGAGTTTGCATTGATGTTTTTTTTGGGTCCCGTATTGTTTCCAAGGTGTCTTTAAAGAGGCAGGATCCTGTTCTCTACCCCATGGAAGAGTTTCTGCTGGGGTGCGCTGCTGGCTCTGGGGAGATGCCTGAAGGCAAGTTTAGCAGGAGGAGAATGATGACATTAGCGTGCAGATTGGAAGACAGCCTTTTTCTAAAAATACAACATTATTTTTCCTGTTAAATGGATGATGCTGAGAGGGTTTTTTAGATGAGCTATTTTTAAGAGATAATGTATCAACTAAGGATGTCATTATGCATTGCAAGAGTTTTAATATAAACTGTTTACATATTGATCTTGTTGTAAATTAAGCTGTTTCTTCCTTATCTTCAACAGGCAGCCAGATAAACTAGTGGTGGTTTGGACAAGAAGAAGCCGAAGAAAATCCTCTAAGGTTAGTTGATTGCTTAATAAGTCCAAACTTCAGTGACAAGCAGGGTCAGCTGTTTTGAGGGACTGGTTTCTAGAGTGCGGGGAGCAGCCAAATAAGTGAGAAATGTTTTAATTATTTTTCTTTTCTTTTTAACTCAGTTTCACCATCAAGTTCATAATAAGCTGCTGTTGATGCCAACGCTAATTTATGGATACACTTAACTCTGATTTCAGCTTCAGTTATTTGTTTAGCAGAACTGTATCATCATCAGTTCAATTTCAGTTTTTAATTGCTAGACCTAATTAGAAAGGAGAATCTGTTTCACTACTAGAAGTGTATTAAACATAATAATAATAAAAAGTAATAAAGAATCTGACATGACTGCAATAGGAAGATAAAGTCTAAATAAGGGGCTATTTCAGAATTGGAAAATACTACAAATCAAAAAGAATAAGCACAGGCTCTTTCAGCCGGTAGTGTATATTTGAATTAAATTTTAACATTTTACTTCCACAAACACTGTGAGGAATCCTGTGAATTTGTCTTTTATGGCTAGTGACTTGGAGCTAGCCTTTCCTCAGGCTACCAAGTCTGTCCAGTATTTGGATGTTGATAAAGTTTGTCTTGAGTGCGGTTGGGTTTTTTTGATGTGTAGAAGTTTACAAGCAGAGTAGCCCTCTCTTCTCTGAGCTTCACCTTACTTTTCTTCCTGCAGTAAGAAATCTGAAAGCCTTATGAGATTACTGTCTCTTTGTTAAATGGTGCTCAGTTTGTCTAGACTGCTGAATTTTACTGCTCTGACAGTAAGATGCAGTTAGCCTCTGTGGAGCCTCCTTTGGGTCTGGGATGAAGGGAAAGATGAGACAGTCTGGGTGTGTGGCTTGGTTTCCATAGAAAATGAAGCTTAAAAAAAACCCACACCACTTTCCATTTACACTGAGATTGAAACAAATGGCAAGCATTTCTAAACCTCTGCAGTGTCTAATATGACAATGTCTTGTATGGTATTATATTACTGACTAAGAAGAGTAAAATATTTTGTCAATCTTAGCAGTCAGTTGATGTTGCCCAGAGAGGTGGGGAGCCTGTTTCATGCATATAGCAGGCAAGCAAAGTTCGTTGAACACTGGTCATATTGCAGGATTTCTTCTGTTGCCTTGTGTTGTCTGGTGTAGGGCTGTCCACCATCTGCCCAAAAGCTTGAGAAGGGCAACATGAATGAGCTGAGGAAAAGAAGTGTCCTAACCACTAGGCAGGTGTTGGGGCGGGGGGGGAAGGAGTGTGTGCTGGCTTCCTCCTTTCCGAGGAGCATCTCCTCTTCAAGATAACTCAGCCACACTTGCTCATTCCCTCTTCCCACAGCTGTTGCCTGTTACCCTCTTCAGGCTTACAGAAAGTGGTCTTGTCCAGAGGGGAAGTTTTGGAACTCAGCCTTTTGATAATTCTTTAAAATTTCAGTTAAATAGAGATGGTCCAAGGTCCTTTTTTTTGGTATATGCATGTAGCTCAAAATGATACTTCTAAGAATTCTGGGATGGTGGAGAGAGGGCACCCACAACAGAGAAGGTATCTTTAAATAATTATATGTTGAAGAACTTAAATGTTTAGAAAATATGATATACAGTTTCCTACCCTACTTGGGAGAGACTTTTGGGGTTTTTTACTGGTACTCCTGTTTTTCTGACTGTCATGCATTTGCTGTATTTGGTCTTTTAACTTGAGAGCTAAGCTATTATAAGCTGTTTTATCTAAGGACTGGTTACTGACTCAAAGCGACTGCAAAACCAAATGCCTGCTCCAATGTGTGCATCGTAAATTCTGCTTTAGGGTATGAAAACCCAAAGGTGTGACCTGGTGAATAAACAAGGGTGTGAACTTAGTCTGGCACCTTTGCCAAGGTAACTGTTCCTGTTTCATGTTCATACTCTTCAGCAAAGCCAGTCAGACTATTCCTCTTCTATTGAAGGATAAACTAGCTTAAGTTACTTTGAATTTATAGCATGGTGTGTATCTAGGTGGTAACTGCTGATGTATGGTGTCTGTTGTGGCTTACCCTGTTTCTATTTTCTATTTTTGTTTCATTTCATTTTTGTAGAACAGAGAGAGAAAAGATAACATAGAACAGTAAATTCAATACTTACACAAGCGCTGTAACCCTAAAAAGCTTGGTGAAAAGGAAGGTATTTGTCCATGAATGACTAGTTTGTTGAGATTCAGACTATGTTGAGAAACAGTCTAGCCAGGGCTTTGTGAAGTGATGGCTTTCTGCCTGTGGTGTTATGGGCGTGATGCCGTAGGCTCCAATGGCAACATTTCACTGAGGCAGGAGGATTTTCTGACACTAGCTCTTTGGCCTTGAAGTTTTTTCAGCTGGGCCATAAATTTCCGGGGTATGTCCTCTCTTTTTGTCATGAGGCGGTAGAAGCAACTCTTGGATAAACTGGCAGATGTTCCTGAGACTCGGAAAAGTCTTTTGCTAACTAATTTATTCATGCTCACTAAAATCCCACAAAAGTACTTTGAAAGAGGCTGAGTGGCCCTGAGGCCTGGGCAGAGGATAGAGTTAATTTTAAAGCTTAGGTAGTTGATATGATTTGAGCTGTTTGGTTCCAAGACTGTAGATCAATAAATGTTCTTGATCTCTTAGTCATCCTGCCAGTAAAATACTTTATTCAACATATTTGTTTCATCTAATTGCTTTCTTGGAAGCAAGTCAAATGAATATTTCCTCTTATTTTATTTTTGATGGACACTGGGCTCAGTGAGTACAAAGCATTAATAATTTTCTATGTTTTTCAGCTTCTTTGAGAAGGAGGAGGAGAGGGATGTGGTCTTACCTTACTGTAAAGATGTCGTAAAGGCTTCTTTGGAGGTTATGATTTCTTTTCTAAACTTTTCAGATCGTTAGGGATAATGATATGTTAGTTCAGACTCACAGAATGGTTGATGTTGGAAGGGACCTCTGGAAGTCATCTGCTCTGACCCCTCCACTTAAGCAGGGCCACCTAAAGGTGGTTTCCCAGGACTGTGTCCAGATGGCTTTTGAATATCTCCAAGGTAGGAGATTCCACAACCTCTCAGGGCAACTAGTGCCAGTGCTCGGTCACCCTCACAGTGAAAAAGTGTTTCCTTGTGTTCAGATGGAACGTCCTGTTTCACTTCGTACCTACTGCATCTTGTCCTGTCACTCGGTACCACTGAAGAGACCCTGTCTCTGTCTTCTTTGCACCTTCCCTTCAGGTATTTCTTATACATCTGTAAAATCCCCCTGAGCCTTCTCTTCTCCAGGCCAAACAGTTCCAGCTCTCTCAGCTTTTCCTGTGAGAGGTGATCCAGTCCCTTAACCATTTTCATGGCCCTTTTCTGGACTCTCTCCAGTAGCTCCATATACTGGGAAAGTACAAGAGATATGTCATCAAAAAGTGTGGTGCAACATGGAAGATGGTATGATGGTGCTATGGTCGTATACTGAAACTGGCCTGCTTAAGTAATGTAACCTTAAGATACTGTTGAGCTGAAAGCTGCGTTCTTGATGTTCTTTGAAGCCCTTATTTTTGTGGTTTTCTGTGATTTTGCTATGCCTTCTGGCCCACATACTTTCTTTCCAAGTCAAGTACAAGAGTGGTCCCTCAATTAGAAGAAATCACGGGAGACATCACGTGCAGGAGCCTGAATATTTTAGTCGTTACTGTGGGAAACATAGGATAGGAGATGTGGGTATGTTAAATTATAGTAAGTTCTGAAGTGTTGGAAACGAACAGCAATAACCATTTAGAAAGAGCAGTCTAATGGATGGATACAGGACCATAAACACATCCGGCAGTTACTGACCTTAATGCCGATTTAAGTTACAGCTCCATTCTGGGATCCCCCTCTATGGGCAAGTCTGATGCTTTTCAAGAGGCATGTCAAGACAAGATGACTTTGTATAGCTGGGCATCTTCTTCGTGTGTGCCAGGAGTTTACAGAAGATGATGATTTGCAATCTTGCTATATTTAGCAGAATTACTGAGCAATTCTAGAACCAAAATGAACCTTCAGCTTTGAGGGGAAAGTCACCAATCTGCTGGTGCAGATGTTGTCTTTCTTCAAAATTAGGTAGGTTGGGCTTGCCAGAACTGTTCAAACCTCATTTAGATGGTTACCGGCATCCATAATTTACAGAAGGTAGAGCTTGTCGCAGTGGACTTGCTTAACTCTTCCTCTTCAGTACCCTGTCACACTGGCATGTTGTCCCCAGGTTTTCAGGCCCTGGGCTTTTGGACTTACCTCTTTTTTTTTTTTTTTGAGTGGGGGAGGAAAGTCTTTGTTCCAGGTGGAACAAGGGAAAAATGTGTTGTAAATATGTTTACCTTCATTTCACTGAGATGCTCTCGTATTTCCAGGCTTTGAACTAAGAAATTTCAATTTGAAAAGAGACACTGCCGTGATGTCAAGGAGGTACTTTCTGCTGAATGCTTACAGGCTTACAGTTGAATTACACACTTCTGAAGAGTCAAATTTGCACTTGCTTCTGAGAGCCTGACAGAATTATTCTTCAAAGATCCTTTTTGTATCAAAGCTGAAAGAAGGTGCCTTGCCTGTGATTTCAGCATTTCTGCTGCAGGTTTATTGAAAACTGTTCAAACGGAGAGGAGGAGGAACAATGTTGGGAAACAGAGAAACAACTTTAACAGTAAGAGCAGAGCCCAGAGGGGCAGGGAGTAAAAAGGATCCCTTGTTGTCCACAACAGCAGCCTGCCCAGCCTTTTTTCAGGGATATACCGTCAGTAAAGCAGCAGTGGGGTCACCTGTTTTGCTGTCCCTTGCAATCTGTTCCCTTTGCTGGCTACTTCATTGCCTTGTTCCAGCCCTGCTTGTCACTACCAGCTTCCTTGCTGACTGGAGTTACAAAGGCATGTTGTGACTCTGACATGCCAACGACTGCCTGGGATCAGCGCGGGTTGGTAATGGCACTCCTGGGGCTTCTTGGTTTGTTAGTAAAGTAAGGAAATCACATTGGATTGCAAATGCAACGGTCAAAATTAGCATTCTAATGGCCAGTGCTACCCTTTTAGGCATATGATATAGTCTTTAATAAGGCAACTGCAAATTGTTTTCTGACAGCATTGCTGCCTTGTTAAGCAGACAGTGGTTAGGGAGAGCATGAGGACCGAGTGGTGAGCTAAACTGCGTAATCGATAAAGAAGTTGGAGGGTGTTTGTTAAAAGAACGTATGGGACATGAACAGAAAAGCCTGCCTCACTGTTACGTGGTTAGATGCTGCCTTGGGGATCTCCCATCCTCATCTACAAAGTTCCTGACTGAGGCTAGATAGAGTATTGAAGCGAGATTTGAGGTATCTTTCCATTTAGTGAGTGTCTGGGGCATGGGGACTTGACTTGCAGCAGTGTTGAACGGCCATTGTTGCACTTGAAGTGAAAAAAAGTTTGCTTTGGAAGACAAAGCAAAAGGTTGTTTCATGCTTAATCCCTATAAAGTAAGGTCCTAGATGATTTAAGCAGACCATGCAAAATTAGTGGAAACTGGCTATTCTTTTGGTGCTTGTAAATTGAGGAACACAATACCCTTCTTTTTTCCAGGAATCCCATAAAGTTAAATTTTGGTAACGTTCTGGATGTCCCAGAAAACTATGACGAAAATAAATCTGTGTTCAGTTATTTTTTAATATTTTTTAATAAGAAGCCAAATAGATAAGGCCAGAAACTCCTTGATGAGAAGGAAAAGAGGCTCTTTATCTGAGCATCATCTGTTGTGGGCAGTGAATAAGACAAGATTTGGTGAAAGAAATAGCATGAATCATGTATTTAAAGTGTATGTCGTGAATGCGTATGTGTGAAATTAAGTTTGAACAGCTAGCCCAGTTCTAGAGAATCTGTTTCCTAGTGAAGACAAGATTTTGCTCATTTTCCAAGCTTAGCAGTCTTTCTGTAGCTTTTTAGCAGTAATACATGGATGCATAATTACAGTTGTAACCCATCTGCGTGCTGATAAATTGAAGACATTCATGGGAGGACCTGTGGGAATCTGATAGTTTCCTCATCTACTCTCAATGAACACTGACAGCGATGGCTTGAACGAAGGCTGCCTGACGTTTCCAGGGCTTTGAACTTTCTTCTTTGGTATGTGCTGGGGTTTTTTGGACTGCATCCCAGGGCGGGAGTGTGATGGGAGCGTTGTTCTGGTGCCCAGCCTCTTTAACTGGAGGGCCGAGCACAAGGATTTCAAGATGATCATGGGGATGCAAGCTGTAGCCTGGAGTACACTCTTTAATTTGTCTCCTCCCTTTGTGATACTGAGCTATGGTACAGAAGAAGAAGCACCCATCCACAAACTGCCAGCTGAGGTTTCCTTTGGTGTGGGGGGATCGGCAGCTTTTCCCATTCCATTCCTTTTCCAGTGGGTCCGTTAGCAGCTGGATCCTACTGACCTCTGGCTGTCCCCAGATGATGTATGGCTCTGGTGGCATTCATCACATAGAGCAAATGGGAGCTATGCTTGGTCTTCACTCGCCATGCTGCTGGCATGGAGGCACCAGATGAAGGATCTGGCTGCTTAATGTCAGCTCCTCCTTTTTGAGTTATTAATGATGATTTTTTTCTCATCCTGTCTGAGTGTTCTGCCTGGATAACAGTGAAGAAGAGGGACTATCCTTACAAGCTGAGCTGCCCTAAGCACTCTTGGAGCCAGTCGAGTTCCTGCTTGGCTCTTGTGCGCTGAACAGCCTGTCACAGAGACAAGTAGCAGAGCTGCTCTGATCATAGGCAGTTGGCAAAAATTTTATCAGGCAAAGAAAAGCAGCAACTCTCTGGCTCACAATAAAGCCACTCCTGGGGCTGCAGGTGAGGAACAGCGGTAGGTCTGGTTCTGACTTTCACTTTTAAAAAACAATATTGAGGGCTTGGCTATAGGAACATATTTTTGATTCATAAATATAAACTGTTCCATAATTTGCAGCAGGCTTAAAATATTATGATCATCTCTAGGATCTTACAGGAAAGTAACTTGCGATTATCCTGCACAAGTGGGGCAGGATGAGGCGAGGTGGTAGTGAAGAAAGGAGAAAGCAGATGGGCAACATAAAGTGTCTGGAGGGGGAGACTCTTGAAATAATGTAATATTTTGTTTTTGAAGGGTCAGGAGACATTTTTGTAGAGACAAGGAAGAATGGAAGCAGCAGTAAGCAGAGTTGGTCATGATAGGAATGGCTTATGTGCCAGGTCATGAAATCCCCTACATACAGGGGCTGGGGAAATGGCTTCCATAATGTACTCTAATTAGCTGATTTGCCTGCATCTGCCTTGTCTTGTTCATGATGGCTGGTGGTGGCATTCATTAACTTCATGTTTAAAACCAAAATTCCTGATTTGGGGCTGTCTTCAACTTTATCTTTTTTTATTCAGATTTAAAAGATTGTTCTGTTTATATTCTATAACCTAGACAGCTAAGCATTGACTGTAAGGGAAGGTTTATATTCAGTCTCTCTCATGTTTTGTTGTTTGGTGCGTCCCCACTCAAGAACTGGCTACAAATTTCTGTTATAGGTTTGGTAGGTTTTTTTGGTTTTGCTACCTCCCCCTCCTCCCTATAGGAGAATGACACTGGATTTATAAAAGTTTATACGCTGTCTTATATTACAGAGAATTGATAGTAACTGTTTTTTAGATTGGAGGAAAGCTTCAAAAATAACAGTGTTTATAAAATTACCTGATTTGTTCCAAGTTTCACAGAGTGCATTCGTATTTTGGAAAGCTGTGCAATGTCATCATCTTCTCCAGCACCTCTGTTAATTGCTGTCGTCCGAGTCTGCCTGCAGAGTGGGAGGCAGTTTCATATGGTCAAGGTCAGCCCCTGGTGGGTAATTATAAGGAAAGGTGATGTAGCAAAGGCAGCCCTCTGGTGAGCTGGTCTCATCTTCCATTATTCAATCAATGTATTGCCATATGTTGAACTAGATAGAGCTGCTTTATAGACTTCTGTGTCGTTTCACCATTTGGTAGGAGAGTTTCATCGAAGCCGGGAGTCGTAACTTTTATGATTAAGCCCACTCTGCTCCCCAGCAGAAACTACTGGAGAACAAGACTTGAGTTTGTCTAGCCTGTGCATGAGGTGAGAGGTGAGAGGTGTGTGAGACCCCACTGTTTTCACATAATCAAAAAGTGGACACTTACCAAGAGTGGAGAGACTGTACCTTGCTGATAATAGCTTAAGTGTTACTAAATGTTGAGAATTTGCCCAAACATCAACAGCACTCTCTTTGTGCTTGAAATTATTGACTATTGAAGGCTGCTTGATTCAGTATTTTCACTAATTTTGAGTACAGTTTGTAAGTCCTTTGGTGTGTTGTATGTGCATTATCATATGGAGCGCTGTATATTTTAATTATCTGTCCCTCTAAGTTGCTGATTTCGACCTGTGTTTAAAGATTCTTTCCTTCTCATTGGAACCAGAGGCCAAAACTGCAGAGGTATCAAGACTGTCTTTCCACTTCAAGCACAGCAGAACCGTTGTGATGGTCGCAACATTGCGAGCAGTAGATTGCAAAGCAGGCTGTCTGGATTGTTTTAGAGAGAAAACTGGTGAAGGATCTCAAAACTGGGTAGCCTGAAGCGCTCATGCAAGTCCGTAAGCTCACCTCCACGTCCTTTCTTAAACAGCTTTCTTCTTCTTAACAGTCATTGGGTTTGTGCCAGAGCAATGCCGTGGGTTGGACAATGTCATTCACAGCCCTACTCTATTTATAGGGTATTTCAGCAACCCCTCCTGTAGCTCCTGTTTCCTGATTTAAAAGAGCTTTCACGCTACGTTGTCTCCTCTCTTTTTCCACTGGCAGAAAAAGGAAGGAGTTAAGTTTCTCCTTGAAATGCAACAGAGCGTTTCTGCTTCTCTTGACAGGCCACAGCTCTCATCCCTCGGATTTAGGAGACGAGTCCGTGGAGGGGGAGGGCTGTGGGTGAGGCACCTGTGGCAGCGGGCACTTCTGCTCGGCTGCTCCTCTCGCCTTTGCTTCAGAGACAAGGGGAGATGGCTAGTGAAGACTAGTAGGAGATGAGGAAAAAATGGGTCTAGAGGCACAACCCAGTGGGAAATTGAGTTAGAAGTGAAGATTAGGGTGGGAATGAACTGTGCAGATGCAGCGCCTTGCCTCGGCTGAGCCCTGGCAGCAATCACCCATCTGGAAGTGTTGGCAATTCTGCTGCTCAGAGGTGGCCTGATCCACCTCACATATCAAAGTCAAGGCTTGTAATTTGGGAGTTGAAAAGGTTTTTTTGATACAGGCCAGATGTAACTTCAAGGAACTGCAACACAGAGGTCCCTGACATGAGAAATATTGCGTTAGAATAACACCCCCTGTGTTAATTTTAAATTATCGTCATTGTTAGCCCTTCCTCTGTGTTTTTGCTTTCCCCTTTCCCTTTTTCCTTCCCAGCAACCCAGATGTAGTTTTGATGTTATCTTTTTCTGTCATGCTGTTTGTGTGGTACAGTGTTTATTTTTCAAAGTCAAAGGAGGATTTAATAACATTCAGCTGATCACAGAAACAGCTTTGCTTTAAAAGCTCATTAGCTAGGGCTTGTCTCCTGGTTGTTGCTTTCCGTGACATGCCTGTCACAGTGACAGAAAATCATATATATCCGTGTGTGTGTTTATTGTGTGTCTCTAACTCTCCTGGTGGGAGGCAGTGCTGATAAAGGGCTTGAAGTAAAGCTTTGCCTGCTCCAGTGAATGCTCATTTTCTAGTTTGTTTTATAAATAGAAGCAAGTGCTCCTCAGCTGAGCAGGCTGTCAGTGCCTGGACCTTGGACATTGAAAGTTTGAGATAATTGTCAGCATTGGCCAAAACCAGCAGGAAAGTGCAGGTTCCAGACACGCCATGAGCTCTTACTAGTTTTGTGAAAATTGGTATCTGGAAAGAGGGTGGAGTGCCCCTATGGAGGAGAAGTTGATTTATCCTACAAGATGCTACAGGAGGACAGGCTAGCTGGTAGGTGAGCATGTGCCTGGTGCTGGATCACTGCCTCGTGCATGGTGAATATCCCCATCAGACAAGTTGAGAATGATGGGGGGGCCTGTGGGTCCCGTGGAAGGGAGACACACGGAGCTGGAGCTCGGGTGGCGGTGGTGGGAGTGCAGCTACAGTGCAGCGTTTTGCTGCTCACAAAACATCTTTTTCGTATAAAATACACTCATGGAGTAAAGCTATAAACAGCATTGTTTGCGCAGTTATACAGAAATTCATCCAGACTTGCCTTGGAGTAATGAGATCAGGTTGAAATTCGTGGAAATAAAAATAGTAGAAATTGGATTCTTTCAAGTTACTCCTTTTTTTTTTAATTTTTAATTTTTTTAATTTTAATTTTTTCAATTCCTTCTTTCAGATGCCCCAAGACATGTCACTTAAGTTTATTCTGCAAGTAAAAAACATAGAAACTTACTGAAACTTCCAACCTAATTAGGCTTCTTTGGAAGCTGGGGTTTTAAGCAGAACACCAAAGGTGGAAAAACCAAAAACCTGTGACAAAACCACAGGAGAGCTGGCAGTGTTCAGCAAGAAAATAAAAATAACGGGATGGAAATGTGTGTGCTGTGTGTATGTAGATGCAGAGGCAGGTAGGGCTCTTCTCTGGTGGCTGCTCAGGCTGGATTCTGCCAGCAGCTTTCCCGTTTCTCAGCTTCACATCTCTTCCCAGTTTGTCTGCCTCTCCCTTCGTCCTTCCTCTCCTTGCCCCTGCTGCCTGAGCAGCTATTGTCACCTGTAGTTAATCTGCAGACCTCTGCTTTGTGAGGATTGAGGGATTAGGATAAGAGCAAGTTTACTGCTACGGCGGGCTCTGGCGAAAGCCCAGGTGAATGCGAGAGGGCTCATGAAGCAGCGGGCATGTGTGATGGGGCTGTCAGGTATGAACCTGGCATCTGGAGTACACACTGCTTACAGTACGGAGCGGCAGAGTTATTGCCTCTACGTGATTGAATGGGACTGTTTCACCGTCTTTGTCTTTTCCACTTTGGTATAGCACAGTCATGTTTAAAGTTGCCCAGGTTACCTTAGGATACCTGAGAACCTGAGACACAAGTCCTACTAACCTTATTATAGAAAAAATTTCTTCATCGGAAGTTCTGAGTGTTGGAAGGAGTACAAAACTGCAATAAGTGATGTTCTACAATTAAAAAAAGAAAAAAAGCCCAGTTAATGGGCTTCAGATAACAGTAAATAGATTGTACATTTTTTCCTGATAGAACTTCCACAGATCTTTATGACCTCCATGCTGCTCAGCAGTCACTCATGCATCAGCATCCCTCCCATGTTTGTCTTACAGCATCACAAAATGGATTAAGTTGAGCTTGTAAAAAAACCATACTTATTCTGAAACACAAATGCTCACACACAATGTTTTTCAGGACTAGCTATTAAAATATAAATCCATACATCAATCCAAATTGATACTCAAAGGTGGACAAGTTCTCAGTCTGTTTTAGTGTGTTTTTATCATTTCTTTTCTAGCTGTAGATACCCCACGATGTGAATTCTTAAGAATTTAAATGTTTTAGTAGCATTTAATCTGTATGATAAATTGTTGTTTTGTGTGGGGTTTTTTCCTTAAATAAAAATGCCTTTTTTTCTCTGTTGAGGTCTAAACATGGTTAAGCCTGTACTATGTGCTGTACTCATCAAGTGTTCTTTAAGTAAAAGCATTCCTTCATCTGGATACAAACAAAGCTCAGCTTGCTACAAAAGCTCTGGCGTTACGGCCTTGATTTTTGCAAGGCTCTGAGTGTCCTGACCTGTGCTATGTATGTACTTAAAAACCCCATAGTTTAGGACCTTCTAAGGAACAGCTTTAGTTCAGTGGAAAAAACTGCCTGCTAGTCGTTCTGAGTTTCCTTACTCTCATTCTTACTGATGCTCTTTCTAGTGTTCAGTAGAATTACAGGTTTAAGAACGCAGCCTTTCTGGAGTCAGTGACATGTTAGTTCTACCTACATGCTCTGGGTCCTGTGGGACTAGTCAGCACTTCTATAATGGATTTAAGACAACTGTTTCTTTTCTTCCTTTAGGCTCATAGCTGGCAGCCTGGAATCAAGAACCCATACCGCGGGGTGGTGGTATGGCCTGTTCCTGAAAACGTTGAGATTACTGTCACGCTCTTTAAGGTATGTTGCGTTTTGTTTGTTTTTTTTTTTAAGGCATAATCTTTCATAAACAGCATATGAAAAATTCTGGTTGGAAACGTCAGATTATAATCACAAGGCCTAATCTTGCTGGATTTAAATCGTTAACTGCACAACCTCATGTCCCCAGCTTAAATGTGGGAGAGAAGGATGGGCTGTTCCCTGCCAAAGCTTACTTTTGTAGTTCAGTTAACACACTGAAATATCCCATTGAGCTGATTGTGGCGAGTCATTGGCATAGAATTTAGTACATCTATAACTGTGCACGTAGTACATGTGTAAGGGCTTTGCATGGGTTATAGTCTGGTTTTCTTTAAATACTGTAAGCCAGAAGTTGTCAAAACACAGCCATTTCTAGACTTCCTTGTTCAGTTGCAGTGACCCTATTTCGTACGCTATTGACTACCAAACAGAATCCAGCTCTTAATTTCACAGTATTTAGTATGCCACACAAACATCGCAGCACTTATGTGATTGCAATCATAGGAGTGGGCGTGGAGTATTTGAGTAGTGCAGAGAATTATAAGATTTTTACAGGGGATTTTTTTTTTTTAGGAACTTGTTCTGTGAAAGAAGCAGCTTATTTGTGTGGCTGCGAAGCAGGAGGAGAAATTGATGGTTATGCTAGAATTTATTTCCCAAATATGATTGGGCAAAGCTCCTTCTGCATAAAGATAAACAATGGAGCTTTGCACGTGTGACAGTGTAGGAGGCTGCCCGGGAGGCTGCAGATTTCTGGGATTTTCATTCCATTAGTTCTTTCTTGTTCTTTACTATGGTGTCTCCAGCTACACTCTGGTTGTTCTTACTTATAGTTGCTCCCTTTACAGTTTAGGGCAACAGTAAGATACTTTTTTCTAATTAGTCATTTTTGTATTTCTTTGTCTTGGGGACTTCCCTGAGTAACTGCTTAGAAGCGGCTTCTGGTTAGCCTTAGAATGTGAATTTATTACTTGGTTCATTAAGCCTAAAAAGGGGGTTAGGGGGTCTCTCTCCTTTTTTTTTTTTTTTTTTTTTTTTTTTTTTTTTTTTTGTTATTGGGATCGTCAGTGAACAGAAACTTCCCAAGTTGCCGGCAATGCTAACTATCATAAATTTGTCCCTCTTCTTAGCAGACACATAGTCTTCAACTGAGGTTCAAAAGTTCACTAGCAAAAATTGTTTGCCTTTGCATGCTTCAAGGGCCTCTGCTTGGATTAAGAAGTTTAACACCATTGAACCACACAGACTGTGCTGTGTGTCTGTATAATCTGAATATGATTATGTAACACAGTAAATGTTACTTAATATTTTTAACATTTAAAGCGGAGCAGAAATGTACAGAATTCTTGATTGTGTATGCAATAACATGTTACATGAAGAATGAGAAATTAAGTGTCTTTTGGGTGCAGCTTTGTGATGCTGTGGCTTTGGAGTAAAAGCATCTCCCAGCCTTCTCCTGCCAGCCTGCACTACCTTTTTATTCCTTCCTGCACCACTTCAGGGCTATATTTTGTAGTTCAGCACAACAAACTTGCAGCTGTGCCACTGAAAGGGAGTGTGAGGGCTAGGACCAGGGAGAGAGGGGCCTCTGGAGCTGGTGTTGGGTATTACTACAGCCTTAATTTTACCTGGCACTGTGACTCTGCAGGTAGATCTGTTCACTGGGCTGCCTCCTCCTTTTATGTGAATCTGCTCCAATTGATCCTCTGTCCCAAACCACCTTTTTCTCTGTAAGAATATGCAGGTGTGGTACAGAGTAGTGCTTTTGAGCAAGCTGAGGGATGCGGCAGGAGCGCTATATCTGTGCGAGACCAGCAGCCTGCCTGGATGGATGAGCTGCAAGTGGTACGTGATTGCAGGCAGAATATGGTGTGCCCAATCCTCTGATGGCTCTGGTGGCTCAGTGCTACAGTGGCACTTCAGCTGCAGCATGGGATATGTCCTAGCACCCAGAAAGCTGACATTTCTGTCGCTGGTATGTTCTGAGCAAAGATGGTGAAAAAGAACTCGTTATTTTTTCGTACAGCTGATGCATTGGCTGGTCAGCGGTAAGTAGTGGGAAGGGAAGTATGTAATAGCACACTGCAGCAGCCTTTGAGGGAGCTAACTTTCAAGTCAGGTATTTATATCATCCCTTCCTCTGGAAGGAGGGAGGCGAAAACAGTGAAAGCAGCAAAGCTCAGAAAAGGAGATGGCTCATCTTGCAGTGCTGTGAAAGTCACAGAATCACAGAATGGTAGGGGATGGAAGGGACCTTTGGAGATCATCTAGTCCAACCTCTTGCCAAAGCAGGTTCAGCTAGAGCAGGTTGGACAGTAACGCATCCAGGTGGGTTTTGAATTGCTTCAGAGAAGGAGACTCCACAACCTCTCTGGGCAGTGTCTTCCAGTGCTCTGGCACTCTCAAAGTAAAGAAGGTTTTTCCTCATGTTCAGATGGAATCTCCCATGTTCCAGTTTGTGCCAGTTGCCCCTTGTCCTGTTGCTGGCCACCACTGAAAAGAATCTGGCCCCAGACTCTTGACACCTGTCCTTTAGATAGTGATAAGCATTGATGAGATCCCCTCTCAGTCTTAATGCACCTCAGGAGACCATTTGCCTTCTTGGCCACAGGGGCACATTGCTGGCTCCTGGGCAACTTGTCCACCAGGACTCCCACGTCCCCGTCTGCAGAGCTGCTTTCCAGCAGGTCAACCCCTAACCTGTACCGGAGCATGGGGTTATTCCTCTTTAGGTGCAGTACCCTACATTTCTCTAAAGTCCCTTTGGGAGCCACTCCCCTGTGAAGGAGAGTAACTGCTGAATGTTTGGCACTTTGCAGTAAGTACACTTCGCGTGGCCATGTTGTTTAACAAACAGTAGTTGTCCTCTTTCATTACAACCCGAGAAGCTAAGGGAAGCTGCTAGCTCCACATCCACGCTGGCAGAGCCCACTGATGGGAGCAGGTTGCTCCGACAGGGCTTTGTAGCAATCACAGATAACAAATTAGGGCAGTGGTGCTGTTTGAAATAGAAGTGTGGGGAAGGGAAAGAGCCGACTCCAGAACAGACAGCTACGTGTTTAGGGAAATGATTCCCACCGTAGTGGCTGTACATTCGTAAGTGGCTGTTGAAATGTGTTGCTGGTAGGATTAGGAGATAAGTTGAGGTTTCAAGTGCTGATGAGAATGTTAAGAATATCCTCTTCAGTAGTCACCCGTGGACACTTGAGAGCTGGCTAGCAAAGTGCCTGTGATCAGTCAACAGACGAGATATTTTGCATTATCGGCACATCCCTATTTTGGGTGTGAGCTTGTTTCCAACAATACATTTGTAATTCTTAGACAAGCAGAGCTGAGTATTGAAGAGACTATAACCTTCATTTATAAAACTTCCATTTCAAATAAGTAAAAAATTTTTGTTTCATTTCACAAAATTCTGGGCTGCTGGTAAAATTTCATAATGCTCTGAAGTCATGTGGGGAAAAGCATCAAAAGGCTATATTGATTCAGCTTCCCTTGACTAACTCTAGCTCCTTCCCATCCAGCCGGCTAAAGTTAATTTTTAAATTAATTTTTAAAGTTACGTCTGTTCTGAAAGTTTAACTTCTTCCTTTGCCATAGTCTACGTTGGTGTTTGGTTATGCCTCGGGTTTTTCAACCCAAATGGGGAGAAAGAAACATTGTGGAACAATAACCCTATTGTGCATTTTAAGTCCGTGATTTGTAGTGCTTTCATGGAAAGATCCACAAATGCCAGAAAAGCTAGCTGAATTCCCATTTTTTCATTGTTTCCATGGTCGCACTCCAGAAGTTCATTTTTAGAGTTCCTGCATTAGCAAGGTTTAACCCTCCTATATGAAAGCTTGTATACTTTTCCGTGATTTTATGTACAAATACATACCTGTATCAACTGAGAGAGATTTTTAAATGAGAAATTTTCACTGCCAAGCAAGCCACCTGCTTTTAGCAAAGCTAAGTGAACATCAATTGTTCAATTACAATCAATTGCAACATTGTTATTTTCTAGCTTAAAAGCAAAGTGAACGTTCCAAGCAAAAATATTTGTTCTTCTGGAGTAAGCATGGACTTTGCTTCACTGCATTACAAAACCCACCTGTTTTGTCAGTAATATACATGGTTTATCACACCAGTGTACTATTGCAACAACAGGGAAGATCATCAGCTCTTCATTCCAAAGTTTGAAAAAAAAGACATTTTTTATAGGCGTAGCCTTCTGTGCACACACAAAAAATAGTTATGAGTAAAAGAATAAAATAGATGATAAAAGGAGGCTTATATTGTTGAAAGTATGCGTGTCCCTAAATATCTCTCAGAATAAATCCCATATCATCTTTCTTGAAAGCCCGAGTCAATCGTTTGCTTTGATTATTGTGCAGTAACTGGCCATTCGCTAGCAGGAGCACTGCTGCAGAGCCAGTACATTGTCTCGAGGAAGGAAAACAAAACAACCCCAAACTCCTTTGATAAAGCCATTTCTCAGAAGCAAAGAACAAATCCAGGCTCAGAACGTACTTGTTTCAGTTTAGGAGAGACCAGTGGCTTGGCTGGACACTGTGGAGGATATTCCATAGGAGGAAAAAAACAGCCCTGTAGGCGAGACAATATGTTGTGTGTCTTTGTGATACAAAAATCAGACACTCAAGGAAGTGAGCATGCTTGCACACTAAATAAATAAATATCCAGGGTTAGTGTGGGGACTAATTGTAAAAAATACATTTTAAAAACAGATACATGTCAATCCTTGTTGCCGTTCTAGTCCAGAGGCTGTAGGGGAAAGTGTGAGCTGGCGTGAGCTTGTTGTGGTGATGTGCAGGGACAGTTCTGCCGCTCTGCTGAGAGCTCCCTGCTTTCTGGGAGCTCAACAAAAGCTGACCAGAGTTGTGTATGATTTTCTAGACTAATTAGACCTCTGTAAGCAGTACTGAAAGCGACAAGAATTGGGTCAAATTTTGAGTCTTCTGCAGCTTCAGACAGCCAAGTACAAAAGCGGAGGACAGATGCTGGAGTACCCAGAGCATCTGCTGTAGGTCACTGGCAGAGGAAGATCACAAACCTTGTCATCGTTTGATCTGATTCAATATGACAGTCCTTAAGTAGCTATTCCCCAAGAAGAAAGACCGAAGATTAAGGCTGGTATGAAGTGATCTAATTGAAAGGCAAGCTTCAAAAGCCAGGAAAGCTTAGGGAAGAGGCACAGGGGAGGAAGGGACTAACAGTCTGAAGATCTTCCCCACCCGCTCTTGCTGCTGCTGAGGGGAAGGAGCAGTCTCTTGTTTGCTGACATCTTTCTTTCCCTTCTATTTGGAGGTTGTAGCAAGGTGGGGGTTGGTCTCTTCTCCCAGGTAACAAGCAATAGAACAAGAAGAAACAGCCTGAAGCTGTGCCAGGGGAGGTTTAGATTGGATATTAGGAAAAATATCTTCACCAAAAGGGTGGTTATCAAGTATTGGAACAGGCTGCCCAGCGAAGCTGTTGAGTCACCATCCCTGGAGGTATTTAAAAGATGGGTAGATGTGGTGCTGAGGGACATGGTTTAGTGGTAATTTGGCAGGGCTAGGTTAACGGTTGGGTTTTATGATCTTAAAGGTCTTTTTCAATCAAAATGACTTTATGATTCTATTAGGAGAGATACAGAAATAACTCTGAAGATAATTAACTTACTGGAGAAGGGTTACCTTCGGTCTTCTGAAGCCACCTTATACACTGCAGAATGGATCTAGTCCTTGACAAAGCACCTTGTTGGATGGGCCGATGATAGGTTGATCGACAGAGAACAGAAAAACGTGACAGACACATTCCTTGTTGCTCTTCCCTTGTCCAACCCCAGACGAGTTGTCTGGTTTTTGGTAATTGGCATGTGGATGGGCACAGTGGGGTCACAGAAAGAAGCTGGTGGGTGGGATTGCGAAGAAAAGCTTGTAGGACTGAGCTTGTTGAGGGCCAGCCTATCTCTAGGGAAGTAGTTAACAGAGTTACTGGGAAAATGTGAGATGGGCTAGGCAGGTTTTCACTGGTGGATGAAAGTGCTGTACTGACCTTGAGAGGAGAGTTCAAGAAATTATTATCTGAGGGTCTGACTGTAGGAGAACCATAAGATGATATCCTGTCCTTTGCACAGTTCCCCACTATTCACTTGAGCGTTACTTTTGAACACCAAAGTCGCCTTACCAGAAAAGAAAAAAGAAAAGAAAAAGCGTAGGGGGAAAAAAAAAGGCAGCTCTAAAACTTGGCTGAAGATACTGAAAAGGAGTGTCATACTGAGAGGTGAATGCATAAGGAAAGAGAAACAGGAAAATGGGGCCGATCTCTTGATTTTTTTTAAACAGTAAAATGAGGAGGAACAACAAGCTGTTAAATCCATTTGCCCAAATACTAACAGTTTTCAATTCAAGGTAAAACCATAATGAATGTTGGATGGAGTGTAGTTCTGCATCTGTGGTATGTTGGTAAAAAAAATGAGCATTGTCAAAAAAACAGCTCTCGCCAGCTGCCTTCGTGTTCCAGCAAGGTATGAGGCAGTTTCAGGCTGAGAAAAATACCGGAGACATTTTTTTTTTTTTTTTTTTCCTTGAGCTTTTCAGGTAATTTTCATTATCGTTTGCTGTCAGGAAGGAGGCCTGTTTATATCTTGTCTTTAGGTGTTTCCAGCTGCGTGTTTTCAGTGATTACTTGTATCTGCTTGCAGGTGAGGTGAGGTTTTGTGTGCAGTGTTTTCAGGGAGGGTTTTCATACAGTGAAAATAACCGTTACTCCTAGGGTTGTTATTCTTGGCAATGGCATTTTTTTTTCTCTAAAAGAGTAGTCAATTGCATAGTCCTCAAGTAATAGTTTGCTAAATTCATTGCATGAGTTTTACGTAGGAAATTAACGGAGAATATAGGTTAGCCAGGGAGGGACGTATGTGTTGTTATGGCTTTTTACTGATATTTACCCTCTTCAAATCTAAGATAAGATGCAAGATTAGCCGGATTTATAGAAACATCACTTTTTATGGAGACCGCTCATGGAAATGTTAGCCCAAAGGGTGAAACGGTGGTTGCAATAGAAACTGTTGTAATCATACAAGTATCTGTTGCTGCTGACAGGTAATGCAGTTGTTAGTTAGCTGCAATAGGACTGTGCCTGCTGCTCCCCGGGGCTTCTAATAAAAGCATTTTAGTAAGACGAGTGAAGCCACTTTCCTATCTGTTGCAAAGAAATGCTGAGGTTTATGTGTATAAGCTTATTCAGGGTTTTCTGTTTCTAGAGGCATTTAAAGACTAAAAAGAAACATGGCTTTTTAAAAAAATAAAATATCCAGATTTGTCTTTAAATCTGAGATATCTTACACATATGCAAAGTGTCCATATATTATTAGCATATTTCATACTCTCCAAACTTTTGGTAAGGCTCTTCATTAGAGAAGTCCTTGAATCTTTTATTTGTTATTTTTTATTCTGGGGAATTGGTAGGGAGTCTGGGGGTAATACATTTGTGTTTATTTTTCAAAGGAGTTCACAACTCATTTTCAAAAGCATACTAAAATGTTGAATATTAAGACGTCTTTTCATTATACAGTATTATTTCGCTCCAGCAGATTATCAGAAATACTCACCAGAGCACCTGATTCTGTAGCCTTCAGAGGTGTGAATTAACTCTGTTGGCATTATAGAAGAGCTTTGGTTTTCTTTATAGATTATTGCTTTGCATGAACAAAATAATGATTGTTTTATTTGCTACATGGGATAAAATATGGGGCCCTGAGTTTGCAAGCACTTTTAGGTAAACCCGCAAGCTTGCATTAATAGCTTTTGGGGGAGTTACGAAAAAAATTGAGCAGGATGAAGTATTTAAGAGTTTAGACACTTGTTATGGAGGAGCTTATTAAAACATAAAGTGATTAATGATCCCATTAAATCTCATTATGTCATTTTATGCTGTATCAAAGGAAGCAATTAAACAAAAAGGTAATTGCCCCAGGTTAACTCTTGAAAATTATAAGTATTTAATAGCTGGATTACAGAAAATGATATCTTTAGAATTTATGTAGGGTAGAGCAAGCCAGCAGTTATCGTGCACTTTATTTACATAATGCAGAATTCCACAAACCTGATTAATGTGATGGATATATAATTACATAATCTGATATTTACAAGTACATTAATTGGAACATGCAGTATAATTTTGTATGTATCTACTTGCCCTTCTATCTTTATGGGTAAAAATAGATGTGTTTTACTCTCATTTGCAGTATTTAAATTATTCTGATTTTTTTAATCTCTAAAAATTTATTCATATATGGAAAAAACCAACAAAATTTGACGTCAGTTTCTAGTAACATTTTCTTGTAATTTTTCAATGAAACTATATCCCACTGTTGGAGTAATGCATTTTAAAATGCATATTGTGTATGACACCTGTGGTTGGAGCTGTTAAATACCCAGCTAATGATGGTGCCAGAGGTCTGATGTGTTGCTGAATTTCCTCTGTGAGCGTATCGATGCCCAGTGGGGGGACTCCTGCAAGCAGAGCCAGTGTTTTACATGGGGGGCTGCAGAGCAGTCAACCCCCTTTGCTGGATTTTGTCGGAAGAATTGCACTGGAGGAGATAGGATGACACCCTTTTAGAAATGTTCCTGTTGCTTGTTCATAGAGGAGGTTTATTTAAGAGCACACATTCCCACTTTTTTTGTGTGCTGGAAAAAGAAAAGAATAATTCTTTTTAGTGGTTGTTTACCCTGTAACCTTGTTACTTTTATTTTGTGCATTTGCTGATACCTAGTTAAAAGAATCCTGTGTAGTACGGTGATACAGACCCTCTGCTGACGGTATGTCTGACTTCAAGGCAAAACTAAGTGAAACAAGGATGGTTAAAGCAAAGACTAAGATAAGGCGAGTTGTAAAGATTGAATGTAAGGCATATAGAAAGGAAAGACGGTACTAACGGAGATAAACAAAGTAAAAGCAAAATCTCTCCATCTGTTTTGTTAACTTACAGCAGCAAGATGGAATTGGTGTGGTGCTTGTTGTTGTGTTGTGAGCAGGCTCCAAATAATAGCAAGAGAACTCTGCAGGTGCTGAGGGGTCTCGTATATGTTGGTGGCAAGTGCTGATTAGATGGGAGTGACATTTATCTACAAGTGTCTATAGCATGCAAGTGTCAGAGGCAAAGGAGTAGTTGAGTGGTTTCCTATAACTAGAAATAATTGGATGAAATTGAGGTATAGCAAAATGAGGCTTCATGTCAGAAGAAAGCCTAAAGTCACATTCTTGCAGTGTGAGAAGCTGTTTTGCAAGACAAGTGGAAGTTATTTTGCTGTGGTTGGTCAGAACTAAGATTGCTTGACAGATTTTATATGTATACACATACACATACACACACACACACACACACACACACACACACACATATGCATATATATATAAAGTATTTTTTTAAAGTCGGATTCTTGATAGAGTCATGAAGGCAATGACCTAATGTCTCCACCATTACCTTAATTTCAGACAACCTCAATACAGACTGCAGCACTGGATTGAAAGCTCATTAAATTGGAAGCAAATGCCCAATATATGAACCTTGTTATTTGTCTTCCTGTTGGTGAAAATGATTTTTGATCCTTGTGTGTGATGTAATAGAAATGTTGTGAAGTAAGGAATAGGTATTTAAGAAATCTGCAGTGAAACGAGGTACTGTGCAGAAGCTGTGACTTTGGGTCTCTGCTCATGTTGATGGAGTCCGGGCATGAGGAGGCTGGGGTGATGTTCTTGATGCCTGCTGTAGGTGTATGCCTTCTTGTGCCAGGTTGGAGCAGTGCCTTCCTCCACTGTTCTCTGCAAGATGTAGATTAATTGTGTTTATTTGGAAGGTGGAACTTCAGAATTAAAGTGAGATCTATCTTCCTTCTGCCCCGGATGAAAGGAAATAGAGTTACAGGCCTTTATCAGAGTCAGCCTCATGTTTGTGTCTGTAGGGGTCTTTATTAAATCTTCACTGTCAGTTTTACACCAACTTGCTCGTCATCTTGTTGACGTCCATTGAAGCCTACAACCCAGCTAAAATATTTTCCTCTGTCATCTTCAGTGGGTAAAATATTTCTATGAGTATGTGAAAATCTTGGCTGAGTTACAATTTCTTGCACCCTGGATTGTATTTAGACTTAAGTTCTCCGTTTTGTTTTTCTAGGATCCCCACGCCGAAGAGTTTGAAGACAAAGAATGGACATTTGTCATAGAGAATGTAAGCTGGAATGTTGTTGTTTTGGGGGTTTTTTTTTGGTATTGCTTATTTCTTAAAAACGTGTAAGATCATTTAAAGGATTAAAGGGTGTCCAAATGCTGAAAAAAATTTGAGTAAGATGTGAGGTGCTGAACCACAGTAAAACCTTGCTCTGTAGGAATAAAGGCTTATTAAAATACCTGTTGTTATGTTACAATTAAAAAACAGGGAGGGGAGTACTATACTACACTGCTTAAATTCCTTCCCTGTAAGCATCAGTCTTCCTTGCATTATTTTGCTATGAGCAATGGAGTAAACAAGTTAGAGCTGGGTTATGACTCATTGTTTTATGGGTTATGACACATTATTTTTCTATGAGCAGGGGAGTGAACAAGTCAGAGCTGGGTTATGACATCTGTACATCCCAAACGGCAGTGCACCCTGCCTGGTTTTGAACGCCACTCTTTAGCCAAGAGCACGGTTTCGTCACCTGCGTTTCATAGGTGGGGAAACCGAGGCAGGGTGGAGAGGTGGGACCAGCCGTGGTCTCCTAAGGGAAGAGCAAGAGAGTCAAGACGTGCTCCCTGGGATCCCAGTCCTGCTCCCTCTGCATGGGGGAGCCATCCTGGGCACCCAACGAAAACCCAAAAGGTGGCTCTTGGGAATCTCTGACTCCTCTGAGTCAGGAGCTCCCAGAACTTCACGGAGAGCTGAGCTCCTGAGGGCTGTACAAACAACACACTTTGCCAAACAGCAGGGCTTAACATTGCATAGAGCAAGTGCTTCGTGAAGTACTTTTTTCCTTTCCCTTCCCCGTGTTGGGCTGCAGCTTCCGCTCTGGGGACCTGCTTTACCTGGAGTTCCCTTGAAGAAGAAAGTTCTTTTTGAAATACGTTTAAAAGGACTGTAATATCAAGACAGTGTGTTTCTCTCTCATTACTATAGTTTAATTCTGGACTATTTCTCAGTAACATGATTTAATTTTTATTTACTTTGCTTGTAAACAGCAAGAAAAACTTGCTCGTCTAAAGAGTCATAGTAGTGCCACAAAGCACTGAAGTATGGGAAAGCAATGGAATTTGCATGTTATCCTTATTTTGCTTAAGAAAGCTGCTTTTTCTTTCTTGTTGGTATCAGAAGTAATTTGGGTGTCCAAAGCTAAGGTTTATTCTGATGACCAGTGACTGAACATTTTAAAAGGGCTGAAAGCCAAGTGCTTAATTTATACTTTTGTTTTTAAATGTCAAGTTTCTATTTTCGTTTATGAGACTTATGAACACAAAACACAGTTTAGTTACTGTTTCCTGGAGTTTCCTTTTCTTTCTCACTTAGTTTATTTTAATCAGGGAAGTCTCCATCACCAACTGTCACCGTACAAGTAACTCTGGGTAAAACAATGTCGGTGTATTTCTCAGCCAGCCCCTCTGGGTATAGCTGGGTTTCCTGTGGCATTGCAGCAGATTTTTTTCAGAAGTTTGTAGTGGGCATGTAGACTTTATGTCCTGCTTTATCACACATTGCTTTTTTTCACACGTCATCATATGATATCCAGAGGTGGCGGTAGTACAGCCACTGCGCGCTGTTCTCGCTTTCTGCCTCAAATCTTCTCTGAGCTGCAGTAATGCTTGTGGCGTGGGAGGTTGCTTCAGTTGCTGTGGCCCAAAGCACGCAGCCTCTGCCAAAACAGATGGAAACAGTTCCCCTATATATTGGTGATGGAGCAATCTTTTGTTATGTGCAAACTTATTCTTTGCGACCTTAGTTATGCCATTAGTTCATCCCATGAGAACTGCCAAATAGTCACTGGTAAGTAGATATCTGTTCTTTGATTAGAATATATATAAGTCATAGAATCACAGAATGGTTTGGGTTGGAAGGGACCTTAAAGACCATCTAGTTGCAACCCCCCTGCCATGGGCAGGGACACCTCCCGCCAGACCAGGTTGCTCAAAGCCCCATCCAGCCTGGCCTTGAACACCTCCAGGGATGGGGCAGCCACAGCTTCTCTGGGCAACCTGGGCCAGTGTCTCACCACACTCACAGTCAAGAATTTCTTTCTAATACCTAATCTAAATCTCCCCTCTTTCAGTTTAAAACCGTCCCCCTTGTCCTATTGCTCTGCTCCCTGATAAAGAGTCCCTCTCCACCTTTTCTGTATCATCCTCAGAATATATATAAAAAACAGGTTGGGTTTCTTTTGTTTTTTTGGTTTTTTGGGGGGGGTTGTTTGTTTGTTTGTGGTTTGGTTTTTTTATGAAACACTACAGAAAACTGTAGATACTGCCAAAAAAAAATCTGGTCCGCGAATATACTTGAAAATATGGAGAATCTCTTTTCCAAGAGTAACAGCTCCACTTAGTGGTGGATGAAAATATGTTCATCTGTTGGAGCAAGTGACAAATGGTGGAGACTTCAGAGCACAAAACACCTGCTTGTTCAAAATCTGAGAGCCGGGGAGACAGGAGGTTGATCTCTTCCATCCCAAAACTGTCAATATTTACCCCTTTTAGGTTTAACGTGGTTTTCCTGGTTTTAAAGGAACATATTTGTTATTGAACCTGGCTAGGATAGGTCACAGGTGCAGGGACGTTATGGTCCTTTGCGGGATTTTCCTTTTTGTCCAAGTATGTCTTGTGCCCTCAGAGGCTGCAGGTTTCCCTACTGCCTTGGGTAGCAGCACTCCAAACGGAAAATACTGAAGCCTGAAAAGTTTATGGATGTTCTTTCATTATGAAGCAATCAGAATTCTGCTAAAAACATGTCTTTTGAGCTTTTTTTTAATTATTGTTAAAAATCAGTTTCCAAAATAATTTTGTAATGCTTCAGTATGGCCAAGCAAAGATCAGCTAAAAGAGAGACTCTGCTGAAGTTCAATGCCTCTGCTGGCAGATACTGCCAGATTCAAAAGAAGATTATTGTGGACTTTCAGAGGAATTTTTAAGTAGTGGTGAGGTGATTTGTGCAAGATAACCATGCTGTAAATGAAAATGAAGCAACAAATTTGGGGGTTTGGTGGGTTTTTTTTTCCTCGTTTTTCATCTGGGTTTCTTGTTGTGTTATTTGTTTGTGGGTGCAGTTTATTTTAACCCTGCAAATACATGTACTTTGTGATCCATCACCTTGGTTATTGTAGGAATTTTCTTTTCTAACTGTATTTTTAATGTCTTAGTCACTCTATTCTCGTAAGTGAACCTTTGTCATCTACTGTATGTCTAATCCATAAATAATTTGATCATAGCACAGTTTCTTAGTATTTACGTGTTGATATTCATTTTCCATCAGTGAAGAGGCTGATGTCTTTACCTCCTTCACAGCTGCGTCATCTGTATATTTACTGCTAACTTTCTTGTCTCTAATTTCATCTTTATTTAACCGTACTCTGTGTATTTGATTATCTGTTTTTTCTTCATGATGCAGTTCTTGGAGTTGTCTTGTTTTTTATGCTCTTCTGGATAATAACACTGGATGTTCAGATCGGCTGTTGCAAGTTGGAGAGCAAGAAATTAATAGCTAAGAATAAGACTTACCCATCTGTGGGGAGGTAATAGGCTTTCAAAATCTTACAGGTTGGTGTTAGTTTATTTTTCCTGTTCAGCTTGGAGAACAAGGACTAGTTGCCTTCTATTTAAAAATATAAGCCACTTCTCCAGTAAGTGATTTTTCTTTCTCATTGCTCTTACAGGTAGTTTGAATATGTGCTGTTGCCACACTTATTTCCTTTCACTGTCTGAGCTCCAACTTCCAGTGTTAATTTTTTTTCAGCATTAACTTCTGACTTCTCTTATGAATTGCTTTCTCAGGGTTTCTGGTATACCAGTGCTCAACAGAGAGCTTCTGCGTGGCAGGAGACTCTATAGGTACCAAGGCAAACTCTCACAAACAGCATTAATGCCTCTATCAGATTTTCTGTGTGGTTTCCGTGCTCTCTGATTTAAGTAAAAGAACAGTGCATGTTTCTAAATACATCTTTGCCTCTTAACAGTAAAACAGTTTTCAAGTGAAGTGGCCTGTGCTGGGACAATCATTAAGCATCCCCTCAGAGGTGCCAGGATGAGGGCAGCTGATGAGTTTTAGTCAACTGCATCTCTAAGATGAGTTGAGCTGACCTGAAGTTTGGGCTATGTTTCTTGATCTCTGCAGATTGTCTACCTAATGGAAGAAGAAAGGGACAGGAGGGAAGAGCGAAGGTTTAAACTGGTCCAGATGTGTTGAAGCTTTCACTGACTCTATGTGCAAGAACTTTGTCTAAAATAAAGGTAGCTGAAGTGATGGGAAAATAGCATTTTGCTTCCTAGCATACTGAACGCGTAGAAAAGCACATAAGAACATCCATTGAGAATGGACCATCACATTTGCCTGTTTGCTGACAGCTTTGTAGACAGCTACATCCTACATTCGTAAATTAAATTGAAAAAGTCATAGTATGTTTTCAGAGGGTAAAAAAATTGGTCTATGAAACGAATTTGCCAGCTTTTTGCAGTAAGTGTTTTTTGAGCCCAGATTTGTATTTCTAATAGCTTATAAGTGGCATGTATTTTTCACTGTGAGGGTGGTGAGACACTGGCCTAGGTTGCCCAGAGAAGCTGTGGCTGCCCCATCCCTGGAGGTGTTCAAGGCCAGGCTGGATGGGGCTTTGAGCAACCTG
Source organism: Larus michahellis (assembly GCF_964199755.1). Taxonomy (NCBI): domain Eukaryota; kingdom Metazoa; phylum Chordata; class Aves; order Charadriiformes; family Laridae; genus Larus; species Larus michahellis. The sequence continues at coordinate 23,956,145 of NC_133898.1, forward strand.
GTCTGGTGGGAGGCGTCCCTGCCCAGGGCAGGGGGGTTGGAACTAAATGATCTTTGAGGTCCTTCCAACCTAAGCGAATCTATGATAATATGTCCCAAGGTGCATAGTAGGTTTCTCCGTCTTCCCTTCTGTTTCACCTTTGTACGTAGGGCCCAGAGTTGTGGTGTGTGAGCCCTTGCCAGTAGCATCAACGTAATCAAGGCATTGGCAATCATCGCTGTATTCCTGATACTAACCACATTACTCTCTTTATGTGGCAGGCCTATTAAAGCTTGGTCTTTGCTAAGTACAGAAGAGGACATCCCAGACCTACTAATGTGGCAGATGAATGGAGAAAAACGCCCTGCCTGGTTTTGAAGCTTTGCTCATAGATTCATGAAGGCTGGGGTTGGAGGCAGCCTCGTCTGCCCTGTTCTGTTGCCTCAAGGCAGCATCATTCCAAGCAAACACTTGCCTAAACTATTTTTTAAAACTTTTTAAGATGGGGTCAGGGTCCCTGCAGTGTCTCCAAACAGCCTGTTCCAGTCCTCCATTCCCCTTGCTGTTGGGAATCGTTCTGGCCTAGATCTCTGTTTAAGGCTGCTGTTCCGTGTCTGTTCTTTTATGGAGAAGAGATTCTGCTTTTTGCTTTGCTGGAGGTTCCCTCCTTTCTTCTCACCTCTGACTAATCAACCACAATAATGTGATTGTGGTTGCACATGGGATTTCATTTCCCTTGATTGGACTAGCAGATCATTAGCGTTCTCTTTCTAAGGACTCATTTATGTGAGTGAGTATTTCAGCATCTTTACTGTGGGGGTGGTGAGACACTGGCCCAGGTTGCCCAGAGCAGCTGTGGCTGCCCCATCCCTGGAGGTGTTCAAGGCCAGGCTGGATGGGGCTTTGAGCAACCTGGTCTGGTGGGAGGTGTCCCTGCCCAGGGCAGGGGGGTTGGAACTAGGTGATTTTCAAGGTCCCTTCCAACCCAAACTATTCCGTGATTCTATGATCCTGCTTTGCTCGCGCTGCCCATTGCTTTCAGGGACAGGCAGCGCCCAGCTCTGCCTGCACACCGTCACCTGCCTGGTGAAGCATTGCCCTGAATTTCCAGGCTCTTCTTCTGTTAAGATCTTGGAAACTGAATTCGCTTCTGCATCTATCCTGTCTAGAGAGTATTCCAAAATGTTTTGTTGTCCCTTTTTGTTGTCTAATAGTGCCTTTTTGAATATTAAGGTAACGAATGGTGAAGAAAACCACGCCAAGCTTTCAAGTTTGACAGTGATTTATTGTCAGATGTACCTCCTTCTGTGAGACGCATCTGTGCTTCCAGTCATTTTTTTAAAACCTTAATCAAGAAGGGTATTCTAAATGCTTTCTCCTGGAAAATATGTCCAACAAAGCTGCTGAACTGACGAAAAAGGAGTTAGTTTGCTGTTCACGCTAGCCTGCAGCACACAGTTATAAAGAATAACAAGTTTAAGCTGAAAAATGAGATCTGTCTTTTCCTTTTGTCTATTGCTCTTGTGTAACTTCAGAAACTCTAACCCTAAAAGAGTTCTGAACTCAAATGTGGGCAAAGCCTCAAAATGAAAGAATCAGTAGAAAAAGTTACAGAACGTTTGACACAATCATTTTATTGGTACAAGTGCGTTGTTTTGTGGCTTCCTCCCTTGAAATTCTGTATCATGGTTGCTTATGATGATTTCTCATTTTGAATGCCCTAAAGCATGTTGTATCGCTCACAGGTTTGCAGAGATAATGTCTCTCTCCTAAAATGCCCATCTGTTATTTTTCGGCATGACAACACAAATAAAGGTGATAAATAATGTGAAAGTAATGGGAAAGAGAGGGCAGGTGGATGAGATGTAGAAATGAATTTGTTTATAGTATTAAAGGTGACCGATTTTAAATGTGATACAATAAAATGAGCTATTAGCAACAAGTTTTCATTCAGATAGAACTCTGAATATGTTTTTTTTCCAAGTGAGGCTTTTCAAGAAATAGCGTTTGAATTTGAATAGTAATTAGTCCAGACTTTTGGTAAAATCAGACTTTTATACTGGGTGTTTAAATCCCTTTCGCTACAGCAGTGCTGCGACACTAACTTCGCGAGAGCAAGTTTTGCTTTACATCAGAATAAAAGCCCAAGTCTAGATGTCAAATCTGCCTACCTGTTCCTGGAAATAAATGTTGGGAGGCAAATGCCAGCGTAGCGTAGTGAATTGAAATTCTGAGTACTGTCAATGCCATTTGCAGAAAGAACCTGGGGAAAAAGACTTGCATACGGAATAAGATGATTCCTTATTTGCTGATCAGTTGCTATACCAGAATTTATTACAAAATCTTGGCTATCTTTTCTAGTGCATCTTTGTAGCATGTGGGAGCTTCAGTTTAAATTGGCTATTTGCTTTATTTAAGAAAAAGTAATAAAGAAAGCTCCACCATTCGTTTTGTATTTTCTGCTTGAAATAAATTTTTGCTTAAAATAAGAACCCACCAGGTTGGCCTTTTTCTGAATTAAATGTCTGCATTTAATACATTTAGAATAGGAAGCTCATCGTTCAGACATGCTTTCCTGGTCCTTTAATTCCCCTGTCATATTCTGCTGTGTGTGATTATGTGAACTGTGACTGTCTGTCTGTGTAAATTAGGCTGGGTATTCTGGTCTAGATAGAGCTAGGAATTAAATGCTGCTTTGTCAGCCATCTCCCTCTCGCTCCGCTTTAATGTAATAGAGAATCAGAAAACTTGTTTTACTTTTAGTTTTTGCTTACATTAAATATTTAGCACTTCGTTCTAGTTGAGAAATCTCTGAGATTAGGTTTTTGGAGCAAAACTTGCAGAAATCGTCGTCTTGATTGGCTGCTTGGGCTCTGAAGGAGACAGGGTAGGAAATCTTTCGGAGGGGGGCGGGGGCGATCTGGTGTTTTTTGCAGTAACGTGTTCTTGTTTCTTGTGTGCACCACGGTGGCCTTTCTGGGCAGTTTTTCCTGAAAGTAGAACACCATCAGAGGCAGGGTCTTGTCTTTGGGAAGGAGTGGGGGGGGGGAGTGGGGGGAGCTGTGCACAAAGGGAATTACCCTGGGTTAGGGTGGATGGCCAGGGGTGGGTGAGTCTCCTGGCTGCGTCTGCACCGACCCTACAGGGTCAGTTAATTAAACAACCTGCTTCAATTGGGCACCTTCTGAAAATCACAGAAGATAACGGAAACGGGTTGCACGCTTGAGTTCTTGTGGTGAAATTTTCCACTAAATGCTGTAGGACAAGTAAGTTACCACCTGTATTTAGTGCAAATGTATTATGGTTTGAGAAACCCACAACAATCTATTGTCGTTTAGACAATTATTCTCTCAACTGATGACCCCTCCCCACCTGAGAAGGGGAATCGGGGGGAAAAAAGCAAGGAAACCCAAGGGTTGATATATAAACAGATTTAATAGAATAAGGCTAAATAATTAGCATTAATAATACAAAAGAAGAAATACTGATCCCTATCCCAATATAAAATATACAAGGATTTTACTCAGCCCATTCCGTCAGCAGGAAGCTGTGCACTCCCAGCAGGGGACAGCAAATGTGGGACACTGCGAGCACTGTGGCTTTGGGAGGAAGGGACGGGCTCACGGACCGACACTGGGGCAAGAAGTTCTCAGGATCGCAGCCATCAAGGACAGAGAGAACTTCACAGCAGACTTTCTAATTTATATATGAAATAACCCTGTTGGCCAGCCTGGGTCAAGTGCCCGGGTCTCGCTCCTCCTCATCCCTGCACCTGCTGAGCTCGAAAACACTGAGACCTGGAAACCCATGTAGACTAGCTGGCTATATAGTAAATATTTTCACAAATTCAGACACTAGAGTGTTCTGAAAGTGCAGTTTTCCCCAGCATTAGAAGAGAAATTAGTCCTGTATGGCTAAAACCAGGATGAAATGTTATGTGAGCAAGGGATGAAAGCCGTGGGGCGTTTGGGAGTGTTTTCCCCCCTGTATGGCACAGCAGGCAGAGAGGAGGCATCGTCGGTCCTGGATCGTGAGGGCAAGTGCTGGGTAAGCTTTTCTGAGCAGCTCTCTCCATTCATTTATATTCTGACCCACAAAACCCCTGTACACGGAAGCAAAGCCTGCTTCAGATGGTGTTCACTCGCGCCCTGCTGCTGTTTAGTCTGCAATGGACGTTTTACTTCTGACCAAAACAAGACTGTGCCCAGATCACCTGAAATTAGGGGCACCGCTAATCCTTTTTATCATGAATATGTAATAATCTATTAAACCACAGCTGTGAGATGACAAAAATCTTATCTAAATGAGAATTTTAGGTAAATTGTTGCAAGAACTTTTAATGTGTAATTAACTTTTTACACTTTTAATACCTTATTTATCTTGAATCAGTAGAGTGTGAAATGTGAGTCCATCCAACTCTTCTCTACTGTTTTTTCAAGAATAGTTATAAAATTTTTCTTTTGTTATTTGATATTTATCTCCCAAATGAAATGTAGTGCCCAAACTGTCCTTTAAATTATGTTGTTTCGGATGCTGTGTTAATAACTGCGCTAAGTGGATCTGTATCAAATACAATTTGGCAGATGTTCCGGCAGTTTTGAAAGCTGTATTACTGAATTTTCTGAAAAGGGGAGACATCTTATTTTCTGATATTTATGCTACAATTAGATGAGAAGGTCTCGCAAATGGAAGACGGAGAGAGGATGCTGCTGGGCATTGGCAGCACAGCCTGGGTATCAGGCTCCAGCTTCACGAGCTCAGTACGTGCAGTACACTGCAACATTTACAACGAAATGAGTTTGATGACATATAATTCATATGGCTATTATTGATTCACAGTTGCGTACAACAGGTTTCTAAATTGCTAGAACCATTTTGTTTAGGTTTTGGGGAGGGTTATTTCCTGCTAGAAGGACATGTCTCCTATAGCTAAGTGGGCTGTGCTGGAGTTGCTATCAGTGGTATTCTTTGCCAGCTGGAGGGAGGAAGCTGATAAAGAAGGCAGACAGCTTTGGAAACGAACCTTTAATACTACATTAGGCATGTTTAAAACCAGCAGTGTGTTTCAGCCACTCTTAGCATATGTTTATTCATAGAAAATCAGCAGTAAAATATACTTGCCAGCGCACACAAGAGACAGAGTCTGCATGAGGTCGTTTCTCTTTCAGACATCAAATACAGAAGAGTGTCTTGGTAATTGTTTTACAGTGGGGTTCTAATCATACTCTAGGCATAAGCTGAGCCGAGCAACTTGCCTTTTAATAGAAAAGTATTTGCTTTTAAGCTTGTTCAACTCGCCACTTTTTTTTCCGGTTTTATGTGTCTGAGAGTGTCTTTTACATTTATATACAGTCACGGATATGTGTTTGCTCTCGACGCAGTTCAGAATATCATTATGTAAAATGCCACTGTCTGGGGCAACATTATGATGGATAAATCTCATTTTTGACCTGGTAGCTGTATGGTATTAAAACAGCATATGTTGCAGCCATGTAGTACAAAATATTCAGTGTGGAAAATGGAAAAAATGGCAACACATTTAATGAAAAAAATATTTTTGACATAAGTCACCTTCAAAGGCAGATAATCTGGGAGTCCAATTGAATATGTTGGTTGATCTGAGATAATACCGCGCAATTGCATGTGCTCAAGGTATGGAAATATGTGTCAAAAAAGAATTAAAATATCCATTATTGTGTAAAATGTAGCTCTGCATTAAGTAACTGGATAGGATTGTACCTGCAGGCAGTTGTAATTTAACTTGGAGCATATTATTTAAAAATAGTGGCCACCAGCAGAACAGTAGCCAGATGACAGAAAAATAAGAGTTCTAGCTTCTTGAAAACCGTTGTTATTAGGAAAATCATCTGGCAGTGTAATAGCAGCAAGTGTTATTGCCTTCAGCCTCTTATCTTTGGTTGTTAGCTGTCTTAATAGAGTTTAATATAATGGAAATTAATTGACCTCCATAACTTAATTGATGCCATTTCATTCAGGTTTTTTGCTCCCAGCGTATTCTTCATTCTGAATTGATACTGCACCATCATATTCGTTTTTTCACGTGAAGCTTCTCCTTTCTTATTGTTTTGCATTATCTATATCTGGGCCAAATTGCTTCTTGAATCTTGACAAGGCAGCAGAAGTGAACTTTTTTTCTGGTTTAGCTTAGGTGTAGTGGCAATCTGAGACGAGCCTGGAAAGATTGTGTGAATAAAATGTCATTGAATAAAGTGACATAAAATGACATCTTGTAGCTGTTCAATGTTTTCTGTGGTTCCGCTTACTAACATAACATATAAGATTAAACTGAATTTCTGCCAAATTCGTGACCCATACAGAGTTGCACCCCTGAGCTCAAAGCTTGCTATTCTGAGTGCAGTGGTCTATACTTACGAAATGTTTCTTAGATTTTCTAGTGTCCTGAAAAATAAAATGTAGTAATATACCAAACGTGATTAATTAAAAGCCTGAAGATGATACCCTTACATGTTACGTTGTGCTGTTAAATAGTAATATTTCTGTTTCTGGGGTGTTTTCTTCAGACCAGAACTGAGAACAAAGTGGACTGTCCTCACTGGAAGTGTAGCAGTTTGGCAGACTGGCAGGCTGAGCGTGATGGGCACCAGGATCTATAAGTTTGTTTTAATACCCTGCCGTTACACAGCCTGAAATAGGAAACTGCCAGGTCTGACTCTGGGGACTTTGCCTGCTAAAAATAAATACGCTTACTAGTTTTCAGAGATTTTTCTTTAAAGACTCTCAGTTTTTGCACGTAGTTTTAATGATTTATACCATAAGAGCATTTTGCTCAGCAAGGGGTATGATGTGGGAAACTCTCTAAAGCTTTGCTCCCTAAAGCAAAACAACTTCATGGAACAGTCCCCAGTTGCGGGAAGGCACAGCACAAAAATCACATACAATATTTACCGAATCAGAAGTGATGTTGAAAATTGCATGAAGAATTATATCTCTTAATTTTGCCTATAAAACACATCCCCGAAATGGAAATAAATTATATTTGCATTTTTCTGATGAAGAGTGGGAAGTTATTTGAAGTGAGAGATTTGTTAGTGCTTTCCACGTTTAAGTGCTAAATAAATTCAGTAAAGAATAGAAAAAGAACACAGAAATCAACTGCCAGCAAAATCTGTCTCTGACAAAACCTTAAATCTTTTCACCTTTTTTCCCCACCCTTGGGTTGGTTGTTTGGTTTTTTTTCCAACCCCACTATTCTGGTATTCTCTGTCCTTTAATATATCTTTCCCTGAAAACGAGAAGCACAAGAGGCGAGATGTGGCTAACGTTGCTGCATAAGGAATTGTTGTCTGCAAGAGAAAGGTGAGACCAAGGGAAAGGGTATGGTCGAGTAATGTGGGCAGCAGGGAAACAAGGAGCAGAGAGAATGAGCTGTACCTGTGCTAAAGTGGAATAAGAGCGAGGGAAACGCTCTTGCAGAAGTAGCTCCGGTAAGTGCCAAACCCCTTAATGCTGGGGCATTGGGTGCTTGCTCCCAGGAGCAGCCATGGGAAGGAGCGTGATGAGTTAGGGGGGATTTTGTCTATATATTTGTCAGCGAAAGAACAAAATGGGCTATTTGGAAAATAACCCTAAAAATCTGTCAGTGAAGAATCAGTATAAAGTTCATGTGCTTGTTCCATGAATCATCTGTGTAAATCTTCCCCATAATTAGTTTTAATTCATATTATATAACTTTAATTATATATTATAACCAAAGAAACTCATTTATTAGGAAGGATTTGAGGTATTAAATAAGTAGACTGCATAAATAACTAGCATGGATGGTGTTGAGGAAGGGTATTATCTCAAAGGATATTTGAGATCTGTGGAACAATTTGGGTGTTTCACCTGCACTTGGTGAAATAGTTCTGGCTTCGATGCTGCCTACTCCATCACTACCTCTGCATCCTTCCTCTGCAGTCTCCCAATGAAGCAGCCCTCTGTTGCTCCATGAAAACCAAGCTCTTTCTCTCTTTTTTTCATTTCTGTAGCCATTACATATTGTGGAATACTTTGGGAAGTAGCTTGGCTCTTTTCAGTTTGATTCTTGGTAATTTCTTAATTATTTTTTTTCTCTTACCTCTAGTTCAGTCTTTGGAAGTTTGTGTAGAGGTTTCCTGGGAAGGTTCTGTACTGCAGAATCGGGAATTTGGCTGTGAGGAAGTGGAAGGGGAACATGGGGACGCGTGAAGTTGGCTGTGAGTGACAACATTGGGAATGTTAAGGGCTGACTTCTTTCTGTGTTATAATTTCCAATTGTCTTTGGTCCACCACACACAAGTGTTGCTTTACAGTTGATGAAAATTGAGACATGTGCGTTGTGACTGTATGCTTCCTCAGAGCGGCTGTGGTAGGCATCCCAAATTATGAGCGGTTGCCTGAGCTGGCAACAGGTTGTGTAGACAGACCCTATGGGGGAACATTGCTGCTAGTTTTTGGGCAGATGGGAACAATCTCAGAAGAATTTGGACCTCCTTTGCCTTGACCGTTTCTTGAGCGTGGACATTTCTTTGTCACTACCACAGGAAAAATATGGTTGAAGTTAATTATGTCCTTAAAAAGTCGGTGATTGTGCTGGTTTGGTCATGGCTGTGCAGCTTTATATACTGTGGAGCCAAACCCTTTCAGAAATTAAGAGAATCATATCTATCTTCATCAGTTACATTTGAATCACATTTTCTTGATATTTTCTTTGCCAGTGCAAGCTTGAAGGCGGTATATTAAGTGGCAGTTGAGCTTCTGGAACTCATGGTGTGGATGGCCATGATCTGGTGAGACACGATTGGGTAATCTTCTGTCTCATCGCATCCCCTCTCTTCTGTGTCCTGTGGCATGGGCAAAACTTTTTTCCTGTGGCAGCAAGGTAGCCACAGTTTTCAGAAAGGCACCATTCTTTTTCATTGGAAAAATCTGTCTCAGTGCAATTAAAAGTGGTTTTTGGTTTGTTGGTTGGTTGGTTTTTACCTGCCAGACAAAGGTGAGTTGGAGTAATGGGCTGTGATTTAGAGCTGATAGTGTATGGATAAGAAGAAAATGGTTAAACATGAAATGGGTTTTGGCTATGGAGTGTTTCATCTGGGAAGGCAAATTGTTTGGGTCAGATCAAACGCTTGTGCTGGAGAATGATCTATCAAGTCATCTTTACTTCAAGTTGCTGAGTAATGCCAAAGGTGTTCATCACTATCATTGCAGGGAAAAGCTCCCTCATCATCTTCAATTTCAGTATGACTATAGATTAGCAAGTAATCTGTAACTCAGTTTGATTTGAAACTGGATGCGGTGGCACAAGTAATTGTATTTATTCTCCCTGTCTTCTGTGAAACCCCCACCCTTCTTGTCCCAGTGCTAGTTGGGAGGCTTTTCAGAGGTTATGAAGGCTGTTCTTAACTTGTCCTCTGGTGCACAGCGATGAGTAGCTGAGCACGCAATGGCCAAAACAATCCTGGAGCCTGCTGACCCATGCGGTGAGAGACAGGGATGTCTCCTGTGTGGTGGTGCCAGCTGTTAGCCTGAGCCTTAGAATTTAAAAGGAAGGAAATGAAACTGTGTGGGGCCACCATCCCTCAGCATCTGAATTTTCCCGAAAGCTTTAAATTATGGCAGTGTTTAAGCCGCCCTGGATAGTGTGTCCTGGTGAAACCCCTTGCAGAACGCGAACTTTGCATAATGCTCGTAGTGTGCTACAACCACTTGATGGCACCCTTTGATTTGGTACATACCTCATTAGCCGTAGCATAGTGCAGTGTAGCTGGAGTATTTGTAATGGAATAACACGTAAGAACTAAAGACTGCAAGGTATCTGGTTAATGTAGAGATGAAATGAATGAAACAGCAAGGCTAAGCTTTCCTGACCCTTCATGAGAGAATAGATGAAAAAAGGAAGAATAAGCTATTGTGCCGAAGGGAGATGATGAAATTCAAGATCCACACACATAATCTCTGGCTCAGCCTCTGAAATGTTAATCCCTGGGTAGAATTATTTGAGCTGTAGATTGCAATTTATCATCAAAATGGCACTGTGTCAAACAATACTTCTTGTATGTGTGATGTTTAGAACTATCCAATTTTAATATAAAATGGTTCACAGAGCGCTGTCTAACATTTAAGTAGCAACTCGTTAAGCTCAGGATGTTTTTGCTCGTTTCTGTAGACCCGTGCTAATTGTATGGAGTTATATTCCATAGATCGCTCTTAGGGTCTTTTACTAGCCATATAGAATGTTTTAGGGAGTGATCTGTTTTGATCTGAGCAGTGACAGGTGATGGGACTGCTTGATAGTAATTCTAACAGAAAGTGGTCTGGGATGTTTATTTTGAGGCGCACAGTTAATTTTTATACCAAAGAAATCTGCCCAAAAATTGCTGATGGCTTAAAAATCCCCAGGATTTGAGATTAATGTTTTGCCAAGTTGTGCAAACAATTATTTTGAGGTTACAAAAAATATTTTCTCATTATGTTTTACAAGCTGGAACGCTGTTCAGGATTTTCTTTCCTTGCTTTTAAAATATGCCAGTAGAGGGAGTAGAAAAATTACCATCCCAGTAAGGATAAAACATCCTGCACTAAAATTCAGCCCTTTCTCCTTTTGAAATCTTAGTGTTTCATACTGTAGTCTGTTCCTGAAAGTAAAAGATCGAGTACCTTGAGAAAATGGAATTAGAAGAAGATAAACACAGCCCGGTTAATTTCTGAAATGTAGGAGTGTGTAAAACAGCTTAAGTATTAGAGCAGAATATTTAAATACAAAGATATATTTAGAAAAATGAATTGTACTCCTCCCCCACACCCCCCCCACCAGCACTTACGGCTTGTTTGAAAATCGTCAAGTAATTTTATTGTTATAGCAAAACCCAACATGTTTTAATGTATGCTAATAAATTAATTTCTCTGCATTTATTTTTAAAAGTGGTGTCTATATAAACGTGCAATTAAATTGTGTAAGGTTTTCGCAAATAGAAAATACTTAAAAATAGGGATTTTTGTTGCATGGCTCACATTCTTTGCTTGGGAAAGGTGGGAGACTGAAGGAGGAGAAAGGAGGAAGCCGAGTGTAAACCTTGCCAGGCTGGCAAATTCATAATTCCTCTGTGGAAGTTTTGTTTTAGAAGGCGCTGAGATTTGAAGCGGAAACTATTGGGTGATCTTCCTGTGTTTAAAAAGTCTCTTTTGGTGTGGTGGTAATTAAAATCTCCTCTACAAATGTGCCAGTATCAACAAGAGATTTTGCAAGCCTTTGGGGTGTGTGGTTGGCGGGTCCGTCCCAGCGCTGGGGAATGGTAGGGCTGACTGAGCAGTCGGGGTGGCTGGGAACTGAACTATGAAGGAGACATTTGTCTTGGAGTGAGTGGGACCTTTTGTGTTAATCCCTCCAACCTTTATATCGTAGCATTTCGTGATGGTATTTAGTCAACGTATAACTTGTATTGTGCTTTTGTGATCCCTCAGATCCCCCATCAGAAATGAGTGACTGTGTGGAATAAGTATCAGCGTTAGAAAAGAATTATTCTTTTATTTTGTATTTTTCCTGCACTGTGGCCTTTCTTCCTCGGAGGCTGGCGCTTTAGTAGCGCGTGTACTCTCTAGATTTATAATATTTATAAGTGGATACTCAGGAGATGAGTGTGATTACATTGAGTGTGCAGCTGTTTATTTGTGCATGCAGTTGTTTTCTGCGCACCTTAGATAAACATGTTATCAGGGTATATCTGAGCACAGATATTCACATCTTAAAATTATATGTACCAGTAAGATCACTTGTGTTCACAACTGCATATGACAGCACGTGCTTAATTTTCAAAAGCATAGGCTGAGAGCTTCGCCGCCGCCTGCCCAGCCCAAACAGAGTATGTAAGCACCGTCAGCAGAGTTTTGCTGGTTTAGAAGAAGTATTTTTCCCCTCTACTTGCCTTTTGCATGTCTCGGTGGTGTGAGCTGCTACAGGAGTTGCTGTTTCTGGGTTTTGCTGCTGCATCAACCTTGGTATTTTAGCTGTTGGGGCTTGCACTTGCTTCCTTGCTGATGTTCTGCCTCCTTGTTAGTTCTGTATCTTACACTGAAAACAGGCGAGCTTTCAGAAAATGAGTGTCCGACTAAATTACCCAAAGGCGTATTTTGTGCTGTGGCATCTATTTGTATTAGGTGGTTAAAGTTTTTGCCACTTAAAACCTGTCATCCCTTAGTTGAGTCTATGGATGTGGGGGTTTTTTGGTTGCAAATATGTTCAAAACTACTACATGTTTACTACAATCAAGAAAGTTATGTTTCATTCTTTCATGCCACTATGAAAGATAAAACTTGTATTTGATAAACGGAGAGTTCAAGTTTGGTTTGGTAATAACCTTTATATTGTGACCCCTTAGTTATGTATGAATTTGAGGATCAGGTTTGATCGACTTGGTAACACTGAGTTATTGAAGTGTTTGTTTGTTTAAACTTCCATCGAGTATGAGACACTTGATTAAGTTTCTTGTGTCCCATTTTGCAGCATGGTGGTAATTAAACAAACATAAAATCTGTCTTTAAACCAGAAATTGTACAGGAGCAAGTCACAACAAATCTTGATAGTGTTGTTTTGCATTCTGGCTGGAAATGGTATGAAGTAGTCTGTTAAAGAACAGCTTTTAAATGTGTCCAGGATGTGTACATGGATTTCACTGTCAAGCTTTTGCAAATTATTTTCTTCTAAGTAAAGATTTCAAATTGCTGTACGTAAAAAGAACAAAAGTTTTTTGTCTCTGATTTTTTTTTAAAAGTAATTCCACTGTATTTTAGAGCTGCAAATAGCAGGAAAAAAACCCCCACGTTTGTGTACAGTGCCTGTGGATTATTTTTACTGAAGCGAAGCTAATGGCTGTCCAGAAAACTTTGTTCTGAGCTTACTGTGATACCTGGCTTCTATATTTCTCTATAAGGAGTGTACTGAAAATAAATAGCGGTAGTCAGTCTCTCTGTTATAACTTTATCTTTCGAAGGAAACCCAGGCTTAAGTGCCCGACCGAATTTTGACTTGACCACATCAAACCTGAACAGATTTTTGTAATGCGTGTCGTGAGCTTCTGCATTCCCGAGCTAATTGAATGTAAAGGGTCACGCAGAATTCTAGTATTTGCTGGTGAACCTGCACAGACAATAATAATTACTACATTGAAGCTTGTTTTCTGTGCAGTTGAAGCGCAAGAGCATACCCTTGGTTTTGTTTAGGATAGGTCTGGATTAATGCTGGTTTACAATTATTACTCGCAGGGCATTATCATTTCAGATCTATGCATCTACTTTTAAGGTACGCCAATTGCTGTAATTAATTAAAGTGCTGCAGATGCTGCTGGTTAAGCCAATTTAAAGAACAGAGCGTGAATTTCCAGTTATGTGAGCTAGATAATGATAATGCCTTAACGTGGTAGTCGCTCTTGTGAGCCAATTACGGCTCTAGATAGCTGAAGCAGGTCCGTGGCTCACTCTCTGCCTTCGCCTGTTCTGAGAATACACGGCTCCTTTTTATGCCTTTTACTGCTGAGTAATCTTAGTTTTCCTCCCTGGTTGTGGGGTGGTCCAACTGACAGCTTTTACTCTTAATAAGCTTAGAGGTAATAATCCAAGTCCTGCAGGTCACATGTACAAATATGCCTTTTAGTTTCATTTTTTCCTGCTCTAGTTTTGCCAAAGCATCAGGCTCCCTGTAATATTATACGAGTGCCATTCCTAACTCCCTGGGACTGAAGCATTACTTTCTGATAATCGATGAATGCAGGAGTCGTGTAAGTGTCTTTACATAACAATAATTACAAGATTAAGTCTGCTTATGTTTGTCTTGCTTTTTTTTTAAATTTGCTTTTATTGTGGAATATTTTTAAGTATGTATGGGTCAAATATTAAGCAAATTAACATTGAGATTTTTTTTGGTTCCATAAGTTAGGTTAACTTCACAGCCAATAAGTAAAGAAAGTATTTTCCTTAGAGATAGTCTGTATTTATTAATTTATTCTTGTATTTGTTTTAGATGGCAATGTGATATGTTAATAAATAAACCATTAGCAACGTCTTTGCTTTTTGTACACATGTGAACTTGTTTCTAGGAGAGCTTTAGAAATGTTGAGAGTTCTTCTGCCTGTAACACTCCAGGAACATTCCTGATGCAGCTGGAATGTTGAGAATAACATCTTTTAAGAGAATGTATAAAAATGGATTATCTGAAATTGATACTTTCTTTGTAACACTTATTTTTGTGAATTATAATTTGCGCAAGTCTAATAATATTTTGTGTAGATATTCTAGATAAATGGGAAGCTGAATAATCCGCGACATACTTGGTGTTTGACTTGCCAGTGCCCAATTTCAAGTTTCAGGCTTACATTAGGGAGACTCCATGACATGGAATATTTCTGTATTTTTGGAGTCAGCGATATGGTTGTGTCAGGTATATATGAGTCGGGCTAATATTGTATGAATAACTTCAGGAGTGGCAGCCCCTCAGCACCGTGGAGTGGCTGAACCGTAAGAAAATGAGTGCAGCCGAATTCATATGCAAAATGGGGAGAGAGTGGAATTTTCCTAGAATCGGAGCAGAGGGAACAGGTTTTCATCCTGGATCTGTAAAACGTAAAGCCTTCAAGGTCGGTGAGTGCTCCGAGAGCCCGGTGTAGATGCATGGAGAAGGGGCCCAGGACAGAAACAGGGGAACATTGTTTTGTAGTAGTTGAAGCTTGGGCCCAGGCAGCGAAGGAGGAGGTAATTGGCTGCAGAGGAGAAAGAATCCATAATTTCTGAGAGGGAGTGGAAGAGAACAGAGTGCACTACTTAGCTGTCTCTGGCCTCATTCCAGAGAGTGGAAATCAAGACAAGAAAGCGCATGTGAGCATTTATCGCTTTGTCCTTTTGTGTGCTCTTATGTGACCTGAAGCAAAGGAAAAAAAACCCACCTTTTTGGGGAAAAAAAAATAAAATCTTTGTTTTACTTCAGCCATCCCCTATCTAAGGACAGGGAGCTGAATACACACAGTCTGGAATAGGAAGACTAAATACCCATAAAATACTGGGGAGCCTGAAAATGCACCCACATGGGTGGTTTCTGGCTCCTTCCTGTGCTCCCCGCTTCATGCTGCTGCCCCTTCCACGCACCGACACTGGTGCTCACCTGGCCTTTGGAGAGCTCATTCTTCTCCTTGACCCCACCAAAAACGTGGTAGGTTGTTGATTTGGGTTTTTTTCATGGGTGAGTTTTCTGCTGGTTTAGTCAGAGGAAGTGGGTTGTCAAAAAAGAGCCAGCGAAGTGCCAGGCAGGAGCGTGTGGCTGGAAAAGTGGAATGGAAGCAGGAGATGAGTTAGGACTCAGATACCACCTAATCGGGTAGGACTTGTGATCTCGTATGTCTGCTCTGGATGACGAAGTTGGGGAGAAATGGGTGTTTCTGGGAGCCCTCGTCTTCTCGTGCCCTGCAGGAGCTCACACCTTGCACCACAGCACGGCTGCTCCATCCAGATGGGCCTGATGCCTTCACTGGACCTTTCTTGTCCTCCTGTCTGCCGCATATCGTCGCTGGAGGGACCTTCCTCCACATGGGGCTTGGGCACTTCAAACAGCTGCCAGCTAACAACCACGTCCCTTAACGAGGAGCAGAGGCCCGCTGCTTGGAGACCATGTAGCCTGCTTGGATCAAACCAAGCTTTCCATCTTCTCCTGTCCTGCTGTTCTCTCATCCAGTGCTGTGGTATTTCAGGGGCACCGCAAGACATCATGTTCTGTGTGGAGCACTAGCCATCTTTACCAGACTCCACTTGCTTCAAGTTTCATAGAATTGCAGAATGGTTTGGGTTGGAAGGGACCTTAAAGATCATCTCGTTCCACCCCCCTGCCATGGGCAGGGACACCTCCCACCAGACCAGGCTGCTCAAAGCCCCATCCAGCCTGGCCTTGAACACCTCCAGGGATGGGGCAGCCACAGCTTTTCTGGGCAACCTGGGCCAGTGTCTCACCACCCTCACAGGAAAGAATTTCGTCCTAATATCTAATTTAAATCTCCCCTCTTTCAGTTTAAAACCATCACCCCTTATCCTATGGCTCCACTCCCTGATCCAGAGTCCCTCCCCATCTTTCCTGTAGCCCCTTTAGGGACTGGAAGGGGCTCTAAGGTCTCCCCAGAGCCTTCTCTTCTCCAGGCTGTTTCCCTTGGTTTTGGCTGTTTCCTGCCTCACATTATGTTGGACTCTTTCTCCCTGGTAGTAAGATGAAACCCCCGAGCTCATGCTTTGTTTTTGGTGATGTTTAAGAAAGACACTTCATAGATTTACTTTTGTGACAGAGATGGTAGTGGAGGTTTTATAAGGTGCGATAACATCAGTCTTTGTTGGAAGTTTAGAAAAGAATGAGACCGCGTTGCCTCCGTGAGATTTGTGGCTTAGAAGTCATTGTGGCCAGACCTCCTTCTAACCTAGTAAGAGCTGCACTTGCTGCTAGGTAGTTACTCTAAAAATAAATCCCCTCTTGCAAAATTATGCATAATAGTGTGTGTGTGTAAACCCAGAGATAGAATCTCCTGTTTTATAAGGGCTAATAATTTGTTCCCAGACTTAACAAGGTGCTTAATCGCATGGCTTTCTTTAACTTGATTTAATTACAAGTAGATCATATGCTTGAAGTCAGGCATGCGCTTAAACACCTTCCTGAACTGCAGTGCATCCTTTTTGGTGTCGCCATATTGCTGTTTAATGGACGTGGAGGATTTATGGGCCTTATAGACAAGCTTTTATGCATGTGTTATCCTGTGATAGCTGGAGTCAGCAACACCAGATCAGGGCCAAACTGTTGGTTACAACTGGCTATAAGTTTCCATAAGGCTTTGCCATTTTCATTATCTTTTTCATGTAATAGGAGAATAATCCTGTAATTATGACTTGCTGCCTGTCCTATTTAGTTTTACAGTCCTTTTTTTGGATACATTTTATAATGCAAGTTATGTGCCTTGAAGGGAAATGTTTAAAAAAATTGAATTGTGAGGCAGAATTTGAAAACTCCTTTTTATTATATTAAATATGCAATAATTATTGCTGATTAAGACCAACAGATTGCCTTGGGACATAAAGCTCTTACTGCCCAGTACTTGGTGAGAAGGAAAAAAAAGTGATGTATCAAGTTTTTTGCAATTAAAAATCTGGAAAAACTTGTTTAAGAAAATGTTAGCCCAAGAACATGCATCTTTTGTCAGTCTAATATGCAGCCCTGAACGCAACTCTTTTTATCAACGGTACAGTGTTTCATATTTAATCAACATAAAATGAAGTGCTTCCCTCACATGAATGTAACACAGATCAAGTCTCAGCCAAAGCAAATAAAAGAATGAATGCTTTGTTAATCATCCATAACTAATTTGTGCATACACAGAAAAAATGAAATCTGTTTTTGACAAGAGCTTTTTCATAGAAGCAGGAAGGGAGAATTGAACATGTAATGTGCATTAGTAATAGTGAATAGCAATGGGGAGATCGGAGATGTTTGCCTGGGACGACTTCTATTTCTTGATAGTAGCAGCATTTAACAGAAACCGAAGATAAGAGAAGGGAGGGTGTTTTAAGTTGTTTGCCAAAATATAGTAAGACAAACCTGTGCTGAAGCAGACATGGATGGGTTCTTGTATGCCTTGCCATATATTCAGAGGTATTGCAGGGAACTGCCACATATCTCTGTGACAAACTTGGCTAATAGATAATACACAGTGAAGAAAATGTTAAATGCATTGCTTCTTTGCACAGGCAATATGATTGTGTTGCTCTAGTGACAGTGTGGTTATGGTTGACGGAGCAGCTTCATTACAAGCCCCTGTTTTCAGGCTATTGCAGCTTTAAAAAAAAATAAATAAAAATCACCCATTGGACTGAATTTTTTTTATGCTTCTCAGCCTTGAGGTGAATTTCGCTTTAAGTGCAAAGTTAGAAGAAATCCATTTAGCTATTTCCCTGATTGAAACACATTTGGAGGGATAGATGGGCTTTTAAAAAGTTGAGGTTTATGTTTATCGCAGAGCTGCATTTTGGAATCCTTTGTGTTTGTCCTTGCTGTTAAAGTGTAGATTATGTTGTTTATAAATATATATATACATATATAAAAAAAAAATAAGTAACTGCACCTGCACCATACCCTGTTCTCGCTTTTGTGTGTGCATAGGGTGTGACAGCTGAGATGTCGTACATGCGTGAGCATGCCCCTATTCTAGCTTCACACAGATCTTAATTTTCAGCTACCTCCCTTTTACCCTAGTTACATACCTACCCTTTGCCCCCTGCTTCTTCCTGCATATGTCAGATTCAAATCCCACATCAGCGGTACGGCATTGGCTAGATCCATTGATTCTGTATGTTTTTTTTCCTTCCTTTGCTCCGTAGAGGGGAGTGCTGCATGCAGGAACCATCACTTGCAAACCACGCTGCTCTCAGATAACTGCCTGGAGTAGATTTGCATATTAAAGTTGTCACGCGGAGTTCTTGTCCCTGATAGCGAGCTGCAGGTTCGGATGAAAGGAATAGTAATAAAGTGGCATGGGCAAGAGAACTGTATGTTTGTATGAAGACACTTTCTTGAAGAGCCAACTCTTCCAGAGTGAATTTTGTGATTGGTATCACAGCCAGAGAAGTTGGTGGTCTTACAGCCTGTCCTCCAGGGAAATACAGTGAGAGGGAAGGAGGAGCACCAGCAGGTCCAATAACTTCTCTGTCATTTGGGGGGACTCTTCAAACTGTGTTATATCCTCTTGGGATTACGTATTTTGGTTTTGGCACATGCTTAAAGTGAAGTTGTGAGCAAGAGAGAGGATAATAAAAAAAGCACAATCATGAATTTAATGATGGAGATACATTGGTGCTCCAATAATGACTGAGATGTTCACTTTGAGTAACATCATGCTGGGTTTTTTTTTGAAGTGGCCGTTTAGCCTAAACCTAAGATGTTACCAATATGATGGATAATTTGACCCAAGGGCTCTGGTTCTGACAAGGAGAACGGTGACTGTGTGAGCATCACTGCTCAGCACACAGCCATAGGACATTACAGACCCTACATCCCTTCCGTCTGTGCTTTTCAAGCAAATGTCCAACTTTCAATACAGAAACAATATGACATGAGTCATAGTATCTTCACTTGACACTGTTAAAAGCTTTTCTGGGTCATAAGCCTTGCAAATTTTATGTCATTTAATATCATGCATTCACTCTGTGGAAGTTATCCTCAGATAGTAACAACTGGTTGATGACACACTGGTATTTTACAAAACTCGTTTGAACAGGTTTTATCTGTGCTACATAATTAAGTCTAGACAATGTTATACGCCATCTTAAAATACAATATTTTCTGTAAAGGTGAAAGAAAGTATATAAGGTTGCTGGAGCGGTTAATCTTTTGACCTTGTTTCTTCTTTAATGAGCGTTACCTCAAACTTGCTTCCTTGTTGGAGATTACAAAGGAGCTGAATAATGTGGTTACATTTGTGAGTCTGTTTAAATAATCCGGAGTTAATTCTGGGGTCTGTATCATGTGTGTCTTCCTGCACGGCATTTGTTTCCTCAGGAGAAGGCTCGCAGGTAGGCACGGCCTGATGTACGGAACTATAGACTTCTCAATGACTGTTCTTAATATTATATTGAACTCGCCTTAAACATTCACTGCTGAGCTTGTGGTATTATTTCAAACCCACCTTTTTAATGTCAAAGATTCTGGGTCTTTGTCTTGAAGTGACAGCGAGAGAGTGAGCAGTTTCAGAGCTCAGAATGGAAAGTGAAGAGAAGCTGTAAGCAATAGGAGGGTTGTTCACATGTGAAACCTACAATTAATAGGTAACTAGTTTACCCACTTTTTAAAAACCATTTCTTTTTCCGCTGAAGATTGTCTTCTGTCAGGGGACACTAACTGGACATCTGTCTTGTGTCATGACTTGAAGGTTCGGTAGCACCGTTCATGGGATGCCCCTGCACAGAGCAGGCGAGCAATAGAGTGAATCTTAACAGTGGAGACTTCCTGCCAGGAAAAATAGAGCTAACGTGCCAGGCACTGGTGGGTGAGCTTCAATCCGGATTTTGTACCAGGTATTGCCTATTATTTAAAAACAAAACCCAGAAAACAACCTGTGAGTCCCTTTAGTCAATACATGGAAAAATGTGGAGTTATGAGTTGCTGAGCAGTAAATAAAGTCAGGGGTATTGGGTCAGGTCCACTGCCCTCCCCTTGGAAGGAGGAGGTCTCGCATAATAGGTGTATCTTGCTCCACTTTCAGCTAAAAACTTAGGAACCAACTTAGTCATCTGCTGTTTCTCCCCTTCTAGCATTAGGTAAACTATCTGTATTTCTTCTTTGTTTCGAAGCTACCTCTCCAGAAATGCTATACAGTTATACAATGAACCCTTCAAAAGTAGGGAGGAAAATAACTCCGACCTGGGGGAATACTGTTTGGAAGTGCCCCAGCCGAAGCAGGGTGCGGGAGTTGCTCTCGGAGGCGGACGGCACACTGTGAAGGATCCGGCTCAGCGGCACACAGCTCACAGAAAAGGAAAGGCTGTTATTTTCTGCCAAACTGCCAGCCCTGCGTGCACACCTTTCCTCACCTGCCATCTATCAGCAGCAGCTCAAGCCCAGACTTCTTTAAATCTGCTCCTTTGAGAGCAAAGGTTTGAGGATTTGAACAGCCAGTTGGTAATAACAAGTTTCTCTGCCAACTTCAGGCGAGCCTCCGTGAGCTTGTGTCCTGCATCCATAGCAAAATTAAAATTCTGTATGGGAGTTACAGTAGGACTTAAGCTTACAGTGGTTGCTGGCTAAAAATGATTTAATCTCAATGATTTTTGCTGACTACTGATTTCTGTTGCGCAGACATGCAGATAGCTGCCCCCGTGTACCTTAGCAGGCCCAGGGGAGATAGTCACGTAGCTGGGGGCCAGGAAAGGAAACACACAGTTCCTACCACACAATGGTCCCAACAGGAGAGAGCAAATGGCTGCGAAAGGGAAGCAGAGTATCGGGCACTATTAGGGCATTGGTGAAGCTCAGCAGGCTGGCACCTGGGTGTTGCAGGACAGGATGTGATTTTTTTTGTCGCTGGTAAGTGATACGGGATAACGAAGGGCTCCTGAGTGGTGCAACACAAGTCTATCTCTGCACACACCAGCAAAGGCATATTCATGTACTTTACAAAACTACAGTAAAGCTTACACGGAGCATAAGGACAGACAGTTTAGCAGGTGAGCGAAGGCATATAACAGTACATTTAAACCTGCCGTTAATGGAAAAAGGGAAACTTGCGCAGCCCCTCTAGAGGAAGCGAACTGAAAGAGCAGGGAGGAAAACGGCTACAAATTCTAGAGCAAATGCTTCTCATCACATCCTCCTGTGGGAGAGTGTTCAGGAAGCCTTCCCTTTTACTAAATAGTCCAAAGGAGAAAGCAAGGAAGTCTTTTTAAATGGGCACGTAAAGCAGTCCTCCACTTCCTTCGCAAGGGTGAGTATTTCAGCATTCAGTAGTTCTCTGATACTTATTAAAATTGTCCAGCTTACCTGTAAACTTTTTCCTACTGCCCTTGGTAAGCATCAAGCCACTTTAGAAGTGGACACCTGTCTCGTACATGTGGTCTATTTGATAAATCAACTAAAACTTTAGTCGTGAACAGTTTTTGCCATCCATCCAGTAGTTGTCTACGGAGCTTAGTAGTATTTTTGTTAGCCAAACAGGACCTCCCAGTTTTCTTGGTGATACTTTGCATAGTGTAGATGAATTACCTCAATTTATGAGCTATCATTTCACTTTCTAAGCTTCCTACCTGATGTTAATCTTTGGAGATTTCCAGAGTCTGTGAATGCAAAGGATTAATCTGGGAAGAGGAACGGCCTGTTGTTACCCACAGCAGGTTGCGTGAGCGCACCCACGGGTATGGTCTTGGTCAGAAAGGATCATTGAGTCCATACCTCAGCCTCTCGGGGTGCTAGCCAAATCACATGCGGCTGTCCTAAAAGCAGGCCATGAGAAGACAGTAGCTGTAGGATGATATCGTATTTTCTTTTTGCTTACTGAAGGTATTGTCTCTGCTGGTGCTGAGTAAGAAATGGTGTGTTCCACTTCCAGTATAATGGTTCATCAATCTGTATGTGCTATAAAAACCATCATATTGGTGTTTTGGAAGTGGGCTTTTAGCCTAAAGCTCTGAGGTATTACCAATATGATAAATAATTTGACCCAATGGTCACTTTCTCAGCATCACAAATAAATAAATATATATTCAAAAATAAAATCAAGTGTAGCTGTTTCAACATTTATATATTTTTAATTTCTTTCCCAGCCCTCATGTCTAGGGCTCAGACTTTTCTGCTATGTGCAGAATTTCTTAAACATTAAATTCTCCATTCAAATGCTTCCTAATTCTTAATAATGTTCTGGATACCTTGAACCATTATTTGCTTTTAAACAAGTTTTCAGCACAGATCGTGCTGCCTGCATTCGGTCCTCCAAATCTCCCATCCGACTGTCTAAATTATTTTAACTGACATAGTTTCTAATTTACTCTCTCCAGTTGAGAGAGCTCCCTGTAGCTTGTCTATTTTAGCATTTAATTGCTGTATACTCTCACAAATTAAATTCTGTAGTGATCCATTTTGCTCTGCTGGTGAAGCAGTGATCTTTTCATCTAAGGAAGATGGCACTTGCGGCTCGGGCGGTGGGGCTGGCACCCAGCGGCGGGAGCGGGGTGACTCTCCCATCTCCTCTCGTGGGGTGGCCGGAGGGGCGGCGGAGGCCGTGCCAGAGGACACCTTTCCTTCAAAACATTCTCCATTTAATTACAAAGCAAAAGGCAAGCGAAAGCCTCAAAACTTACTCCTCTCATTGCGTTTTTACAGCTAGAAAAATTGCTTTGTCTAATTATTTTATGCCCAAGAGTGAAGCAGAATGCTTTTCTTTAAAACCTGCATATCTTTGTGGGCTATTTAGCATTTGTTTTTGTAAAACATGAAAAGGAAGCCTCTAAAAATATTACGCTGTACATCTTCCTTTTCTGGGTGAAAGACAGTAAAAAATCTTTGTTTCTTTTCACAAAATAACAATATCCAATTAGGAAACTTGTTGTCTTCCCCAGTTAGATCTTTTTTGCATAATGTTTGTACAGCGCTTAAACATCAATTAATGTATTTCTATTAAAGAGGGACCATTTAGTATCTAAATAATTAAGAAGCGCAGTACTTTTGGATCTAGTTTCTGATGAATGGCAATATTTTCCCATGTTTTCTCAATGTGTGGGTATCGGAAGGAGGGCAGATGAGTCTTGGGGACTGATGACTGCGGTGCAGCAGTGGAAGGGCTGCATAGGCAAGCTGAGACCAGGTGTGGAGAGGTAAAATAATACATTCCGTTCTTTTCTGCCGAGGGACTCTTTCCCCAGCCCAAACAACCCAGAGGAACTTGCCCCCGTGAACAAAACCTGGCCAGTATTTTGATTGTGTGTAACTCTAGGAGTGTGAAGCCAGTTTAACAGAAAATACAAAGCTGTTTCTTACTTATTTGCACTTCTTATATTAACCTTGAAGAAGGCTTACCAGGCAGTTGGTAATTACAGGACACAAGGTCATTAAAATTATATTTTTAGGGAAAGAAGGCTGCATGAAATTTGCGTTATTGCTTTATTTGGGTCTGCTTTAAATGAAGAGTCCGAGTTCAAACCTTTCATATGGAGCTGGTAATTGTTTTACTAGCTTCATTCGGAAGAGAGTTGGGCACTGTTTGACAGCGTGACGTGACTGTCTGTCATCTGTGATCATCATCTTCTGCGTAAAAATGGGCTGTTTGTTTTCAATGTGTGGTACAGATTATCTGGTCTTAATTCCTTTGTCAGAGTGTTTTAGTCCTATTTGCCGTGAAAGGTCTGCTTTAGTGGGGAAAGATGGGAATGCTTCCTAGAAATGAGTAGTGGTTCATAGCATTGCTTCACATTCTTCTTGGAGAAGGATGTCTGGCTGCGTGGATCCTTTACGCTGGGCAGATCTTTATGTCAGGGTGGCACTTACTATATAGTAACTTTTGGCTACTGACACTGCTTGGAGTCATGAATGCTGTGGATCAGAATGATGCAGGGTTGCATTGTTGGAAAGACAGAAATTGGTGTGATAACTGAGTCTGGTCCTGTAGCTGTGACAGTAGATGCAGCTTCGTTGGCTTCATTTGAATTTAAAATAGAAAATTTTCCCTTTTCTACCCCCAAAATTTGTACTATGATGGTAGTTTGAGGGCTTGTGGAAGTAACTTAAAATGCTGTAGAGGGATAGTGTTGGGGACTGCTCCTTGAGAACCCAACCATAGCTACTTAGATCCCTGTTTGCAACGTATGTCTGTGTACGGACTATATTTTCTGTCTTCGTCAGAGCTGAGTGCAAGGTGCTCCCGTGCAGCGAGAGCTCATCCCAGCCTGGCCCTGTGCTACTTGCAGCTATGTGGCTTCCGATTGACTTGATTTTGTCTCTCTTTGGAGTAGGTTCAGTTGACTTGTGTGCTGCATTCACATAGCCCTGCTAGCTCCTAAACCACACGTCCTGATGCCACATGGAAGGCCAGAAGTTGGTTGGAAACAGCCACATCAGTAATGGCACCAGTGGATTGCACCTCTGCTGGTATCTCGGATGAAAACGTTTTTAAATTCTGTACAAACACATACAGTGTGCTTAGAAATTAGGAACTGTCTGAATTCATTATTGCTTACATTCTTCTGTACTAAAAAGGAATACAACTTTGATCGATTTACGTAGTATTGCTTGCTTTACATATTTCTTTGTCTGAATTCAGAAATCAAAGTACTCCAGGGTTTTAGGAAGTTTTTCTGGTTTCTGTATTAATTTTTGGAGTGCTAGCTTTGAGCTCTTCTTCTTACTCCAGACTTCTACTATTTTGCTAGGTTTCCTAAAGTACCAGGATACACAAGTATCAGCTGCCCAGTCAGCATAGAGCAGAGCCAGCCACACACCACATCCCGCTGCTTCCCCAGCTGATACAGCTTGGTGTAGTGCACAGATAGGGTTATTTCACCCCAAATAGGGTATACGCTGGAGGCATTTCAGGGACTGTAATGATAGGACACAGGGTAACGGCCTCAAACTGAAAGAGGGGAGATTTAGATTAGCTATTAGGAAGAAATTCTTCACTGTCGAGCTGGTTGAGGCAGTGGAACAGCTTGCCCAGAGAAGCTGTGGCTGCCCCATCCCTGGAGGTGTTCAAGGCCAGGCTGGATGGGGCTTTGAGCAGCCTGGTCTGGCGGGAGGTGTCCCTGCCCAGGTCAGGGGGTTGGAACTAGGTGATTTTTAAGGTCCCTTCCAACTCCAACCATTCTTTGGCTAAGGGGAGTAGGAAGAGGACAGTGTCGAGGGGGATGAAGCTGCTCATGAGGGAAAGGCATAAAAGCGTAGAATACAAAAGCAAAAATTCCCCAACACAGGAGAGTATTCTGGAGAAGTATTGCTCTGTATTCATGTGTGGTTTGTACTCTTTAAGTAAATTATAATGATCACTTTGTAAATAATATACAGGTTTCTCAGAGACTTTGGTCGACCCGACACAGCCATTATTCTGTTGTGCAAGAAGACAGGCTTCAATAATTTCTGCTAATGTACCAACTAGTTCTTTTAAAATGTTTATTGGTGATTTCTAAAAGAATTCATGTCTTTTCTGGTATGCCGCTTCTCTTGCCAGAGCTATATGGTAGCAAACATGAAACAACAAAAGATTGTTAACCAGTATTCCACATGTTATCTTACGAACCAAATAGTGCTTATTCTCAAACACTGGGACATAACCTAGTGGAAGTTGTATTTTGCCAGTGTTGTAGGTTATCTTCTATCTTTCTGTGGTATTCAAAATATCATAGTTGATTTTATTTGCATAATGCATTGCCTTTAGTAAGAAGTACTAAAGAGTTTCCAAATTACTGGTTTTTTTTACAGAATTAATTCTGTCTTGATAGTTAAGTGTTGTATTTTGTCCACCCCTCTTTATTATCGCATGGATCGTTTCCCTCTGGCGATTTCGAAATTAAGTTTTCCATCCACCCTGTCACAAAATGTGATGTGGCAACTCCAGCAGCCCCATATATGTAAAATACCTGGAGGGATAATTGAGCCTTATGCATTTAAACTTTGATTATATAGTTAAAGATCAGAAAAATTGAACAGTTAAAATATTCGCATTGTGATTCTTGCTTTACCTTCCACAAAACTCCATGTGCTCATATGAGACACGAGTAACAACACATCAGACTTCAACATTAAATGGGTGTTATTTATTTAGTACCTTACCAAATCTGTTTGAAATAACTCATTCCAGCCTACTGCTGAGCTGTTCCTGTATACCCTACTCATAGCCATTTCTCTTGGATTATTTTGTCTCCACTGATTTAAAAATTATTTATTCCTCTGCAAGAAAATTTCTCTGTGGTTCTGGGGAAACTCAGATTGTATTATATGAAGCATGTAGGGTTTTTTTGAAGAAAATGTTACAACCTTTGTGAGAAGTGGTTGTTAGCATGTTCTGACATTTAAAGACAATTTTTTAGAAGTTGTGTGTCAGAGTAGAAAACATAATCCATTGTGAAATCAGTCATGGACCTAAGCACCTTGAGAATATCCTTTTCAGGGGCAAAAAAAAAGTGTTCCCCCCCTCCACTTATATAGCTAAAACCACGTAAGGCCAAGTATATAAAGCTTAAAAGAAGAAAACATTGCAACACTTCTAACATGCTTAATTTTCTGGGGAAGTAAGAGGATGTACTTAAACTCGCATGTTGAGGAAAATACAGCTTGAAAGATCAGGGACTGTCTGGTTTTGGTTGGTTTGGTTTTTGGTTTGGGTTGTTTTTTTTTTTTTAAATATGATAAATTTACAAATTTGTATTTTTATAGGCAATTGGAACCTGAAAGCTCAAATTCTGTCTCTGGCCCACCAAAAGATTATGAAAATATTTTTTTTTTTTTTCTCAGAAAGAATGAACTTGATTGCCAAATATGTCGTTGTCTTCACAGCCCCTCAGGATATTCAGTGCTAAGAGAATCTTCTTGCAGATGGCAGTTTCTCCCCTTTCTGCTGGCACGCAGCTGCCTGCATTCTTGTCTCCCTCCTGCTCTACACCAGGTAACCTCAGCAGGTTTCACAGAGAATTCCTGCTCGTGATCTTCACTGGGAGAACTTCACCTCTTCCTGATTCAAGTCTTATTCGTGCTCTGATCCAGACAATCTGGAGCTGCAAATGGCAAGATGATCATTTATACAATAAAGAGATATTAAGTGAAAATGTAATTCCACATCATTCTAAAATTCTCCTGCCTTGATGTCTGTGTCTAGCTTTTTGGATGCTTGCAAGTTTAATGCTCTGTCCTTTCTCTTTGCTTCAGGTTCACCATTGGGTCGGCTTTGCTTTTTTGCTTTGACTTTTTTAGTAAAATCTCCTTGATAAAGACAACATGCATCTCGGTTATGTTATCAGATAAGATGGTGTGTTTGTAACAAGAGAAAGTAGCTCTGCCCCAAACAGACCTTCTGTGTCTTGCAGTCACCGAACCATAGTGTTCCCTGTGATACCTCACAGGGACCCCGTGGGAGGTCTCTGTGTTGCTCTCATAGCACAGGTGTAAGAGGTGAGCCAGCGCTGGGAAAGGTGTTGGTAGCTACACAAGGAGATAATCTTGGTCTTTGTTAAATTGGGGATGTTTACAGCTGCTTGGTAAATGGTTTTCGTAGCCAAACTGAGAAGAGTACATCGGAATACAGGCACGGTGTGGCTGATCAGAGGTTCATCCAGAAGGCTGCAAGCGAGCACCCATGTTCATGATTTGTTCCCTACACCTGTTTCTCACAGCGTGTAGAAACATCTGATCTTTTTTTGGATGTTTTCATTGATGAGGGGGGGCGAGGACAAGACAACAGACATGTGTCTTCTTTAAAAAGGAAAAAAAAAAGGTGGTTTTTTTTTTTTTTTAAAGGAAAACCTAATTGCATAATTTGGGATTCGTGAACAAATGAAGAGTCTTTCCACATATTCAAGCTATATTGCGAACTATCGTTTCAGTAAGAATAACACTGATAAAATAATACAGATTTTAAAACCAGCTAGGATATAATTGGCTTTTGTCTGCCGCCATAAACTCATCCCAAACGATTCAGAGTCCAGTCCAAAGTGTGGCAAACGTTTGCTAGTCATTAGGACCATGGGTGGAATGGCTAGGACCACTTAGCCCATGGGTGGAATGTTTCCCTTTGGCCTGACTGCACGTGATGGCATATTCGAGTTAGAATCGTAGAACCATCAGACAGCCTAGGCTGGAAGGGACCTGGAAAGATCATCTGGTCCAACCTTTTGTGGGAAAGGGAGCCTAGATGAGATTATCCAGCACCCTGTCCAGTAGCATCTTGAAAACCTCCTGCGATGGGGACTCTATCCCTGGGGAGGTCGTTCCAGTCATTGATTGTTCTTGCTGTAAAAAATGTCTTTCTTATATTGACATGAAACCTCTCCCAGTCCAACTTGTCTTCTCCACACGGCTCCAAGTTACTTTGTAATTTCCGGTTGCTCCTTTTCTGTTTGGCAGAAAAGCACATGCACCAGAACTGGCTAGTAGTTTTTACCATGCCCCTTGCATAAATATTTGCACACTGCATTACACATGCCGGTTTTGTCTAAAGATACTTAAAACTAGAAGAGGTTTGAGCAAACTTTCTTTCTCTTCACCCTGACCACCATTTTTCCACAATAGTATGCATATTGAAAATTTAGCTTTATGAAACAAGTTGTGATTAAGACTCAAACTGTGTTTTATGTACAGTTACCTGGAGAAAATGCAAAAAAGAAGTGCCATGTCTTTCATGTCACTTTCTGAACAGGCACCACGGTAAATCTTGCGTTCGGTATAATGAGTTGTAATGTTTAGTTATTCTAAAGGTACGGTACAATAACAGATTATTGTTGTTCATATCTGTGTAATAATTGAAACTCCCTGATCATACTTTCAATTTTACACATTGTCAGAACCTTGGACCTTAATCTCGCTCTTTGATTGACAGTCGCGGCCGGGGAAAGAGCACTCGTATTGTTTGTGATAGTCGCATCTGCTCAACTTGATTCAGTTGAGAGTATTTGCATATTCTTAAGTATTTCTTCTGAGAGGGCCTAAATCCTTCTCAAGTGTTTGATGCATTTTTGAAATTCATTCATAAGGTATCTACATGCACTAATAGTTCTGTATAATATTGCTGTGCATAATCTGACAGATAAGACTAGTTTTTTTAAACAGGGTATTCTTTGGGGATGACATGTTACATTCTGACTTATTCTACTGGGCGGAAATGTCAAGTGCTTTAAAAAAGGATGCTTGAATGTTTTGATTGAATTAGTATTCTTTATTCAACACAAATTGTCGACTGCAGTAAAATGTAGTCTTATTGTGAGTACAATTTTCAAAAGAGTTAACAGCAGGGATTTTTTGTTTTATTTTTGTTACTGGAGCTTTATTACATATAATTGTTCCTTTGCTGCTGATGCTAATATTGGATGGAACAAGAGAGTAGATTCTTAGATGCGTTTGAGAATAATTTGTCTGAATTGTTAAACTGTGAGCAACACCTTTATCTTGAAATACAACTTAGGCTTTTGAAATATACCTTAGACTTTTATCTTTCTCTTACCTTGCCCTTTTTTTTTTTTCCTTGCAAAATTTTTGTCAATGTTTTTGGAAGCATTGTCAACCTTAATTTCAGAAACCAGTCACTCCTGATAGTATATGTACAACATTGGTGAGAAGTACCATTGCTTTGAAAAATATCCAGGCATGATATTTGGGCATTGAACACAGATAGCAGTTCAAAATATTAATTTGATGGTCTCATACCATTACCTAAAGAAATGTATGCATAACTGAAACTTGTGTGTTCCATGGGTTGGAAGTCCTAGTCCATGACTATCCACGTTTGGACAAAAATAGTCCAGTTTTGTATCAGAAGGAACAGAGATATATTCCTGCTTGCTTAAATGGATGTGTGCTGTGGATGCTACTACAAAGCTCAAGCCCTTAAAGACCTAGTTTCTCATATGGAAGACCGCTAATCACAATGAATAACCTTTTTTTTCATTGCACTAAGGGTTCAAAGAGCCACCGTTAGTGGCTGACCTAGTTTAAGAAATGTGTTTCTGTCTCTAGGAAGGACCATAGCAATGCCTGCTGCCTGTGTACTTGAAAAAAGAATGATGCAGACTTAATAAGTGATTTTTTATTTTATGCACACACAGGTTTTAGTGTAGCAGCGCCATTTACGTTCGTTTTGGTTTTCCTTTGCTTTCAGGAATCTCCTTCTGGACGCAGAAAAGCGCTTGCCACCAGCAGCATCAACATGAAGCAATATGCAAGCCCCATGCCTACGCAGACTGATGTCAAGTTAAAATTCAAGCCTTTGTCTAAGAAAGTGGTATCTGCCACACTACAGTTCTCTTTATCTTGTATTTTCCTGAGGGAAGGAAAAGCCACGTAAGTTGATGGTTGTTTTTTTTAACCAGATAGCCTGCTTTGTGCTGCTTTTCAAAGAATTCTTTGGATAAAGAGCTCTTTCTGTATAGAATGGCAGAATTTGAGAGTATCCTTCAGCATACCTATCATTCCTGCCATACTTAGTTTCTTAGTTGAGTACAAGTCGTTTCTTACTCTGATTTTAGTCTTGTGTTCTTCAGAGACAAACGTCTTGTCTTCTGCCATTACAGACATTTTAAATAACAGCAACTTGAAATCAGCAGGAGCGTACATTTGTGTGTTCATCCAACAATACCCTTAGCAGACTGCAAGGGAAATGTGGGAAGGAGAACTTATTTCTATTTTGCCTGTTTCTATTTCCCAAAGAATGAAAGAAGGACAGAGCCAGTGGCAAGGTGGGAAAGGGTGGAGTCAGAAGTAAGGTTTTGGGTTAAACATAAGTACATCCTGTGAAGAGTCAGCTTGGGCACTGATTACTTCTCCCCTTACTCACCTTGTTCAGACCCTTGTTTCTACAGCCTTTGGAGGTCATAATATACAGGCTATTTTTGCAGCTCCTATAACCTCTCCTGTAATTTCTGTCAGGTTCAAGATATCAGGTGTTTATAACTTCATGTGGCTGGAGGATGGGTCGTTTGTCACCCATCCTGTTTTGCTTTTCCTTTCTGTTTCTAGAATACAGGAATGTGAGACTCATAGAACCATTTAGGCTGGAAGGAACCTTTAAGACCATCAAATCCAACCGTTAACCTAGCACTGCAAAGGACTAAACCATGTCCCTCAGCACCACATCTACATGTTTTTTGAATACCTCCAGGGATGGTGACTCAATCACTTCTCTGGGCAGCCTGTTCCAATTCTTGGTAACCCTTTTGGTGAAGAAATTTTTTCTAATATCCATCCTAAATCTCCCCTGGCACAATTTGAGGCTGTTTTCTCTTGTCCTGTTACCTGTTACTTGGGAGAAGAGACCGACCCCCACCTGGCTACAGCCTCCTTTCAGGTAGCTGTAGAGAGCGATAAGGTCTCCCCTCAGCCTCCTTTTCTCCAGGCTGAACAACCCCAGCTCCCTCAGCCGCTTCTCATAAGACTTGTGCTCCAGACCCCTCACCAGCTTCATCTTTCTGACTTCTTGATAGTTACTTATTTTATATTTATTATTATTACTACTTTTTATATTATAGAAGTACTTAGTTGTCCTATGTAACTGTGGGTTCTGTAGCGCTGATTACGCTGAACGCACAAAGTAGCAAATGATTGCCTGAAAGAACTTCTGATTTTAACATGTTAAATCATTTAATTTAATCCCATACTGTAAGCGCTTTTGTGTTTCTGTGCAAATTTGAGGCATGATTAGTATGTCATTTTTATTCCTATAAGTAGTACCTTTAAAATAATTGTATAGTTTTCTTGGCATCGTTAGGCACAAAATCTGCGCATCTCATTTTATCATGACCAGCTTCAAAGAAGATGGAGTAATTCAGGTTGAAAGGAACCTGTAGAGGTAGATTGTCCAGCCTCTGGCTTAAAACAGTCAGCTGTGTGATCAGACCAATTTACTCTGGGCTTTATCCCACTGGGGCTTCAAAACCCCCAAGAATGGAGAATACACAACCTCTCTGGGCAACCCATCCCCCTGCTTGTTGGTGACTGTTCCAACTTTTTTCCTCACATCAGATCAGAACCTCTCCAGTTTCAGTCTGTGTTCGCTGTCTGTCATCCTCCTGCCTTGCACCACTGTCTACTCAGCAACATCCTCAATAGGTGGTGTCAGGCTGCTGCTAAAAAAAAATTTGATTAATCCCAATAAACCTATTGAAATGGTTTTAAAAGAGAAGAGGTAAGGCTGGTGTTGCTTCAAGAATGACATCGTGTACTTCAAAGTCTTGGGTTTTTTATGAAACAAATGTAGAATATCAGTTTCTCTGAACCTTTGCCTGCTGTCATTTTTTCATCAAACATATATTTGATATGAAAGGTACAGTTATGTAAAAGATATATATAGGTGAGATACAATCAAACAAGAATTGAAATTGGCCATTGATATGTAATGCTTTTTTGTCTTGTTAATGAATTCAGATATTTAGAAAAGGGGTTTTAATTTCTGTAACAGCGTCAGGAGTGCTGAATGAATGTAGTGATAGGTGTCACATGCAGCGTACGGACAGTAGTTCTGACCAAGCATTTTCAGTTCAACCAAAGGAGACCAGATAAGTGTTTACTAGCATTTCTGGACTGGTTTAAAATTTTGAGAAGCAATTGTTAAATTGACTCTTAATGTACGGCAGGACTGGTTTTACCCTTCAGAATTTTGTTAATAGAAAACTTTCCCTTTAGAAATTAATATACACGAGTGTATTCATTTCGTTCTTACCCTATGTTTAAGATCAGATCAGAGACCTCCCTGAAGAAAAGAAATCATAAATATACTTAAAAGATTTTTAATAATGCAGTAGTATCAGATGTGGTATTAGCAAGACTGCATTTTAATGCCTAGTTTGAAATTTGTTGTTTAGGGATGAAGACATGCAAAGCCTGGCTAGTTTGATGAGTATGAAACAAGCTGATATTGGAAATCTAGATGATTTTGAGGAAGACAATGAAGAAGATGAAGAAAACAGAGTGAATCAAGAGGAAAAGGCTGCAAAAATTACAGGTTGGTTTTGTCACAGGGGTAGTAAAATGTAGTTCCCTTTGCTAATTGCAAGCTGCGTTCCACAGATTTTATCCTTATGCTATATTTGTATTTAATTTTTTAAAAGTCTTCGAAAAAAAATAAAATAAAATTTAGGTAGTTTGATTGAAGAGGGACCATAACTCAACAAAGTTTAATATTTGTGAATTGAAGAGCACTGATTTATGTGTGTGTCCTGTTTTTAGGAGAGAGTGCACTAAGTAGCATTTTAGGGAAGCAAAGAACCAGTGTGAACAGAGGAGTAAAAAGATGGAGGGATAGGGTGAGTGAACGAGAAGGCAAGAGGATGAGCTGAAGTGAAATAATGAAGTCAGTTTGTGAGAATAACTGCGAAATGAGTTGTGCCGTGGGTAGGTGCTGAGGTTCTGCTCAATAACATGGTAATTCTGCCTTTTGGTTGGGGGTGTCTTGTGGAAATGGAATCAGGAGACTGTTAAAGGACTTTCAACGGAATTTGATAGTAAGGTTGTTTGAAGTGAGATAGTATAACTACATTTGAATTGCTTACTGATGAAAATGCTTAGTGTGTCCAGGATAGCTGAACTAATCGATGCAAGTGAGCTCAGGATGTGATGATGTTAAATTGTTGGTGGAGATCATTATGTAGTACTGCTTCAGATGGGTTCTGTAGGAACTCTTAGTGTCAAAGAATCAGGAAAAGACAAATGAACTTCTCGTGCCAGCCTTCCTGCCTGCCAGTGCTCTTTAAAAATCTCTGTTGAGATAATGGGATCCTTCACTAAGGTGGGGAAGAGCAGCCCAGGCAGAGAAGGGAATTGTCCAATCTGTTCTTGAAAATCCTGAGGAACTTTGGTTCAGTGTTAGGAAACATGGTTACATCTCTTCTTTTCCAGCTTTCATTGCAATCGAAAGCTTCAGCCTGAAGCAGTTATTACTTAGTTAGATTCAGCATTGTGAAAGGATGCAAATATGTTTTCTCCATGCTTTACATATTCAATTAAACATTTTGTACCCTCACTAAATCTCTACTTATACTGTGTGTGTCTGGCACACACCAGATTGAAAACTCCAGAATGAAATACTTGAGAGGCAGAAATAATGTATTCTTGGTCAGGGAGCAGAGAAATACCAGTCTGGTCACACTGAGATCATTCTGCGAGGTCTTCCTCACCTTCCCCAGAATAATTCAAGTGCATATCAGAACACCAGACAAAATCTGATGTATTCACCAGGATATCTGATAATCAGAAGAGAAGGGCACATAAAGAGAGGCTACATAAAGTCTGTATCTAGTAGTGTGCAGAAGTGTTTTATTAAGATATGTCTAGGTACTCCATAGTATCATAGAACAGTCCAGGTTGGTAGAGACCTTGAAAGATCATGCGGTCCAGCCTTTTGTGGGAAAGGGAGCCTAGATCCAGCAATCCTGGAGCCTAGATCCTGTCCAATCACCTCTTGAAAGCCTCCAGTGATGGGGACCCCACCATGCACCGAGGACTGCTACGGAAGACTCATGTGCAGAAGGACAGTAACTGAAAAGCAGCAGATCTTCCTCTTAAACTTTATGGATTTTTGCAGCGTTGAGCAGCTAAACACACCAACAAACGATTCCTGAAGAAGCAAAAAGCTGATATAGGTTAGTTTGTCCACTGTCCTTTGGCTATGTGGTGAACATCCCTGGAGGTAGGTGGGGAAGGGTGAGCTGTCTGATGGGCAACATGAGGTCCTAGCTCGAGTTCTTTTAGAGGCGTTTCGGCTTTTCCAACTGTTGTAAAGGCCAAAATTACAACAATTTTTTGTAGATGCACTAAGGGAACCTGAGGGGGGAAAGGTCAGCCTTGGACGACTTGTGTTGGCTACAACAGCTGAGTTGCTTCATTAGCCTGGCAAACTTTTGCCATGTTAGACAAGGAGAGGGATGAGAGGGATGTTGAAGGAGAATGAGCACATGTAGTTTCCCAAGCAAATGGGAGAACATAGGGTAGTAAGTAAACACTAATAAATAAAATGTAAAGGGTCTGTTTCAACATGTATTCAAGACTGATTTCATTGGCAGTTGACAGACTCCTGTAATAAATATTATGAACGGGAAAACTACTAAAATACAAGGAGAAGGCTGAGGAACCAAGGGAGAAAGAGGTAGGAATCATTGTAGAAAAACAGGAAGAAGTACAGAAAGAAGGAAATGGAAAAAAAATGAGGTAGCAAAGTACTCTCTAAAATTTCTTTCAAAAATAATTGTGTTCACAGAATCCCATGAAGTTAATTGAGGAAGTTACATAACCCTCTTGAAAGCTTGCTGCTCCCAACATTTTCTCATCTGTTGCTGTGTGAGGGTGTTGGCAGCCGAGCGAGCTGGAATGCTTTCATTGACTCAGTCCCCTGCGGCAAATCACTTTGCCTTGGTGCGCCTGTTTTTCCAACTGTAAAATGGGGATACTGGCTATAACTACTTCGCGGGAACGA
The DNA here is from genome assembly GCF_964199755.1 of Larus michahellis. Classification (NCBI taxonomy): domain Eukaryota; kingdom Metazoa; phylum Chordata; class Aves; order Charadriiformes; family Laridae; genus Larus; species Larus michahellis. The sequence continues at coordinate 23,991,775 of NC_133898.1, forward strand.
TGGGAGTGTTACATGGTTAAAGTTTGTAAGCGAGCTTTGAAAAAGGAAAGCACAAGTAGTAAAGCAGAAGGGATTATTATCTTACTTTTAACTCAGTTTTCTCACAGAAACGTTGGATGACTTGATGACTGAAACATTGTCATTCTCCAGCCACAGCCACGAGAGGTGCTGCAAATCTTTATCACAGATACTGTTCCTTTTTGCAGCGCACTAAAGTTAATTTTTTTTTTTATTGGGCCCAAAGTTACATTTTTATAGATGAACAAATCTATCCCCTGCTAGGAGAACAAGGGAGACCTGCTGACTGGGGCTCTAGATGGTGCAGGAGAGTTAGGAAATGCTGCTTCTCTTCCCTGATGTGTTGCCTAACTTTGGATAAGTATCTGTGCCTCGGTTTCTTCAGGTGTGAAATAAGTGGCACAATACTGACCTACCTCAAAAGCACCGTGGAATTTGGTGTGGTCAACATGCGAGCTGTTGCCATACAACTGACCTTAAGATCAGACTGAAAGATATTTTCCATTCAAAGTATCACTTTAATTTAGAAAAAAAAAAACCTCCCTCCATCTCAGACTTTTCCCCAGCCTTCCCAATATTTCTTGTTTAAATTTTTCATGTGTAAAAGCTCTATCTCCACCTAACTGTTCATGTGAACTTGAAAATGATGTTTGTAACCATGAAATACATTTCAAATATTTCGCTTCTACACTATTAATATAGATGAATTGAAACGTCCCAGAATTATCCTGCCCTTAGTCTTCAGTTGAAGACAAAGTATCCCAGCGTACTGGAAGAAACGTGGCTCACAACCCGCAAACTTGGTGTAGTAATAAACGCATTGCTTTTCTTAATGTTTTAATTGATACTTAGAGCCTCATGCAGAAGTTAATGGTTGCCTCTTTCTCCATCTGTGCAGGAGCATGGTGAATGTCCTGGGGTGCCACATGGACTCAGCAATGTGCCCACGTGCTCCCTATTGCAGCAATCTGAATCCCAGTATATTTCAAGAGCAGGCTTCTAGAGAGCAATATGTGTAACCTGTCCTTGCCATTTGCAAAACCATACCTCCCATGTAAAGTTCTGATACCTTTAATCTTCTTTGTTCAGTAGCACCAAGCTGCTTAAAAAAAAAAAAAGAGCAAGAGAAAAGAATGAAAAAAAACCCCAGTGATTTATATGACATACTTGTAGAACAAGCTAATATACATTTGTAGATAATGAGATTTATAAAAGATAATATAGGACATAAATCTCCAACCTACCACTTCCACACTCCAAAATATGACATAAACCATTTAATATTGTAATGAGAAACATTGTAGTGCACACAGGTGTTTAGGTTGGCAGATGGGACCAGGTGATTCAGACCACATCAAAGAATTCCCTCTTTTTAAAGCTCTGAACTTAATTTGTTATTTTCTGACAATAAAAACTGAATTGTAATTGTTTTGGTTTGTTGTTTTTTTTTTTTCACATGCTGGCATAATAAATTGTAAATCATGTCAGCATCTCAGCCTGTTTTAAACTAGTAATTTGTTTGTACTAGTGTTTTATAAGGTCAGCTCTGTTTTATTTGAGTACAGCAAGGTATTTGCCATTGTGTGTCTGGAGTCTTAAAAATTCCCGGAAGATAGTATTGTATTGTTCAGATCTCTAAGGTGTATATATGATTTTATACCAAGAAAGTTAAGAATTTTGGGGCAGTTTTCATATTATTTTTTAGGATATCAGTCTTGTTTGTTGGAGTTAAAAATAAGGAAGTGAGGAGGGTGAAATTAACCTTGTGTAGTTAGGTACAAATGCAATCCCATCTAAATAGATTTTTGCTTTAGGGTCAAGAACAGTTAGGAGGTGCGGTTAAGAGGAATGCTGCTGTGGCTTTGTCATTGTCAGCGTAGATTATGTCCAATAGATGTTGGCAGAACAGATCATTTCACTTGTTAATTTGCAGATTGGCGTATCTTTGCAAAGCAGTTGGAATTTGGAAAAGAAGGTTTTTAACCATATGACTGAAATGTTTTCAGGTTGTGGACTGTGCTTTTGGCTTCAGGTTCTTTATGCTGCCTGTGAAGGCATGAAATTAAGCGTTGTGTCAGAGTGTCAAGTGGTGAAGGTGTTGCCTTGTAGGAAGGCACAAGTCCCCCCTCCTAGGATGCTCTGGGTGGCTGTGGGCACCAGCATGAGTTGGGACAGTTACGAGATTACTCAATTTTCACCTCACTCTGATACCTTGTAACTAGTTCGTAGAATTCCCAAGCAAAAACCATGTAAGAAAAAGTCAAGTACACAACAGCAGTGAACTAAAAGTCTTACAAAGAAGTAACTTCCTGTGCGCACAAGAAATTGAAGGTTAAAGGAAATCCAGGAATGATTGGCATGAGAAATGTGCAGTAAAGGCACCTACGTAGCTTTAACTTCACTGGTGACCCCAGAAGACATCATCTATTTCATTGGGAAAAGGCAGGAGATGAAAAAAACCTGTTGGAGGGGCGATGATACTTGACAAGCGGGATCATCTCTCCTGCACAGGTTTTTCTTGCCTGTTTGTCAGCTGGAAGGAGCAGGGAGCCTGTCCCCTCTCCCCAGAAACCCGTGCCTGAGGTCTTTGAGGGATGCCTTATTACTAGAGAAACTCCATTTATCAGATGAGGTGGGTAGGGCTGCTTTGGGGGAGGATCAGAGAGGAATTTTTCCCCTTGGGGCAGCAGCCAGTAAGACCTAGTTGATTTTTGTTTCTTTCTTTCCTTCCAGAATTATGGAGGCATCAACGACTTGATTAGAATTAAATATTAAGATTAATACTTTTTAAAAATAATTAATTCATGGCAATTCACACTATGGACAGAAGGTGAAATAGGATTTTACCAAACAGTGAGGTGTTACTTGCATAGCGTTACAGTGGCAAATTCAACCAATATGTAAGTTCAGTATTCTCATAGCACAATACTGATCGTATCTTTTAGAACTATTAGAAAACTTCAGCTTGTCACAAGTCAGAATTTAATAGTGACTGATCATAAATGTTAAATAATCAGAGTATGTGTGTATAAATAAATAAAATATATAAGGCATGCGTATGCATTAGTTTTCTGTAGCCTTAAGGATTTGGGAGGGAGATAAGTTGTTCTGGGGCTGTTTTGTGTTGACTCATGATGGTTTAAAATTCAGGTTTTCTTCATGAGCAGGAAAAGTCTTTAAATTATATCTAGTACATCTAAGTTTTGAACTGATGTGCGTACTCGTCCTCATAAAACTAATTACTGCTGCTGACACCAGGCATCTGGCAAGGTTTTGTTTATGTCTGTTAACTGAGTTTCTTGTTAAATTATCACTGAAGCACTTACACAGATGCTTTGCTGTAGGTATATCACTGTAAGGGCTCGTTCTAAATGTATTCTTTTAATTAACTCTAAGTGTCTTCTCTTTTATGCTTACTCTCTCTCTTTCTAGTAACAGTGTTCGTTCCACTTCTGTTTCATTAAATGCCCTTGCCTTATGTTTGTCTTGACTGGCTTCTATTTACAGAAATTGTAAACCAGTTGAATGCTCTGAGCAGCTTAGATGAAGATCAAGATGACTGCATAAAGCGAGCAAATATGCCTTCAGCTAAATCAGCCAGTTCCTCTGAAGGTCTATGAGCTTTCCTCCTTTCTTTCTGTTTCTGATTGTCTGTATTTACTGTGACCTGTTACCTTTTGACTCCTGCTCGTATTCAGCTGTCAGTTTTATCTCTGTGCTTCTACCCAGCATGACTCTCAGTAATTTGTAGTGCATCCAACAGGTAACAACACGATAGAGAAAGAGCCTGTCTCCTCTACAGCTCCGTTGTCATCTGATAATGAACAAGAAAGAAAAAAAAAATGACAAAAAAAAACCCCACCCAGACCCCAAGCCTAAAACATTAGTTGTGTAGTCAATAATACTTGACCTCTCTAACTTAATAAATGTCCCCTCTCTGATTTTACATGCACGTTACATCCAAAACTTGACATTTCCTGCCGATAGTTAACGTGTGTGAACAACCAAAAAGTAATTGCTGTATTTATCTTGTTAGACGTTCTGCAACATTTATTTAACGAAGATAATAGAACGCTTTGTTAGTAGTCATTTCTATTTCGTAATGTTCTGATTGTGAAGTTTCATTCATTTCACTTTTTTTTTTTCCTCCTTTGTTGGTGTACTACTGAAGTGCATTAGCTTAGTTGTGCAGTTCGTGCCATACCCTGGTGCACTGTTTCGAGGGACTGTTGATACGGGGTTTTTTTCAGCTTGACATATGTTAGATGAACTCTTTGTATCTATATTAAAACAATGTTCCAACTTGTTTTTAGAGCTGATCAATAAACTTAATTTTCTGGACGAAGAGGAGCAAGACCTGGCCAACTCTAGTACAAACCCCTTTGGTGATCCTGACACAGCAGAATTAAATCCATTTGGAGACCCTGACGTAGAAGGTAATAGATTTGTACTACATAATTCATTGTTAATTGCAAATGCTTAATGAAACATGATTATTTTTTTTTGTGGGGCTACAAATGAAAAATGTTATTTTGATTAAGTATAGTTATTACATGCAGTACTGAGGTAGCACTAGCAGTAATCCAGTTGCCACTGAAAAATGGATTTATCCTTTGAGTCACATCCTTATGTGTATTTGCCACTGAGGGCTACCAGCTAAGAGTTGAACCAAAGACTTTTAGACCTGTCAGGTGTGTTACTAGTACTCACCTCGTGTGGTATAAATGAGCAACACATACTGTAAAGCGCCCCTGTTCCACATGGATGCTGGTTTATATGAGAACTTCTTCACTGCATCACAGCTATTGTTGGCTAGCGCTAATTTTCATTATTATAATTTAATTGTATCTCGTTCATTCTTCTTTTTTTGCTCTTATGGCTTCCTCAGTTAAGCCTTCTGGCATCACGCCTTGCACCACGTGGTAGGTGTTAATCCCCTTTCCAGTCACAGAATCATAGAATGGTTTGGGTTGGAAGGAACCTTAAAGATCACCCAGTTCCACTCCGCTGCCCTGGGCAGGGACACCTCCCACCAGACCAGGTTGCTCAAAGTGCCATCCAGCCTGGCCTTGAACACCTCCAGGGATGGGGCAGCCACAGCTTCTCTGGGCAACCTGGGCCAGTGTCTCACCACCCTCACAGGAAAGAATTTCTTCCTGATATCTAATCTGAATCTCCCCTTAGGAGTTTTTAATCTGGTAAGACTTTTAGGCTGTGAGGCCAGAAAGGAGTACCAAGGCAGCAGGCATCTCTGCTGTCCTCATATCCATGTCTAGATATGCAGGCTTCCATCTGCTGCCATCAAAAAACCGGGTCTGTGACTTTCTTAGTTTGCAGCTGCTCGAAATGACAATCCACAGTTAAATCCTAAGTTTGAAGCTGTATTCAGCCATTCCTGTTCAAAGCTCCAAGACTTTTCTTCCCACAGAGAATACGAAGGAGCATTTGCCACCTTTAACCAAACCCCAGGTCCCATTCTGTAATGGTGGTGGAAAAGAACCACACTGGGCAGGAGCAGCCCAGGGTACAGCCATGGGATTTCTAATGCCAGGTCTAATGAGGTTGCATTTCTGAGCTGCAGTTTCCATCTGTGGTTACTCCCTGTCTCTGGACAAGCTGAATGTTTACTCACAAGATGGCTTTTCTGCCTTCTGAGTCCACAGAGGCCAATGTGGGTGGTGATCTAAGTCATGTCATGCTTTGGCTGTGATGTAGTCTCACAGCTTGTATTTCTCAAACAGGGACATTGCGCTATCTTCTGTATTTGGCCATTGAAGCCATAAAGCCACTATCCCAGGCCCCTTCCCCCTCCTCTAAAGTTGTCAGGTGTTTCTAGAGCTGCAGAAGTGATTTGTTTCAGCTTTGTAGATACCAATATATATGGATTAGATTCTGGTGTTTGGATCTTCGTCTTAATTTCCAGTCTGTTCCTCAGCTGTGAATTCCCTTAGGATCACGGAAGGGATATAAAACACCTGTTCTCATCCATCTAGTTGTCCATGCACAACTTGCTCTAAGAGACTCAGCCTATATTCCTTTCTTTCTTCTCTGCTCTGGAAAGAAGAGCTCCCTTCTCCCTGGAGAGAGCCATACAAGTCCCGTCCTATGTAAACTGCTGTTTTCCAAACCTAGCTTTTCTTTCCTTTCCAGAGAGAACCTGCACTGGCAGAAAGCAGCAGGTCTTCTCACCACAAAATGTCAGGACTAAGAATTGGCTCCTTCTCCTCTCAGGGACAGGGATTTATAAACTGGTGGTGTTTCTTAGTGCCGGAGTAGCTTGACACCTATGTCAAGTTCCCTATGCGCAGACTCTATCCAAGGCTCCAGCCTGCTTATGTTCCCAAAAGACTCCTAGTATATGTGGGGCACGTTTTTTCAGTTGATTCTGGTCCCTTTGTTGGCATCCAGCCTTTTCTGCCATCTCCAGTCACAGTCATGGACACTTCTCTGTTCCTCTGGGTCCATTTTCTGTACTTGGACAGTCTTAGGGCTCAGACTGTTGTGTCCCCAAAGAAGTCCCATCTGTATGGCTGTGGGCAGCAATGCTGAGTTGTTGGGTGTGTGTACCAAATATTCCTCCCACACATTGTTGCCATCATGCAGCAGTCAACGTACAACAACATGACCGTAATTTTGATAAACAGGGTGTCACTAGATTCTTCCTACTGTGTCATAAGGTGTTTTTTTGTTTGGGAGGGATGGGGCTTCTGTCAGGTTCATGTGACAGCAGTGTGTCTGCCTGGAGCACTGAACCAAGTGGAAGGAAGTTCTGAGGCGTTTCAGGCTCTTGGACCAAGAGTGGGACATCCGGTGTGGCATTTTTTTATAGCTTTTACTTTATGATTAGTGTCTCCCCAGGTATTCTTCTAGTCACCTCGGACACCTCTGAGAACTGCTGGCTCCTCCACTCCAGAGCTGTCTTGTCCTTATGATAGGCACTGGTTGTGTTCCTTTTCCCTTGCTTGGCCTTGACATGTGCCTTTCCTCCAGTCGTCTTCCTTCTCAGAAAATTGAGGAGGGAAAAAACAGTGCTGAGACAAATTAGGTAGGACAATTCTGGTCTTCAGCAACAGCAGGAATATGCTACGTATGTCTGTGGCATTGGATCAGTGTCTCTACATGGGGAGCACCTAGACCTTACTGTTTTGGGGAGATTTCCCTTTGGTTTGGACTACATTTTGAAGTGACACAGTATTGCAGCTGTTCTCACCCAGCAGAAGGCTGCCCTGTTTGTTTCCCATTTGGATGCAGGTATATTCCCTCATGGTTTAGGACATTTCTTCTACTTTGAGACCTCAGCATAACTTTCATTGCTGCCATGGCTTTTTAGGAAGCTCTTTGAGACTATGGCCACTTGTTTGCTTTTGCATCCTTAAGTGAATGTGACCTTTTTGGTGGCCACCCCAGGAGCTTGGGAGCATGACAGAGGTTCAGGAGTTTAAGGCAGACTTTCTCCTTCAGGCTTAAAGAGTCACATTACCTGTTTCACTTGTCTTGTGATCTGCTTAAATCAAGAGATTAACCTTTTATGCATGCAGGGATGAAGTATTTTTTTATTCACTGCATGTTAGTCTGCTTTATCTTTTTATCTGGACAAGGCAAAATCTTGAATTTAGATTTTGTGAAAGTTCAGAATCTCCCCGTAGAATTTGTTACTTTAATTTCCCTGAGAAGTGCAGAGCAGCCATCTGCAGCCTCCTTTCCCTAGGACTTTGCCGTCAGATGCTAGCAGGCATGATGTGCCGTTTGGCAGAGATATTCCAGGGATATTCCTATCAAGCCTGTAAGCTGTGCGCTTAGCGAAAGAGTGCTTAGAGTCACGCAGGGTATGAATACGTGTGTATTGACAGTCGCTCAAAGAGAAGGGAGGATTACTTGCCAGTAGATGCTTGTTTCCTAGACAGATATTTCTTGTGCCTGTTCGCAAACCAGCTACTTTCCCTCTATCTTCCTAATCCCATAATCACCTAACCCTGGGAATGTGGGGTGGAGAGAAACTAAAGGCGTGAGTGCTCCCAGCATCTCCGTGTACATTGTGGGTGCAGTGCTCGGCAGAGGGTTCTCAGCAAGCTGGCTCTGGATGCTGCTGTGGTTTAAGAAGTCCTTAGTGGAAATGATCTTATATGCACAGTGGAGTTGAAAGTGCATGTGAACAACCTGCCTCAAAAAAATCTTCAACTGTGGAAATGAAACCTTTCAGTCTGTCTCTTGGTTGACATGTTGAATTGAGATTTATTCTCTCTGTATCTAGACAGAGAGAGGTCAGCTAGACATTAGGAATCTGGAAAATAAAAAATCTGTTCAAACAGTATATCTCTACAGCTTTATATCAGACAACATGTAGAAGATCACAGGAGGACTGCCTTTTAGTTATGTTACAACAGAATTCTAAAATCAGTTAATTTTTTTGCAAAATATTTTTCTTGTGGAAGTTAACATATGCAACAAATTCAAATAGAAAACTATGACACACTTTTGGCGCTCCAGATATTTTTTTTTTTTAATTAGGTGTGGAAAGCAAATTTTGAAGTTGTGTATGACCAATGCAAGTTTCCTGCCACACATCTGAGACATGAGGGTATCTGTTTGCTCGCGCTGCCTCCCGCTTTCATTTAAAACGGCATTTACTTTACCAATGTATTTCTTTACCCTCTGTGTAGGCTTCTGAGCTCCCTTCAGCGTGTGTTACACTGCAAATGAAAACGGTGCTACAATGCAGTACCAAGCCCCTGAATCTCTCTTAGGATAGTCCTAAGGAGAGCGGTCCAAGAACCAATATGGAGGAAAAAGTCTGCTCTGTCCCTTCTTAATGAAATGCAATGTGTTGCTGGTGTGAGTATTAATAAAAGTAATAGAAAATCATCACTGGTTTATAAGGATGCCAGTCATTATGCTTTCTAGAAGTACTGGGAAGTAACATTTTTATTCTGTGGTGTTTGTTACACTGCTCACATCACCAGCATGACTGTGTGCCTGCCGGTAGTGCAGTAAATGGCATAACTAAATATCTTTCACATGTGGCTTGTTCTTTCATCCTTTGCCAAGGGGAAAGTGGTACGCGTAGTGTTTTGGTGGGGGGTTTGTTTGGTTTCAAGGGATGTGTCACAATATGTTTGTGTTACAAAAGGCAAGTGGGTTGAAGGGCAGGGTGATTTTTGGAGATCCTCTGGGAACTAGAAGGCTGATTGTGCAGATAGGTAGTGCCAGAGTGATTGCTATCACAAGCACTCTTTCTCAGTGGAGTTAGGGCAAGTAATGGTTCCAGAATTTGGCACAAGAGCAGCTGGTGCTTCTGCTGTAGTAATACTTCTACCTCTCCTCTTGTCACTCCTACCCCTCTGGCTTTATTACTTAACCATGCAAAAGTATTGTGTGTTTGACCCTTGGAATGCCAAACTGCAAATGTCTGTCTTTTTTCTTTTTTTTTTTCTTAATATATATTGGTGTATATTGGGAACTGCAATGAAAAAGTAGTTCAAGTAGAGACTGGAGACCTGGGCTTTCAGCTGCAATTAATAATTAGGGGGAAGCAGGGGAATCTGTGTTGACTCAGCGTAAAATCAGCTTGAAGAGGGCAATAAGCCCCTTTTAAGCTGTTGTATGTTCAGCCCCCCTAAAATTCATTTCTGACATCATTAGGTTCTTGAGAAAATACGAGTGTCTGTCACAGAGAAGGTAACAGTGGCTGCAGCTTTAAGAGCAGTGCTGTTGAGTCACCGTCCTAGCCATTTAATTTGTTATAGAGAGGGGTGGACCAACACTTGACATAAGAGCTAGTCCTGATGGGTTTCAGAGACCCTGTGAGAGATAGCCTGGTCAGGTTCATGTTCAGGTGGGGACCCTCCCTCCTGTGGGGACGTCAAAGGAGGCAGAGGGGAAAAAACCCCAATATCCTGGAGGAGGGAGAATGAGTAGCTAAGTTAAGTGGGTTCTAGTTGAGCCTCTTCAAAATTCTGCCCGTAAAAGTGTCTTGAAAATGATACTTTCAGAACCTCTTTTAATCTGAGTCTGCGTGTAGGATTTTGTGAAGTCTTTTCATTAATAATAAGCCAGAGGTCTCCAAGCGCTGATCTGCAATGCTGCGCATGTGAGGCCTAATCTGTAGTTATTGTTGAGCCAATGAACAAGAGAAAGAATTTTGTCCTAGTTAGGGTTACAGCACCCGATCCACAGTGTTGAAATAGAAAGAATTGCAAAAACCATTTGCATTGCCCCTTAAAGTTTATCAGATTTAAACACGCATTTAACATTTCATTTCCAGGAGACACTTAAAAGCAAGTTAGAAATAAAAGCTTACAGTATAGTTTTAAGAGATTGTTTCCCTGAGTGTTTTTAACTTCAGGAAATATTACTGACATTCCCTTTAGTAATATTTGTTTGAATACTGCTTGTGAGTTATCAGCAAGTTTTGCTCGGATATGATAATGTGTATTTATCAACAGATTCATGTGCAGGTGCAGTAATCCATCATATGGAGCTGCAGAAGTAGGTATTTGTAGTTGTGCACCCTCTTGACAAAATATTTAAAGATTTGTGCAAAGTTTAAAGTAGAAAAAATATTGGTTAAAAAGTCATCAATAAGTTGCACAATTTGAACAAGACATACCTCAGTCATTTTTCATTAGGTGACTTCTGCTGCTTATATGAAACTGCCTTTTGAGGGCAGATCTCAAAAGCATTTCTGCTTGGCCTAGTTCATCAAATCGCTAAACATGTGGGTAACATCTGAGCAATACTCTGACTCCCATAAGCTTCAAGTCATGCATGTCTATGCAGTAAGGCTGGGATTTGGCTCACCTGGTTTTAGATATCAACAGTGTGACCACACACATGTAAGCTTTGACTGTAAAGGGGTCCAGCTCACCTGCAGATACCCTCACTGAGGACATCTCAAGGCAAGCAGGGTGAAACTTTTGCTTACTATGACCACCTGCACTGGACACTACTAGAGTGATGTAAGTAAGCCATTGTAGATCCTCTCTTCAAGTTTTATCTTAAAATAAATGAAACAATATGTTTCACATGCTGGGCTCTGCTCTGATGTATTTAATCTATAATACTGTTGAAGGATTCTTGCTTGATTTGATCATATTTGTGTTTTTAAGAATTTCTGCCTTGAATGATTTCTTTTGCCTTGTCAGAGAAACTGCAGATCTTCAGTATTATTTTATTGTGGCTTTCTCTGAAACATCTTTCTTACAGGGATGCGGGCTTACAACCAAATCCCCACACATAGACTAGGGCGTGAGCTTAAAATGTATCGCCTACTGTGCAGTAACTACCCTTTCTCCCAGGATAAGTGCCCAGTAGCTTATTCCCTTTTATTAAGGGATAAGCGTGTTGTATTTACTCTGGGATAGGAGTGAACACATACACTACAGCTGACATACTGCAAATACACACCCTGATTTATCCTGCAGTAGTTTGTCTATATGCCCATCTCCTAAGACACAGCTGAAATGTTGCTTTGTGACATTCAGGTGTAGCTTAACCAGTTTAAAGAGAAACTGAACTTCTTTTTTAGGTTTAGCTAAGACTATTAGTGCAACCCTGATTATTTGGGTTTTTTTACTGTTAGTCACAAGGGTTTTGATTAATTAGTTCTTTTTAGAACACATTTTGATAAAGAGTGATGATTAAGCACAATAATAACTCCTTGCGATCTCACTTTACCTTCATCTCATCCCATTTCAGCATAGTGTCTGATTTACACTTTTCTCCATCTCCCTTTTGACTCCAGTTTTTGACTTGAAACAGTGATAGCTGTACTCTGAATTTGAAGTTAAGTGTAAGGACTTATGAGATACATAAGAGATAGGTGTGTACTGTATATGTTACTTCTTTAATGCTAATTTGGACCAGGTTGCAGAAGGAATAAGAAACTGCAAACCTCACTTGAAATGGAAAGAATTTTTTTTAATATAATTTTCTGAATAATCACCACAGGGAAATCCCACACGCACACGCCCTGTGCGTAGGTGTGTGTCTACCAGTTAAAACCTCTAGTACTGTCTGGCAAAGCACAATTTTACTTTGTTTCATCCAGCTGAGCTCACCCTCAATCTCAGATGAGTGATTTATCTCCTGAGGGTCTGCATTGGGCCTACTAAGATTTTGATTCTTTTTTTCTGTTATTTCAGCCAAACCCGTTTGGTTTCTGCTTTCTACCATAGAGAAATGGTCCATCACTTCGGAAACAGACCCTTAGAAATAGTATAGAAGACAATATGCTAACATAGTCTTTGTAGTTCAAATGTGAAGAACCAAGAAGAGGAGCAGTAGAAACGTGAGGTTCTTGCTGAAATTAAATCTTTCTGGTCCCTGGGGGCCTTTCCTGCCCCAAGACTTTGACCTGGTCTAATGATTGGCGACTAGTCCAATGCATAGATAAGTGAAGCCGCTACCTGCATCTGGGGACCGTGTTCCAGTTCAGCCAGGAGTGGCTTTTGCTCAAACTGTAGATTATAGTCAGTCACACTCTGTGGGGTAGGGCTTTTCTATCACCTTGGCTGGACACAGGGTGAACTGGAAGCTTACTGGCAGAATAGAATCACAGAATGGTTTGGGTTGGAAGGGACCTTAGAGATCACCTAGTTCCCACCCCCCTGCCCTGGGCAGGGACACCTCCCACCAGACCAGGCTGCTCAAAGCCCCATCCAGCCTGGCCTTGAACACCTCCAGGGATGGGGCAGCCACAGCTTCCCTGGGCAACCTGAGTCAGTGTCTCACCAGCCTCACAGTAAAGAATCTATTCCTAATAGCTAATCTAAATCTCCCTTCTTCCAGTTTAAAACTGTTCCTCCTCGTCCTGTCGCTCCATTCCCTGATCCAGAGTCCCTCCCCATCTTTCCGGTAGCCCCTTTAGGGACTGGAAGGGGCTCTAAGGTCTCCCTGGAGCCTTCTCTTCTCCAGGCTGAACAGCCCCAACTCTCTCAGCCTGTCCTCACAGCAGAGGTGCTCCAGCCCTCTGAGCATCTGCATGGCCTCCTCTGGACCCACTCCAACAGGTCCATGTCCACTTAGGTTTTGTTCCAATTCACCAGGATTAGCAACTTCAGTACATCATCTATTCAAGACCAAGTAACGACAGTGCTGTTTCTTTTCCTGTCCCTTCCATTTGTTAGTTGTGTGAGTAGTGATTTTGTCTTCCTGAATATTTTTTTTTTTTTTTTGACAAACACGCTTGGAACTCCATCTTTTCCTTCTTTAGAGCCTTGCTACAACTAACTTTTAGTTTTTCTTTTAAAGCTAAAACATATGCTTTGTTCAATTTAGTTACCATACATCTGAAAAAGAAACACTTTTCATTAAGAATAATGTGGGAGTGGTTATTGAAAATCAGGTTTTAATAGCACCGTATTGAAGTTCCTATGTGCGTACATTTTGAAAGCAGATCAAATCCAATATTGAACTGAGCTTCTAATCATTTGCTGCAGGAAGAGTAAGATTAACATTACTAAGTGTCTTTGTAAGAAATGTTGTATTGCTCTATGGTGGTTTGTATTATTCAATATCCATCAGCCATTCTCTGTCTGTAGTGTCCATTACTCTAAAGAATTCCATGCAGCTCCAGGTTGCTAATAACTTTTTGTTGTACAGCCCAAATAATAGATGAGTAATTTGATTATCTGTCTTTTCAGGGTTCATTTAAATTCATTTTTTACTGTGAGACTATGCATTGTTACCAGGAGCAGTTAGCAGTGAAAATATGTATGTTTTGAAATATAATTACTGATCATACCTAATAACTGATTTTTAGTTCAGTCATTTTAAGGAATGAAAAGAGCACCTACTTGCTATCACCATTTTTAATATCCAGTAAAAGTAATTTTATTATAAAATACGGGATATCTTTTTTCTTTATTAAAAGCTCAAATAAATAATTACGAACATTTCGTTAGGATACAAATTGTCTAATGGCTTGGGAAAATGTTTTTAAAATCTGTTGCGATACCATTTATATGACAAATAAGAAAACTAATAACCAATTAGGTTGAAAGAGCTTTAGTAAGTGAGAAAATGAAACCTATTCAATATACTCCCGATGAAATGACCTTTTGAAAGACCTATTTTTGAATAAACAAGGTTACACTGTAAATAAATAAAGCGTGACAATTCATCTAAGGCTGGGGCTTTATGTATTGAGAGTCCTGAAGAAGGCCTTTTCATAAGCCTTCGAAATATAAAGACCTGATAAAATGTTTTCACATTTTTTCTATGTTAAATCTCTTTAATGAATATTTTTTTTGTTGTTTGGTAGAACCGGCCACTGAAATTGCTTCATCTTCAAAGCCAGAAGAAAGTGTCTACGCTGACAATTACAATCCCTTCAAAGATGAAGATGCCCCAGAGTACTTGAACCCGTTCGATGAGCCAGATCCTGAGCCTGAAACATTTGTAACTGTAAGAGATTCTCCTCCACAACCTGCAAAAAGGAAATACGTCAGACCAGTGGATATGAGCAAATACCTCTATGCAGATACCTCTACAGCTGAAGAGGAAGAGCTAGATGAGTAAGTATGATTCTTCATCTTTCAGCAGCTTTGAAAGCATTAGTGGGATCCCTGACTTAATCTTGAGGTGTATTGGGTTCAACCATTGTGATCCTTAATCACCTCGTTAGGACAGCCTGATCCTTAGGCAGCTCAGCAGCAGGAAATACCATACCCCCAAGTCATGCTCTTCAGCTGAACATGATATGTTAGGAAACTTTTCTTTGCCTCATTGATAGCAAATTACTTGATAGGGAACAAGTCTGTGTACCTTTTTGGCACTTTGGGCCCTGACAATTACAAATGAGCCAAAAATAAGGGAGCAGCAGAGCTTGGTCCTTCCTGTCCTTTTTTCCACTATTTTTACTTCATAAAATAATAATTTTTGTTAATGATAATGGAGCGTTTGTTTGGTATCAGTGCAGTATGTAAAAAGGAAGAGCATTCTGCAGTCTGCATGGCACATTTTTGAGAATCTCATAAAACTGAATCTCTATGTAGGACAGATAACACCATACGCACTTTCATAGGCTGTTTCTTTTATCATAACCACACATAAAACTTGTGTAAACTCACACTGACTGCTTTGTATTATCGTATAGAAACCTAACAAGGAGTGAGAGCTTTTTGCAATAGCTGTGCAGCTTGGGAGGTTTGGAGGTGCATATACTTACTCTTTGTTTGTGGTCATTAGTCACCAACCACACCACTCATGAGACAGTTTATGGTAATTACATGCGAGCAATTTTACAGACAACAACTGTAATTAGCATTTAGTTTTACATTATTCAACGAGATTTATCAGGGCATGACATTTGCATTGCTTTCATATTTAATATTAAAACAGGTGTCATATCATCATCTTTATATTTCTCTGTTTCTAGCTGTATTCTAGGAAATGGAAGGATTCCCACGTGCTCTTAAGAGAGTATAAAGGCATAAAGGACCCTGCAGGGTTTTTTTTCCTTTTAAAGGCCATAGATTATTTGTTGTTGTTTGTTCGGGGGCGGGGGGGGAACAAAAAAAAGAAAAAGGGGCATTGGGGGAACGATGTCTCTGTCAGCTCCGTTCATCAGGGCACTGCCTGAACAGACAGCATGGGCTGCTGTGTCTGCAGAGCACAGTGTGATCGCACTGTTGATGGTCACACCGGGCACCCCTGATCATTCACTGAGCACCAGAATCCGCAGGGAGAAAAAATGTGTATACTTTATCCCCGTGAAGATACAGGTATAGAGGACAGGAGAGAGTGAGAAGAATAGAAAGAGCAAAAGCTATATGCATGGACAAGTGAAGAATTTTCTCTGTTTTATATTTATACTCACGTTTCCACCCTAAGCAAACGGGCTTGCAGCGGTGTTGTAACAGACAGCCTTGTTTTTTCTGTGTACTGGACTGTAGATACCTCTAATCCTTTGTGTACAACAGCCGCCTTCTTAT
This sequence comes from Larus michahellis, assembly GCF_964199755.1. Taxonomy (NCBI): domain Eukaryota; kingdom Metazoa; phylum Chordata; class Aves; order Charadriiformes; family Laridae; genus Larus; species Larus michahellis. Next base: position 24,007,725 of record NC_133898.1, read on the forward strand.
TTTGGTGACCCCATTTGCTTTATGCCTTTTTTTTTTTTTCCAAGGATAAAAATAAACTCCCCATAGGTGGATTCTACTTGAACTTAAATCTGATCTGTGTTTTCATTATAAAAGTGTTGTCCCATGGGAAGACAGAAGGATAAGGAGTCAAAAAGCACTGTAAAATAGATTTTTACGTCTTTTACATAAGTTTTTTATGTCCTGACCCCCCAAGGAGCTTCCTCTCCACATTATCCTCCCAGGTCACAGGAGCACCATGTCATTGAAAAAGACACGGAGACCATTTGTTAAATGTATTGAGTAGAAGTGTGGTGAGGAGAATCTTTGAATCTTTAGACTGAAATGCTCTGGAGGAATAGGTGTAACAATAAAATTCCAGTCTAGGAACTTGTGATACTAACTCATGCCCACAAGCACTATTATGCCTTACCTCATGTCATTAATTTTCAAATTTTTCAGTAGAAAGCTTCTGCTAAGTTATGGTGCGGTGAGCACCAAAGGAGAGATTTCCATAGGCGGTGCCAGTTGGTAGTTTTTGTGTGCCCTAAATCATGAGGATTTATGTCCAGATGTGTATTGTTTCTTATCTAATGTGAATATTGATGCTTTTATTATGTACATAAATGGCTAATCTTCTTCCAAATCCTATTAAAGTCTAGGCTTCAGTGTCAATTTCTGGCAGAGAGTTCCACAAGAAAACAAGATCTTGTATGAAATGTGTTTCCTTTTATTGGTTGTAAATAAGTTACCTTTCCAATCCCATACGTGCTCTCTTCTGCTGGCTTATCAAAACAACAATTAGTAGTATTGGATTTATCTGCTGTAAGCAGTTGCTGTGTTGTATCTCTCTCGCATGTTCACCATTACTTGTCACTTGTCTGAGTTAAATGGTGCTAACTTTATCAATCTCTCTTCATACAGAAGTCTCTTCATCTCTCTAATCATTTTCACCGCACGTCTCTGGACCCTGTTGTTTCTTCTGCTGTGTATCTATTTTAAGATGTGTTGACTTGGCGTGAGCAGTGTATTCAAGATAAGGCTGAACAACCGAGTCATATCACGGCATTAGAAAACCTTGCGTACTATTTTCAACCTCTCTCCTAACATTATGTGTTTAATTTATTTTGGTTTGGATAGTTTTTAATAATTTTTGACTACCGCTGGTCTAGTGCTTTCCCCAGGAGTGTCTTTGAACCTGATAGGTGGAAGGCTTGAGAAGTAGAAGGCTCCTGAAAGACAGTTACTGTCGGTCAGGAAATGCCATGTATTTTTATCCGTGCATCTTAAGCAGGAGTTCACTTAATGCGCTGCTTGGCGTTTTCCTCTTGTATTTTGTGTGAAATGGTATGATGTGTCATGGGAACACGGACACATCAGGTAGCATCAGGACCCTTGTCCCACTCCACGCTGGCAGATCCCGAGTTTCTCATTCTGGACTCGGAGCTTACACAAAGTGCCCCAAGAGCTGAACTCTGACTCCAGTTTTGTAACAGACTCTTGTTGTAATCTTGGAAAAGTTACTTACCCTCACTGCGCCTCTCTGAAGGATTTACCTTGGGTAATTGCCTTAATTGAAACGTATTTCGCTAATGGTTGTGAAGATAATGTAAGATTTCGCAACACACATAAGCAAAGCATAGTCATAAGCATAATGAGGTGTTGTGTGGTATAGAGGGACTTAGATGATCCAGTGCATATACTCTGCTGTAAAACTACACTCTCAAAATGTACTTCCTCTGGCTAAATTCTCATACCTAGCTAGAGATAAGGAACACATTTTTCTTTTGTTAGTTTGGGCATTTGAATGTTAGTGTAAAATTCTGCTTATTGAATTTTATACCTTAAAATCAAAATGATAGGTGGCTACCTGTTAATAAAGGACAGCATGCCTTGCTAAGTTAAGCTTTAATTATTTGAAAATAGCACAGCTCACAACTACTTGAAGTATAATGCTTTCAACCCTAATGCTTCTGGTTGGTAATACTGCCTCATCATTTAACCCTGCCACCCTGACAGCTTTGTTTTTCCTCCTCAATAAAATGTTGATTCATATATTTTTTTCAGTTAACCAGTAACACTGGTCAAAATAGTTTTTTCAATTGGTCAGAATAAAACTTGCTTTCAGATATTATTTGGCTCTGTGGCTTCTTATCTCGTTAATCATTGCATGGCTTAGAATAACGCTGTCTAATTGGAAAGACTATCGAGTTGCCATCTATTGAAGCTGCCTGTTGCACAAGAAGCCACAAGCCACCACACTGCCAGTGACAGCTTAATGCCGGGTAGTTTGTCAGGTTCGTTTTTTTTAATTTCATGGTGGACAGTCTAGTATCTCTTTAGGCAAATCCGATTGTGTGGATCAATTAAATAACTTCACTGAAGCAAAAAAGTATGGGAGCTAACCTCAGAGAAAAGTGCTTTAATATTTTTCAGCTAAGGCTTTTTTTGGCCAGACTTTTCCCATGCTTAGTTTCTGGTATAGCCATGTAGGAGCTGTTGGACCAAACTCTGCTACATATATCAGACTCCATTGACTTCTGTAGTTGTAGCCTCTTTGGGCAAGAACCAGGGTTGTTGTTTTTCTGCATTAAACTTAATTTTTCAAAAATCTTTCTAAATATTTGTAAGACCAATTAAAAGCAGTAGAGAGGGGAAGGTGGGAAATGGTGTTGTGTGTGTTCTGTCTATGCTATGACCGAAATATGAGGATTTAGCCTGGCTTTCAAGCAAGTTCTTTTCTAGGAAACTAGAGACTAGAAACTTCTAGTCTCTAGAAACTTTTCTTATAGAAACTTCTCCTTTTAGCCCTTCCTCCTGGTGCGTGCAGTAGGGTACAGTTCTTCAAGGTTATGCATGCAGCACAGACAATCCTGGTACATAAAAATTCAGAAGTTGGTTCTTCCAAATTTTTTACTCTCATTGATGTATTTTTTTTCTCTCACCAAACTCATTTTAACACCTTATGAATACACTTTTCTAATTCCAAGTGCGTGGAGGTGAATTACTTCCCTGCCAAACACGCTATGTCTGTTGGCTGTTCAGCAGACTAACTTGTTGAACTGAAGAACACCTTGTGCTCTCCTGTAGAACTCATTGTTCCTCAGCCTTTATCTCTTTTATCTTCATTTTCACCTCCCTTTGAACTTTCCGATGTCTGAAGACAGCTGAGCTGGGCTGTCAGCTAAATTAGAGCTACTGACAGCTCAGTGCATTCTCCACTCCAGCCTGCACACCCTCTAATGCCTCCCATGGAAAACACCCATCCCTTTCGATTTAACTCGTTATTTTGATGTTGCCTTCAGTTTTGACTGCACTGGTGGCTTTGTGCTTGATGGGCAGCAAAGTGGGAACACCTGAAAGTTGCCTTCTGTCAGCAGATGAGTTATTTTAGTCTTAGTCTTCCCTTTCCCTTTGGTATCTGGATTTAGATCTCTCTCTCTGTAACAAGCAGCAGCAGATTTTCAGAAAGGTCTAGAGGTTTTAAGCCCAGTCTTCTCTTATGCGCCTTTTAGAAGTAGACTTATTGTCTGCAGTGGGATTATTAATTGTTTGCTTTTTCTCAGTGAAAAGAGGATGATGGTAAACTACATTAAAATAAATTCTAAATTCAGCCCACGAGACTGAAAGACATATTTTCATACTAAAAGGACACAAAACTGAGAGAAATTTGGTGTGGTGTGAAAATAAACCGGATGGATAGTTGGGTTTCCACTTGTGCCCAAATTTGGTTGTTGTAGTTCTTTAAAAAAAGCGTCTACTAGCTCGTAACTCTTATCCAGAGAGGAAATTTGTGAATGGATCTAGCTAGGTAGGCTCTTGTCTAGTGCTGTATGCATTATTGTTTCCATCTGGAGTTGAATTCAAGGGACGGAGGTTATTTGTAGTGATTAGTTACGCTTTGTATAACTGTATGCAGATCGATCTTTGGGAATTGCAGTGACTTAATTACATAAACATAGCTTGAGATATATGATAAATGTATCTTGCTAGGGAAGCATGGACTAGAAAGGAATTAATTAACAATCAGTTTCGTAATCAACCGTCCAGTTTTGGATTGCAAAATATGAAAAGCAAAGATTATGAATAAAATAATTCAGTGCAAAGAAGATTCCCATAAGTATCCTTAGCAGGATACAAAATTGCTGGCTCTTCTAAGTGTGTAGTAGAAGCCATTATTTGATGTACTATTGATTGATATTTGACATAACAAACTAATAGGTAAGATTTGGAAATGCTGTGGAAGTATTTACTTAGAGTGGAACAAATGCGGAGTTGGAATCTGAACGCCACAGTTAAGAAGAGTAATTCTTTGGACTGAATCCACTTGGCGGAAGGTGTTTTTTAAATGAGGTTTAGTTATAAAAAGCACTTTCAAAATAAACAGATGATGGCTACTGCTATTTGTAAGAGAGGTACGCACAAGTCAGCGGCAGCATTCTTACACTATTCTCTTATCCAAAGAGTGTTCTTGAAATGGTGTGGTGGCTGTACGCTGCAGTTTCAAATACACTCAATGTGGATTGAGGGCGTACGGAGGCCAAAATTTTCAGACTTGGACAGCCAAGAGTGAGACCTCTAAAGCCATGTTGAAGCATGCATGTAAAAGTGACCTGATTCTTAACTTCTGTTCATTAGAATATTAAACAGCCAGCAGCTTCATTCACATTTTTTGGTATTGAGCTTGTCTGTAAATCAGATCACTCTTTGATAGATAGCTAAGTATAATTGAAGAGTTAGCTTTATGCAATTGATAACACTTCTGTTATTTACGGGACTTTGTAAAATTTCTAGAAATGCAGTTTTAACTGTTGTAGCTCACTCTTTCAATCATACAGAAAAGTATTATCTGAAAGTATGTAAAGGCAAATATATTCTTATGTGGGATAATAAAAGCATTTTAGTCATGGACCTCTCTGAACAGCTCTTGTTTTCGGTTTGAATTCCAAGGAGATAGCAAAGAAATATGTTTCCCTTCTTTTAATTAGATCAAACCCATTTTATGAACCAAAATCCAGCCCTGCTTTAATTAAAGTTGCTCCGCTGCAAGAACCAGAGAAGAAGATGAAAAGAAAGGCTCCTGAACCACCAAACCTCTTGCCAAAGACAGAGACAAGCATGAGTGAGAACATGTCAGCTATTCCTGCATCGAGGGAGCTTTCTTCTTCTCCTAAGGTAGGTTTTTCATACCAAAATTTCGTCTTTGTTATTAACAGTACCTTTATGTGTGTTGTAGACAGCCTATTTATTTCTGCAGGCCATCTTAAAAGCTGTGCTTATACTTAATAAGGTGTTGGCTCATCTCTATTCACTCACTGGTTCATAGGGAGAGAGCAGCAGTAGGAGCTTGTATTTTTTCTTTAAGGATTTAATGACAACAGTAACAGCAACTGCAGTTTAAAGAAAAGAGTCTTCGAGTAACAAATGTTACAGGACAGCTGGATATGCCATTGAGACGGAAGAAAATCATGTTGAACAATACTTTGTCTTGATCTATTGTAATGCCACTAAGCCTTGCCCCTGTTGAAGAGTCTGTCTCCACATTTCTGTCATAAATCTGGGTTTTAAGAGCTTAGTACTGGATACTGTTTATTTGTATTGGGATTTATATATGTCCAATTCCTTAGGTATGTTGAAGTAATTTTTTAAAAAAACTCAGTCTACTTTAAATGAGATTAACTGTTTATTAGGAATGTCCAGACTAAGCATACTTATGTATGCACATACATCTGTGTTTGTCGAGGGAAAATAGGAGTTAACTTCTCTTGAAGAGGGCAATGTGGCGCGTAGGTATTTTAGAATTACAACAGCTAACTTCTGTTTGTGTGAATTTTAACTCCAGTGTTTCAGCAGTTAGCACTGCTTGTGCTTTTTTAAACAAAACAAGCATTTACTAGTATATGTTAATGGACCCTTCTTAAAAATGAATTTGATACTTGCTGACTGCTTGTTTTGAACGGTAAGAGGATGAGGACAGAAGGCTTCCCTTCCAGCACATCTTCCCAATTTATGCGTATTATTGTCTGGTTTGCCTTGTATTGGAGCTGCTGGAGCTTTAATTTCAGAATTGGATGAAACTACTTGTCATACCTATCATTTCATTGCTTAATTACTCGGCCAGATTGCTGACATGTCCTTGTCCCCCCAGGCTCTGATCTTGCTGTCATTTTACCACTCAGTGTAAAGAGTATGAGACCAGAAATCTAATCTGCATCATAGCAAAACAAAACAACGTAGTAAGACCACAAGCACAACTCACAAGTTACTCTTAATATGCAAAACCACAACCAGGGAAATATTAAATCAGCGCGCAGCAGATTTATAATGCGCTGAGCTGGGGTTCTGTCCTGTTCGCTGGAGTTTCTGTGTGAAAAATATTGCATGTTATTTGATTTCTGGTGGAGTCTGGCCCTCGGGTCAAAGCCAAGTAGCCAAAGTAAGGCATTCTGCTACTACCAGGCAGAGAGAGATGTCTGTAGAGGAGATTTTATCAGCTTGCCTGATGGAGGTTGTGCCCCCATTGCTCATTGTTTGAGAGGTTTTTTTACAGGTCTGCATCCAAGGAAATACATCTCTCTGCTTTATCGTTGTGCTCAAATAATGTATTACTGCTGGGTTCAACTGTTGTTGGTTTTGTCTACCCCAGACTAAGTTTTAGATTGTCTGAAAGCTGGAATTGATTAAGAAAAGATGCAGGATTTGAAATCGCTGAGAAGACCGTGCTGGTATACACGCAGTCGGGTAGTTGCTACTCTTGTGCGGGGTATTAGTTCCCAAATATTTTAGTGCCTGCCTGCTTGCAGCCCACCCACCTCTCTGCCACTGGTGCTGAGGTACAGCCGAGATGAGCAAAGGTCCAAGTACTGAAACTTTGATATTGATTAGGGCCATGGAGGAACGCGGAGCTCTGTGCTGACCTTCTGTGGTACAGAAAGCTTTAATTTTTTTTACAGGATTTTGGAGGATACAAGACCATTAGGGAAGGCTCCAAAGCCGATGCAGTGTCCTGGTTTATTATATTACAGCTAGAGTGGAAAGTTTCGCTGACTGGGTGTGTTAAAATATTGTACGGTCACTTGCAATTCAGAAAGCTTTTTGTGAGCACAGTCTTTTTTCTGTGCTTGAATTGTTTTGCTCTAAGGTGATCTAATAACGTTAGATCAAAAGCACTTTGCTTGAAATGCTTTTTGAAATTTGGAAAAGTACTGGCATTTGAGAGAAAAGAAAATTAAACAATTTCCTCACATCGTAATTCAAAATAGTGCCCAGGTAGGACTTGGACTGTTGGCACAAATAACTTGTTTGTTTATTATTCAATAGTAGTGACAATGTTTAGCAACTCTGAAAAAACTCCCATCAAAAGGTATAGGCACTAACCAAACGTGAACTTAGCACGCACCCTTATGTAGGGGGAATAGTCCCATGGAGGTAAAGGGAGGATAAATAACATATCTTTCTTGGTGTTTTGTCCAAGTTTGCTGTGCACAGAAAGCCTCTGCTGCAACTCTGACCAGAACGTAAGTGTCCTAACATGTTCAATTCCCTGTCTTGCTTGTCTTCATAGGAAGAGGCTGCGGAGCAGAAATGCTCATCTTTAGAATACACAAACACAGCATTATAATTAGAGCTTTAGTGTTTAAGGAAAAAGACTCCAAAAAAACTTCTGCAAATCTTTGACAGAGTATTTGTAGCTCATTTTTCCTTCACATGCTAATGGTGTTCATCACATTTGCTGAACATAAAAAATACAAATGCTGTTATTAACATCTATATACCAGCAAGTCTATTAGGTGGAAATTGCTTCTGAAAGGTTATTTGACACACGACAGATTCCTACTCAGGATAGAGGTTCCCAATACTTGAAATTATGTTGCCCTATTAAAAAAAAAAATTTAGATATTGAAAACAGTAGTGAATTCCTAGGAATTTAAATACCAATTTAAAAGTAGGGTGAGAAAGGTTGATATTTTCCTAAGTATACACCCAAAGATCAAATCCCTAGGGTATGGCTGGACACCAAAATTGCTTCCTTCAGTGTCGAGCTACAAAGTGCCTTCTAGCATTGGCGTCAAGGGTATAGTAACACTTCCACAGAAGTGCAATTGTGTTTGCTGTTGAAACATCGTAGCCTGAATCCAACATTTTACCATTACTCAAGTAGTGGTGGAAGGTGTTTCTCGCCTGAGGGATACTTGACTTCCCACACATGATTATTTTGTTTGTGTGCATATGTTTTATTAATTTATAACAGCACTGTCTGCAGTAATGAAAGAGAAAAATAAAATAATGAATTTTTAGCAGTCAGCAGTCTTGGACGTGGGTCATTTGAGAATAGACTTAAGCTTATGCATCTAAGTGAATTGCAGAAGGCCTTCTTTTAAGGGAGTTGTATGGTCTTTTAACAGCTGAATACTATTTCTAGATTTTCCTGGAATCGTATCCACAATTAATTACCCCCGTTAATCCTGACACCACAATAATCAAACTTGTTCTGGATCCTTTGTCCAGAGATTTATGTTGTACAAGATAATTCTGCATATAAGTTTCATGTAAAACTAGGCAGAAAATTCCAGAAAGCATCTTCTGCTCTGATGGTATCTAGCATCATGCCTGATACCTCCAGGATGAAGAGGGTACTCCAGAGTGGAGTCATGAGTTGGTGTTAACTTTGAAGAACTCAATGATCAGTGAAGACAGAATATGAGACTATTAAAGAGTCATTAACTTTAATAGCCACAAAGATGGTAGAGCTAGAGTTTGAAGCAAAGACTAGGTCTCATTGGGACACTGACATAAAAACTTACTGCCCAGAAAATTATACATGATCGTTGGTCAGGAAGACAGGTGATGACACTAAATACGGGCAGTATTTAACTTTTATTTTTGCCTTGAAATGATTGTTTTCAACCATATGGTGTACATGTGCCTGAAGCAGTTATAACCATAACAGTGTCTCCCACTGCTACAGGGCTTGCCTTTAGCCTCTTTCCTCCCCAAAGACGTTGCCTCACTTGGTGTCCCCTTATCATTCCTTAACAAATTTCATGTGTGAGAAAAGAGTGCAAATGAAGCTGTTTCTGCCTGCCCCAAACCTGAGGGTTTTAGTCTATGTGAGGTTGGCTGAGCTCATGAGCACTAGTGATTGAGTCTTGCCCCTTTCATATTAATTCTGCACAGGGGACACATCCACTTCTTTAACTCCTGTAAGATATCCCAGCTGCTGTCATCTCTTTGGCTGTTTCCACCATACCTCTCTCCGCACGTTATTCACATTGTTCACAGAGGTGGGAAGGGACCTCTGGAGGTCATCTGGTCCATCTTCTCTGCTCAGGCAGGGCATCTTAGAGCCAGTTGCCCAGGAATGTGTCCAGACAGCTTCTGAATATCTCCAATATTCATCTGATCTTCTTCAAATGTTTGCCTTGCGCTGCTTCCCTGAGCAATTGGTTAACTGTAGTAGCAAAACCCCTTTCCAGGCCTCTTTAATGTCTTCCCTTTGATCACTCAGAGGTCCCCGTGTCACCTGTATTGCTGAGGAAGGGGCAGTTATTTGTCATAGATAAGGCAGGATCTAGCTCTCCATAAAGGTCCAGCCAGCTCTTGGCCCCATAGTATTAGCTCAGTATTTGCCTTGTCTGGGTTGGAGGAAGTTTTCTTTCCAAATATTATTAGCTATTTGCACTTCCTAAAGGAGTATCTTAATTCTCTCCTGTCTTCCTTCCATGTCCCCTCTAAACTAATGAGTCATCAGAGAGAGCTTAAAAATGTAAACTCTGAAAGTCTGGAGTTATCCCAGAGTTAATAATCTCAAATGGCTTGAAAACTATGGTGCGCTGGCTATATTTAGGTGAGTCTGACAAACAAACTGGAAAGCTGTAATTAAGCTCTTCAGTCGTCAACCTGCTACAGTGCTGTCAAGCCCAGCTGAAGCCTTGTTGAGCTTGTTACCATCATACCAGGTTCTGCCTTTCACAGAGGTGACAGAGACTTTAAATTTTTTCCACTTGTTGTTGACTTTGTGGAAAAAAAATTGAACAAAGACATTTAGGCTTAAAAAGTGGTATCAGACCAGTGCATTGCATGCATATCAGTCACCATCATTGCTTTAGCTGATTAAAAAAATGTGCATACCAACTTCAACGGGCTGAAATCTCAGCCAGTCTCAGTATCTCTTATCTTCCCTGCTTTATGTTTAGTAACTCCAGCTTGGTTTCACATACTTTCTTCAGTCTTCAGGGTCTGGAAACCTGCGTTCATTAGACACACGCTTTACAAAGTGGCTCTTTGCCAGGTGCATTGGACTTGTCAGCCTGGGCTTTGGTAGCTCACAGAGATCTCCATCTCACAGCTTCCTGCTGGGCTGCCCAGAATATCTCAGTAAATGAAACTCCTGCACTCCAGTTTTCGAAATAGGTGTGTCATGGTTTAACCACTGCTGCTCACTCACACCCCCCGGTTGGGATGGGGGAGAGAATCAGAAGAGTAAAAGTGAGGAAAAAAATTTGTGGATTGAGATAAAGACAGTTTAATAGGTAGAGCAAAAGCCATGCGTGCAAGCAGAGCAAAACAAGGAATTCATTCGCTACCTCCCATCTCCAGAAAAGCAGGGCTCCATCACGCATAATGGTTACTTGGGAAGACAAATGCCACAACTCCAAACATTGCCCTCTTCCTCCTCCTTCCCCCAGCTTTATATGCTGAGCATGAGGCCATATGGCATGGAATAACCCTTTGGTCAGTTGGGGTCAGCTGTCCCAGCTGTGTCCCTTCCCAACTTCTTGTGCCGTCTCAGCCTGCTCGCTGGTGGGGTGGTGTGAGGAGCAGAAAAGGCCTTGAGAGCTTAGCAACAACCAAACCCACCAGTGCGCTGTCAAAAGGACTTCTCATCCCAAACCCAAAACACAGCACTACCCCAGCTGCTAGTAAGAAAGTAAATTCCATCCCTGCCGAAAACATGACAAGGTGTTTCTCTGACAATACATGGCTATGTGAACAGACGTGGAATTGATATCAGACCAGAGGATGCTTTTTGAAGCTGTCGTTGGTTTTTGACTTACACCTAGCAACTGATGAAAGTATATAGTGCCAGGATGATAAGTAAGCTTCGCTCTGTCATATTAATCTGTACGCCATTCTCACCTTTATGAAAGGCACAGTGTTGCTGATAGCCATGAAAACATAGGCATTGATTTTGTTGCTTGTAGACAAGAGCTTGTGATGGCCTTTTACATTGGCAGAAAAGGAGAATACACATTCCCATAATAGTTCAAAGCCAATAATAACATTTCTGGTTGTCACCGTTGTTGTTTAAGCTCTCTCTTTCTTTTTCTTTTTAAAGCGAAATTAATTGTTTTGCATGCCCAGCAGTTAGCTGCTGTGTCATGCCAGGCAAGCTAGCTGGTTTAAGCTCTAAAACATACTTATAGGAAATACGTAATAAGAAATACAGAATCCTTTTTCTGCATGACATGTAATAACCCATCTGCATCCAGTATCCTTTGTAATCTGTTATGTATCTGCAATGCTTCCGTTTAGTGGAAGGGGAAGAAAGTAACATTCAGTGTAGTACTAGGCACAACTCTCCAAGATCTCAGAGATGCTATAGGCTCCAGTTGCTCACTTCTTCCACTTCTATTTACTTCCATATTATCAACCGTATGTGACTGGACAGTAGGAAGAACTCATCTTCAAACACAGATGCAGTAATGCAGCCAAGTGGAGAAATTAAGTTAAACTTTAAACAGTAGATTAAGGTCGCTCATTGTCTCTTGGTATCAAAAGTGTCTCAGTTGTCCATTCACATAAGGTCTTCCGGCTCTCTGGAACATCTTCTTTAATGATTTTGCTCCTTTCCAGCTTCACATGAGCTGCAGAGGAATTGTGCAGCTCATTTGCATGAGATCTTTGTCACTTCCTATGCAGACAGATAGTTCATCAAGCCCAAGGAAGACTTGGGAAGTAGTGGACAGAATTTTAAGATATCTGCTGTTATGGACTTGTGCAAAAAAGGCACTCTGAAAAAAATCTGCCTTCGCATACAGCCCTAAGACATTTTATCTTTTAATAGGAAGAAAGACAAGCCACACACATAACGTGAACTGCGAGATAGTGAGATAATCACGTTGAAGCACAGACAATTCATTAAACTTGCTTTTCAAGTGTTAAATAATAAAAGAGGCTCCTTATTTTATACAATACTAAGCAATTTCTTACTACTGTTTGCACGAGTTTTAAATGGTGTTTGTCAACCTGACTAGCCATGTGGTTTTTCTGTGTTCCTTACTATTAACCTATGTTTGGTCATAAACCAACCTCATTAGAACATGTGCTAGTATAAGGAACGAACTGTTCGTTTGCAAGTGTAGTGTTTTTCTGTTTTGCTGAAGATAGGGGCTAAATAGTGTCTTTCTCTTGTCCTCAACTAACACGTGCTTCAGGGTTTGGATGTACCGCATTGCATTCCACCCCTATCGTGACTTCTCGCGTTCCTACCTTCCCTGTCCCACCTTGTGCCAGCGCCACAAGTGAGTTATGTGAGTACTGGGAGCACAGCACCGACACAGGAACACTGACGGACAGACCCTTTCAGCGGTGGCACGGTCGTTACTCAGATGCGAAACGTATTCTTAGTGTCTTGGCGGTGCTGGTTTGGGGTATTCATTGCTCGCAGCAGCTGCAGGGTCTAAGGATCCAGCAGTCCTTGGGCCAGTACTGCCAGGAAGCAGCCTTTTAAAATTGAAAATGCAACCAATTCTTCTAAATGTCTTTCATGGTTTAACTTTCCATCTGTTCATATTTGCAGCAGAATATTTTTTAAAACATTTTCTTTAATCATCAAAGTTCCTATGTACTAAATACAGTTACTCTGTCAGTATAAGGAAATTAAACTCTTTTATTCTCTTCTTACTGGTTTTGTGCAAGTCAAATGATTTGTTAATAATGCACTGTTTATGCAGATGGAAGTAGTGATGCAGTGTATCATTGCAAATTATCAGATAGCTAATTATTACAGCTTCTAGGTACTGTTATATTTCTGTTTCATTGGTGACCAGAATGTTCACTAATTTCTCGTAAATGGGAAAAGCATTTTATAAACATGCACACAAATATGTACATATATAATAGTAGTTTTAAAAATAAAATTATCTAACGTCTTATCTGTAGGCCATATTTGTCAAAAAAAAAATACTGCTGAGGGCAGAGAATCTTAAAATTAGTACATTCTGGGGATTTGAAACTCAACTGCAAGTGTGGGCTTTTAAAAAGTGACTTTTACGAAAATAAAAATTGCATCTTTCTAGGGAAAATGGGCTTTCATTCCATGGAGATTTTCAGTCTGCTTTTTGTCTTGGAACCGCAATGACTGGAGATGACTGCATCCCTCTGTAGCATCAAAACCAGGACAAACAATAGAATAAATGAAAGTGCATATTGTGGAGAAAATCTAGTGTTTCAATAATACTCAGGAGCTGTAAGAAGTTTTATTGACTGCTTATGTGAGTAGGAGTTCCCAGGGCTGTCCCTTAATAAAATGGATCCCCTTTTGAGATTGAGTCACCCAGCTACCTCAGATACCTCATTCCTAGAGGTGTCTGGTTCTCTCCCTTGGCTGTAAAAGAGCTTAGAGAAGTTAGACTTGGCCAACTAATTGATTGGCATTTAAAGTTGGTAAGATTAATTGTCCCTGAATTATACAGACTCATATGTGTGTGACCTAAAGAATAGACCCATGATTGGACAGGAAAAAATGGGAAGATGTTGCAAAAGCTCTTTCTCCCTTCGATATGCAGGCATGACTGCACGTGTATAGGAGATATGGGTATAGAGTAGGAGCATTGATGGACAGAGTTGTGCAGCAAAATGGAGATCCCTTGCTTTGCTCTAGCTATTTAATTAGCGATTTTGTAAAAACTGGTACAAGAAGTGGCGCGTAACATGTGATAACCTATCCATGAACAGTCACAAAACAGACCAGCAGATGGGACTACTTTTCATTATCCATTACGACCCCAAGGAGTACATCAGATACTGTGTGAAAGTGTTTGAGATTCACTTTTATGAGTAGTCTTTTGCTTATGAGTGGTCTCCATAGGGTACCGAAGTGATAAATTCTTTCCAAGTTGGACATTGCTTGTTTCGCATCTGTGGTTTTCCTGTAGCAGTTTTCAGTGGTAATAACATATCACGTTCTGTTTCTTAGCAGCCTTGCTTTGTTGCCTCCTTCTCTTTACAGGTGGCACTATGAATCTAAATCGGTCGAGGGTGGTGGCTGTTGTCTTTCACAGTATTCCCTTGATTGGTGCTAAGAGGAGTTAATTTTTTAGATATTGAGAATGTCAATGAAACCAAGCCCTTCCTCATTCTACCTGCTGCTTTCTGCCATTCTGATTGAAGTATTTTGTGCCCATTTTCTAGCAACAAGCCAGTTGAACTGCTGTCAAAAAAAATTTAGGTGCTGTTCTGTAGTCACATTACTTCTAAGAGAGATGCTTCCTTCAGAATTTGAGGAGTAAAACCAGCTAAGTCAATAATTTACTCACATGTTCCTGTAGTGGGAGTTATGTACAGGTTTGGAGGCAGAGCTGAGCTTCTTCCAGCGCCAGCCCCTCGCTTCTTGCCTTAACTCATTTCCAAGCACGCGCAGCAAGAAGTCAAAGTGTTGTCTAGATGGAAACACATCAAGATGTGCAGGTCTTTTTGCAGAGCTCATGACTCATGCAGCACCGTATATATTGTTACTCAGGGAACTAGTCCAGGTTGTGTGCTGCTTGAGACAAGGGCCAGCGGAAAGGCACTGCTTTCTCTGACAATGAAGCAACCGAATGCTGTCCAGGAGCAGTGAATATTATCCTTTCCTCTGTCATGAATTCTTTATGTGGTGCTAAACTAATCTCTTGAACCAGATTTTGGATTGTGGTGGTTTTAAGTTCCCATCGTGATACAACCATGATAAATTAGCAGAGCTCTTGGTTTGACTCAAGTGCCGTGCAGCTGAAAGAGCGTTGTTTTGTGGCACGTGAAGTATTGTAAAACAAGCAGTTCTCTCTCAGGTCAGGTCTTGGGTGGCTCAGACTGAGGACTCAAAAGCAACGGCTTCCAATAATTTGGACTTGGGTTTTTTGTGGACCTCACTTTTTCTTTGGTTAAATTGGCTGCTACCTCACAAGGATGTCTGGAAGATTAAATGCTTAATCTTCTAGATTAAAATACCATGAAGATGAACACTACAGAAAAGCCCTTTGATGAGATTAATGTTACTGTGTTCAGTTCAAGGTCCAGGCAGTGTGCAGCAGATGAAGCATGAGGACAAACAACTAATAATTCAGAAAAACAGGAATATTGGGTAGTCCCATTCAGTGAGGTTGTTCGTTGAGTGCTCTCCATGAGGGAGAACTCTAGGGGAAGAAGGACACTTACAGATTGTATCATAATGCAAACATATAAAGGGTATTAATTAACATTGAATATGTAACCATAATTCTGTAATATCCCGACTTCTGAACACTCCATTTGGCAACTTTAAGTGCTGCTACTTAAGTGTTTGAGTGTTTCATCTTTAGATCCTTAGCAGTAGTAGGGATGCAGATAACAGGTCTCCAGGGCTGTCCTAGAAAAATCTTTTTCATTGCAAATTAATATGCATAATTTGCAGGATGATAAATGCTTGGCGGCTCCTGCCATTTTCGTAATTGCTCTTTAAGGTATTTCTGCATTATTGGTGCAATGTAGCTGCTACTGAAATGGATGGAAATATTGTCAGTGCCTGCAGCAGTTCTGGGTGGCACCAGTTAGCATGTCTGCAAAATGTCTGTGCAAATAAGGTTTGGTAATTTAACCAGTGTTATGACATTCAAAGCCTCACGTTTCATATTTTTATATTTAACTTACATTTACAAATTACAGTACTCAGATCGGTTGTCATAAAATATTACTTCCCTTCTTGTGGAGAAATACACTTTTTAGCTATGTAATAGCAATAGTTTTATAGGCTTTATTTCATCTTGGCAGTTTAAAACCGTGCGCCATTCTGTGAGAAGAAAATCCATCTCTGGTGGAAACTGGAAAAGCCAACAGGCATGGAGTATATTGTGTGATGAAGTAAAGGGGAATGTTGTTGCTATATGCCATTAAATTGCCAGAACCGTTGCGTGGTGCTTAGGCAAACTGTAACAAAAAAATACTTCTTTTGTATTTTATTTAAAAAGTTACATCAATACGAGAATTTCTTTAATGTAAATATATGTGATGATTTATATAAACCTTTCCATTTCCTTCAATGAAGTGCCCAACAGTCTGTCTTACCAACAAGTGCAAGGTCAGTCAGTTAAGTCATATATCCTGATCCAGAAACTGCTTCAAGGCTGCCAGTGTCAGAGGAGAGGTGGCCTTTGGATGGTGGGAATAACCCTGCTGCCTGTTCGGGGCTGTAGCCTCCTATGTTAGGAGGTGCATCAAATTCCATGCACCAGTACAGGTTAGGGGTTGACCTGCTGGAAACCAGCTTTGCAGAGAGGGACCTGCGAGTCCTGGTGGACAAGTTGCCCAGGAGCCAGCAATGTGCCCCTGTGGCCAAAAAGGCCAATGGTCTCCTGGGGTGCATTAATAAGAGTATGGTCAGCAGGTCTCTTTTCAGTGGTGCCCAGCAACTGGACATGGGGCAACGGGCATAAACTGCAACACAGGAAGTTCCATCTGAACATGAGGAAAAAATTCTTTACTTTGAGGGTGCCAGCGCACTGGAAGAGGCTGCCCAGAGAGGTTATGAAGTCTTCTTCTCTGGAGAGATTCAAAACCCACCTGGATGTGTTTCTGTCCAGCCTGCTGTAGGTGAACCTGCTTTGGCAGGGTGGTTGGACTAGGTGATCTCCAGAGGTCCCTTCAACCCCTACCATTCTGTGAATACATTGAGTCCCAGAAGAGAGAGAGCTGGGGAGATGAAAGCAGGGGATCTCGAGAGTGTGAGCTGGGTTCTGCATTGCCTTTGGGACAAGTGTCTTCTTGCACCATTTCTGCGGGATCTGGAGGGGACTGGTCTCCTTGTGGAGGTGCCAAAGTTATTTGCCTGAAATCTGTCCTTTAAATATCCCAAAGGTGCATAAATGGAAGGAAGAAGTTAGGAGCTGCCCGGAGTGTTAAAGTTGGTGGAGCACTGCGGATCCTAAATGTCAACACTTTCATGGGATATGTAATGTGAAAATCCTTCTCCGTGCTGAGGGCCTTTTCTTTTATTTCCTTTAAGGTATTTGCTTTCGCTCCTATGGCGGAAGGGAGCTCAGAGGAGGCAGGCAGGCGCTGCGAGACCGTGGGTCCTGGCGTAGGTGCTGGAGGATAACCACCTTCCTGCCATTCATGTGAACCTTTTCAAAGGGCATGGAGGGCTTTGATTCCCATGCTTGGCTTCACAGACTATTACTCCTGTTTAGTTCAAGCTTTGCTCTTTAAAAGGTAGAAGAAAGAAGGAACGCTTCTCCTCTTGTAAGATGTTTTTTTAAACTACCATCAAAACAAAAAATCCTCAAAATCCTTGCAACAAAACCCTGGTAAAACCTCTGCTTTTTCTGTGGAGTTTTTACACCTTATTATCAGGCTCTTTAACAAGAGGCACACAAGCAGGAATTAAATTTTTCAATTTAAATTGAAAACTTGATTCTTTCCAGCGTTCCCTCGCAGCTAACGAGAAGCTAAACGCAATTTGAATAAGCTGATATTATTGTAGTGTTTAACTTTTTAGCTGATACATCAAGCTTTATTGGGGGGCTGGATTTAGATAATTAGAGTTTTGGGTGTGCTCCATGCCGTCTGGGGCTCTCTGCGAAGCACTGGGTGAAGGAGCCAGACTAACAATAGCCTGGTTTCTGCGCTGCCCTGAAGGGTGGGTTTGGTTCATCGGGGTTGGCAAGCACCTCAAATTGGAAATAAGCGTGCATGAATAAATATCCCTGTGCTTCTGTCATGATGAGTTATGGACGTACTACAAAATTAATTATCTTTCCTTCATAAATCAGTCTGATAGTTAACATTGGTCTGGTTACCAACGCACTGTTCCTGCTAATCTTCCTTTGGTTTGGTCAGATACTTAAGCCTAGGAATAAATCACAGTTCTGAGGCAGAATACTTTAATTGTTTTTTTTGTGTTGCTGGGGAAGAAATTGTGAGTCTAAAACCAAAATAGATGGCTTCTGTTAGCATATCTACGGTGTGGTGGTGGCCCTAAACCGAGGTGTTTGTATTAGCTGTTCTACTCTGTTTTGTAAAAGTGTTTTTTGCCTCATTTGTTTAAAATAGTGATCGCTGCTAGTTTTAGACGGGCCGATAAATTAAATAGATTTGTGAAGCTAGATATACTGAGAAGTGAAAACCGGGAGAAGCAGAGAAGCCATATATGCCAGAAGCTAAGCTCCAGGGCATGAGAAACAGTCAAATATTATATATGTATGTTGTATGCGTACTCGCTAGCACATGCGAGTTAAGGGCAAATCTTTTTAAGGAGGGAGAATCAAGCCGGCTAGAAGGAAATTGTTGTGTTCCTGAGTTGCTGGAAGAAATCCGTTGCCAATTTATATTGCAACACAGCGATGAGGACTAGGAGCCGCATAATAAACCAAGTACTTCTGAGATAGTGCCGGCACACTAGCTGCATGTTCTACAACAGCATTTTTTAGCCATGTTCAACAGTGTGCTTGCTATCGCTCCTCCATTTGTTGAATTCAGGATGACCTTTGCATGAATAAAGTCAAATAGGATTAAGGCAGGAATTTTCAACAATGGGAAAGAGCAACAGATGTAGCCGACTTTGAACGTGGGAGGATTGTTGATGCACGGTTGCCTAAAGGGAGTGTCTGTGGTGACAAAAAAGGGGGGGAAAAACCAACAATTTCCTAAAAAATTAACCGCATAAAAGAAAAGAAAATAAGTAGAGAACAGTCCAAAGGAACCAAGTGATCCTAAGTTTTATTGAAGTCAAGCTGCCTGTATGGTTTTTTTGACTTTCTGCCTCCTGTTAAATATATTTTTTTTCCTACTCTTTCAGAATGACTGTCTGTTCTCTGCGACTGTCGCTATATGAGCTATCTGAGGGGTTTCTGTAGATTCATGGTTTTTTTGGAGTTATTATAAAGTACATAAATGGAATATAGGGTAAAAGGAGATGATGTTTCTCTGGAGAATTAGCCATATAAATGCAAAATCCAGAACCTGCTAATATTTTTTTATTGCATTTGTCCTATAGACAAGCATATAGATGGATCTCAAATGCATACAGTGCAAGCACTCTATATAGACGCTGTTCTAGAAAGGTTAAAAGGAAAAAAAATGTTTAAAACACATTTAAAGCAAGCACTCTTTCTGATATGTCTTAAGTAGTTTTACACTTTATGTACCTATTAGATAAACTGAATTTGTTTTCATCTCCATTAAAAATAGAACATGCATATGTGGGGTTTTTTTCCTGGTAGATTTAGAGAATATTTTTGTACATTATAGAAGTATTCAGTTACCTTTTATTAAATACAACCAAATCTTTGAAACTCACTTGGTTTCATTATTGACAAGAGCTATTTTGCAGTTTAGTAGATAGTTGTGTTAACTCCGGAATGATATTTCATAGTTTGTAGTTATGAAGAATGCGTGAATTTTAAATATAGTTCATATGTATAATTCAGACAAATCAGCTTTGAAAAGCATGTATGGGAAAAGCTTTTAAAGCGTGAATGAAATCATGTGCTCTAGCTCAGTGAAAGGGCTTTAAAGGAGCTAGCTAGAAACTAAAGTAATTAAGGAAATCATGTTGTAAATGTTATGAAAAATAGTGGTGAGCTTAATATATTAGAAGTTCAACTGCAGTATTTAAGAGCTTGATTAAACACCCACTGATTAAATGCCTACGTTACACTTTAAAGAGAACTATACTGTTGAGAAGGCAGTCTCTCTGTAGAAAAATCATTTGGATTCAGAGGATGTAGCATGGTAAAACATCTTCTCATACAGCTTATTCTGCCTCTTCCCATCCTCCTTTAGAGCAGAGCTTGATGAGGAGAGCTGCCACCCACTGCCACTGTAAACTCAGGAGTTGCAACACATCTCCCATTCCCCAAAAACGGAGTCTTTCAACAGATTTTTTTATTTAAAAAAAAAAAAACAAACGTTGTCATCTGGTATTGAATATCTTGAAGAACACAGCTCTAAGTGCTGGAGGATTCATTAGTAATTTTTATTACCTCAGTGAAGATGCTGTGGTGTTTAATTTTGAGACTAGAAACAACTTCATACGCACGCCTGGAATCTTTAGCACCAAGAGCGCATAACTCTGCTATTTCCAGAGTGGATTCGTGTCCAATGGGACTGTAGAACGTGGCCTCCGTTCTCCTGTGAGCTCACAGACCTTGTCCTAGACAGTAAGCTCACAAATGTGTACATAACTGCTGGCTGTGATTGTGCATGCACAGTTGTGTGAGAGGCTGTCATATTCACAAGAGCAAAAACTTAGAAATATATTTTGAAATAACAGTTTGATGGTGATGGTTGCAATTAGACACCTGGCTTTTTTTAGGAACTCATGAGACTTAATGGAGAATCCACTTAAGGCAACAAGGTGTTGAAGTCCTTTAGTTCCTCCTGAATCAGAGTTGTAGGTTTAGACTCCGCAAGAATGTCCCTTTTGACCTCTTTTTGTAGTGAAGCAAGTTACCGACTGTATTGCTCGTGTCTGATTTAGGACATAAGAGATCTCTGGAGTTTTCCATAATGTGTGGGCAGAGGTAGCATCCCCTAAGGCTGGACCTCTAAACAACCTCTCTCTCTGAACTGCAGAAGAGGTCTTGTAAGACTAATCTTCTCTGCCTAAATTCCCCTTTTGAGAGTGCAGCACCCTCGTCCTCCCCATGCAAACTTGGAGGAGGCATTGAAAAGCTTAAAATGCAGCATAACTGTCAAACAGTAGCAGCTCTTACACTGCCAAGGTTTTATAAATAGGAGAGAATAAAAATCATTGCAAAATTACTTTTAAGTATTTACCTATGGTAGAAAAATACTTAAGTGAATGTAACACATTGAGAAACTACACTATGACTAAAGTATATATTTATATATATTTTTATATATGTATTTATCAATTCGTCATTCTCCCACTGGCACTTCTGTTGGAGTAGTCTGTAAATACTATTGCAACTATAGGCAAAACTGCTCTTTGAAATCCTCCCCAGTGCAACTTTAAAGGTAAGGTGGATCTTAGTCAAGTGATGTCACTCCTCTTGTTTCCTAGTCGTGTCCTGGATCATGCTTCTGCTGCAGACTGTTGCTGAGCAATCTGTAAACCCCATGTTTTTAAGATGGTGGATCCTACAGTTAACTTGAAATAATTTTTATAAACTCATCTAACTTAGAAATAATACTCAATATTTGTAGAATCCACTGGAAGCTTATTTAGAGCAGTATCAACAAAGTATTGACAGACTGAGAGAGTTGGGGTTGTTCAGTCTGGAGAAAAGAAGGCTCCGAGGAGACCTTATAGTGGCCTACCAGTATCTTAAGGGGGCCTACAAGAAAGCTGGTGAGGGACTTTTTAGGATGTCGGGCAATAGTAGGACTAGAGGGAATGGATTAAAACTAGAGATGGGACGATTCAGATTGGATGTTAGGAAGAAGTTCTTCACCATGAAGGTAGTGAGACACTGGAACAGGTTGCCCAGAGAGGTGGTGGAAGCCCCATCCCTGGAAGATTTTAAGGCCAGGTTGGATGGGACTCTGAGCAACCTCATCTAGTGGGAAGTGTCCCTGCCCATGGCAGTGGCGTTGGAACTAGATGATCTTTAAGGTCCCTTCCAACCCTAACAATTCTGTGATTCTATGATTCTATAAAATACATTGGCTTTTATACATTTGTCAAAGTTTAGAAATGAACTACAGCTACAGTTACCAGAGCTCTTCCTTATGTATGCTTTCTCTTCTCTTTATTCTCCCCATTTCAAAGATAGTCATAATCGTTTAATCTCTCGTTATGCAATTAGATATGTTGCTACACATTTATTAGCAAACTTACTGTCAAACTAGTAGTAATGCTCTAATTTACACTTCCCAAAGCATGGAAATTCCCGTGTAGGAATGAAGGCTCCCTTCTTTTCCCTCCTCCACCTATCCCGAGGTGCTCGTGCAGTGAAAAGTATTGCAGGAGGCTGAGATGTGTGAATGATAAGTGCTGTACGCGTTGCAACACTGGGGCGTGATCAGACTTGTTCAAAACGATGTTCAAACGGCTTGAGCTGGAGTTTTCTGCATTTGTGCCGGCTGAAATTTTTCCCTCTGTAGCTCCTTGGGGTTGTCTGAGAAGTCTCCATCCCCCAATCCAAGGGAAGAGCGATCAATATCTTCACCCACAGCTTTTTCTAATAGCACTGGTACTGCTGGTTGGAAGACCAAAGTCTTCTGGTGCAGTCTTTCCATCTAGGTGTTTCCCAGTCCTGTCTGCAGACGAATATTTAGAATCACGAACAGCTCACACCAGAAGCATGTTAGGTGTTGCATCATCTTGGGACCAATTGAGAGGCTTTCTTTCAAGAGCACTTAATTTTATTTAACCCGACCATGTAAACTCAGTCCAAAGGACACTTAAAAACGTAACACTTCCTTCCATTTATAACTTGTCAGCTCAAAGGCATAAATAACATCTCTTAAGGATTTTAATCCATTGGATAGTAATGTAGTAGGGATCCAGTGATGTTGTCTGTCTTGTCACTGTGGAGTTAGTGACAGTTAATGCATGGATTAATGATTCAAGTAGTGTTGAAAGACCAGTGAATCATGAATCCGTATCTCTGATACTGCCTTAGAAATACCAACTCTAAACAATCAGAAGCCCCTATAGAGTTGACTGTTCAAGAAAAAACCTATCGGGCTATCATCTGTGTACAATACTCGTGAGTATTATGCTCATTACGTATATAATGGTACACGCTAAAAACCCTTTCAAGTTCCTCATGTTACCATATTGTGGCAGTACTTTTTTTTCTCTTTCAGCTGCTTGCAATATTTTTTCTGTTTGTGATCTGCACATTTTGTTCCTTGAAGTCAAAATCAGCATTTATCTCAAAGCTTTTAATTTTTCTATTTTTAGCATGTAATATTTTGGTCAAAATGTTTCATTTTTATTTATTTGACAATATATTTTTTTTACTTTAGGGAGTTTAAACCAGAAAAAAAAAAAAGCTTCTGAACAAATTGTGTAGTTCCGAATGTTAGGCAAATTTTTGAAGTGTTGACATAAATACTGTATTGTATTAAGGAAAAAAAAAAAAAGCTGTCTCTGCAGACAACGTACTAATATTTCATTCAGAATTTTATGAAGTAGATCCTGGGGATCATTCAGGAGTTTTACATGTGTAAAAAATGAAACACAGAAGAACTGACTGCTGTGTGTTGCTGTAACACCCCTAGAACATGGCTAACGCCCAATTACTGCATGCTTCGACTTGGATGGTAATTACAATTGAGCTGTAAAATATTTTGACAGTTTCCAACTGTTGTGTGGTTATTAGCCAGGCATCATATGGGAATGAAGTACAGTGATTTGATTAGGTTTATATCACAATCTGCTTAAATAAGGACTTGGAAAATAAACACGTAGTGTAAAGTGTTAATCAACAGCAGTATTTAATTATTAGCAGCTTTTCTTGACTTCTGCAGGAGAGAATTCCTCTTTCCTGAAGATTCTGATTTCTTAAATGAGACTTGCCATACCTTTATGCTTCAGCTTTTCATTTACAAGCTTTTACTTGTTGAGTGCTAAAAGCATAACCACACCAAATTTAATTTGTAGCATGAAAATGATGTGTGTATTTTTCAAGAGGATAGATTTACCAGTGTTGAAGCTAGAAAAGCTTGTGTTAATTACGTATTACAAAACAAAAAGGATATTTTCATTTAACATGTATTTCTCCGTTTAGCTGCAGAAGTCCTGGCAATTAGCAAATTTGGATAGCGTAAGAATTCTGGGAAAAATATATGTTAAGCCAAGTGGCACTTGAATTGCTGTGACTTTTACATGTATTTTTATTTTGAAATGAAATTAATAAAGTACAAATATTCAAACTACATGCAAATTAAGCTCCAGATTGTGCCAGTCCTGTTATGTTCATTAAGCTATTGAATCCTTGAGTAGTGGCTGTTATTCCATGGGGGCTATTCACAGAATAAGGTACTATTCAACGAGGTAAAGATAGCAATCTGCCTTCACACTGCTTGAATAATGCTTGTTCTGTTGGGCAACTAAAACAAGAATATTCTAGTCTGCCATTCCTTTATGTTTCACTCGTTTTATTTACATAATAACATTTTTTTGTTTTATCTGTTGCTTATGAATGGTGTTTGTGAGTGAAGCATTCTGTTTATGGTATAGAAGAATTTTTCATGTCTTATCACCTTGGTTTTTTCTTTAAAAAAAGAAAAAAAAGAAAAAAAAAACAAGAAAAAAAACCCTAAAGTAATTCTTGTTTCCCAGTTTACTCTGCTTGTGACACCTCTGCTGTGACTGAGAGCCGAATCCAGCTGGTTTGGTTACCAGTGTTGCTTACATCTTACTCTTTGCCTAAATACCTAATTTCACCCAAATGTAATCAGGTGGCTTCGTGTTCTGACTGTTGTCCTGCGTTTGACCTGAACTCTTACCTTGCAGATGAAATAGTCTTTCTAATGTATCCTGGGTTGTAAAGGGTCGTTGGGACTTTCTGCGGAGAAGTGCTGGGTGGGAGAGAGCCTTCCTCTCTGCTAGTGTTCATGAGGAGTTGGTGGGGTTACACTTCTTCAACAGCCAGTCTCCTAAACAACGAAAAGATAACTAAAAGACACACTCTGTACAATTCCTCATTTGAAGAGGTGTGTTAGCAGTTATGGAACTTTCTGTGTGTTCAGATAACTCTTGCCATCGTTGTTAAAAGGAAAAAAGCACAATATACTGTGCTTTGCAAGGAAAGCTGATAAACACAGGTGAATCAGTGCATGAGTTGCTTATGAAACAAATAACATTGGGACCCCAGCCCCAGGCTTAATTTTTAAGATGGGAAGTACTTTTTTTGTTGGTGGATGATGTGAGCCGAGAGGCCAGCGTGAGGCGTGCTTGGTGGGAAACGGGGGCTCATCGGCTTGCTTTCCCTGCTGCCAGCAAGCAGAGGGGAGCTCCGCGGGGCTCCTGCTCATGGTAGCACCGGCTTGTGCCAGCTGTGTCCTTCCCCTGTAGGACCTGGAGTTGAGAAACACAGAGAAGGTAGGTCTGAAACACATCTTAAATCATCACTTGGTCCTTCTACTTGCCCAAAGGCAAGTGCAGCTTTACGAAATGAAAGATTTCTTCAGCCTGTTGTTAAAGGCCTCCAATAATGAAGCATCCATGGCTTTCCAAGGCAGACTGAGTGCTTCATTATATTGTCTTACAGATTGCTCCTCCTAATGCCTGACCTGTTGCAATTAAAGCCTGTAACTTCATTTTGGTAAACACTGGCGTGGGGGACAAAGGATTTTCTTTCTTTTTCAGGATTTTACGTGCTTGAAGATTTACCATGTTCCTTTCCTTTATCATTTTTTCATAATATAAATGACCTAAACTTGCTCCACCTTTCTTCATGGCTTATTTTTTTCCCCAATCTTTCTTTGGGCCCATCTTCCTTATGCTGCGTCACGCAAAACTGAACATAAAATACCTGCTGCAGCTTTATTGATGCCGAGTGGCGTGGGAGAGGCACTACGTGTCTTGCAAGCTTTATTCCTGCCTGTACATCTCAGTGTGGTGTTTGCCTTTTTCACAACAACCTGATGTTGTTGACTTATATTCAGCTTGAATAGACTGTTTTCCCCACATCCTTTTGTGAAGAGCTGTTACCTAACCAGTTCTTCCTCATCCTGCACTTATGTAAATTATTGCTCCTTCCTATGTTGCACTTGTACCTATTGAATTTCACCCTCTTTTCTTCAGACCTTTTCTCCTTTTTATGTGATCGGAGTTCTTCTCGTGCATTTGATGTCCATCCCACCTTCGTGTCTAGTGTATAATCCACCTTCCTAATTCAGACTTTTCACGCCAAACCCAAGAAATACACTTGCAGAACCACTTTTAATGCATAATTCCAAGAATCATTTTAAACTGGTCTTATATATAGTTTTCCAGCCTGTTTTGCCCCTATGCTATGTGAGTCTCATTAAGGCTCCATTTTCCATGCTTCCTTATGAGAGCATCTTGAGAGACAACAAAAAGAGCTTAACTACCATCGCAATATGTTGTCTGCTGCGTCTCCTCTCCCCTCCCTGCTTTCCTCTTATAGAATGAACTTGGACTGGTTGTCACGATTTGTTGGTGACAAATGTTTGTTGCTTGTCTCCTTTTTAGCATTCACATGCTAAGATGCAACTTAATTATTTGTTCCACCTCTTTTTTGTTAGCTTGTCTGCATTCTTCTGATTTGTCTTTTTTTTTATGCTTTTAAAGACTGGAAGGGAATGTAGTCTTTTCCTGCTCTTCTACTGTCACACCTATCTTGAAGTTTTCGAACTGACCATTAATTTCAGGTATTGTTTCATACTAGTTCTTCCAGTACTTTAGGATTACGTTATATGTGTTCAGCTGATCTGAAAGCATCTGGTTTATCTAAGCTGTTTCCACACCTGGCTGAAATCTGACCTTTTTGTGTCTGATATTAGTAAAGCCAGTCTCCAGCTTGCATCTGACTTGTAGAATAGATGAAGAAAAACGAAAGGCATAAAGCATTTCAGATGTCTCCCCATCATCTCTGGGTAGCTCCTCCTTTACCACGAGTGGTGAAGCAATATTTTTATTAATCTTCATCTTATGATTGTTTGTGTAGAGTAGGCTGCTGATGCAGGAGTTTATCAAGGCTAAAACTTAGTTGTTTCCATTAAATTCTCATTTAACTGTAGCTATCCTAAGGAGCTTTCTTGAGAATACCCGTCTTTATGCCTGATGTAAGCTCAGGGACACCAGCACCGCATGCAGGGTTGTAGAATATGCTTATTTTATTTCCACCCTCAGCTAAGAGGTGTACTCTGGCCTTCAGAGGCACCACATCAGGTTCTGTGTCATCAATGCCAGGCTTAAAAATACCAAATGCTCGAAGCCCCTCCATGCACAGAGATTGTTTTCCTTTGTTAGTGCAATACCTGCACAAATTTGGCACCTCTCTTCTGTTCTCACGTATTTAAAACAAAGATTTCTCATAGGCAAAGACTAATACTTCCATAAATCTGCCTATGGCTGTGCATTAATATAAATGATGCAGTAGATTTACAAAATAGGTGTCCATAAAGTTCTATGGAGCAATGTCACCGCAATCATACAACATCAGAAGGTTGCCTGAAAAAACAACATCTGTTGAAATCATCATAAGAGTGGGAGAATGACTTGCGTTTGTTTAATGGCTAATGTCAAAAGAAATTCCTGCAAAAGCAACAAGAGTTCACTGTTTTTAGGAAGGATTGGCACTGACTCTCATTTTTAGTTTGCCTTGTGCTTTCTTTTAGAAGAGATTCTTGTGACCTTTTCTGACAAGCTCTAACACTTCCATTGTTTGCTGCAGGCCTTTGAAACGTGGCAGAGATAGCCTTGGGCCCAGGGAGGTGCGTTTTGCTAGTTCAGTTCACATTTAACAAAGTTAAAAGCTTTGAAAATTGCTATTCTTCATCTGTGGTTTAAGTTGCTTAATTCTGGCAACCTGCCCGAAACCCTGAACGTTCCCATCGTGGCAGAGAGCCAGAGATTGTGAACCGGCAACATCCTGGTAGCGCAGCTGGGCTTCCAGCACGGATTGCAGGGGAGCAGAGGCTGCAGCCCACGAGCCACCAGGGCAACTGGAGAAAGGAAGGTGGATGCAAGGAAACTGTCTGTCTTCTGAGAGCAGAAAAATGCATGTGACCTGTTCAGGCTGTTACACTACAAATTTAGGTAATCATCAGAGAATGAGCTCAGTGTTCACTTCTGCTTAATGGTATGGATTATATACCTTTTCCTGTTTGTTTGTTTGTTTGTTTTTTAATTGAAAACATGTTGTTCAAGACAAAGATTATGCGACCTCAGGGAAGAGAAGCCAGATGAGCCTCAGCCAATCCTTTTATAATAGTTGAATCTGAGAAGGAGCTCCCTATGACTTTTTTTTCATGGCCATACTGACCATCAGGTGAAATTATGTGCACATAAGTAACCAATTCATTATATTGTCTCAGATTTGTTTCTGCTTTCCCAGATCATTAACATAATCTTCCCCTTGCCATTAGCTAAAAAGTTTAGGGCTTCTCAACCTGGTGAGGTAGCTACCCTCACCCCTGTGCAGTACTGTTATTCTCTATTAAGAACATCCACAGGGGGAGGTAGTCATCTTGAAATAAACAGTCTCTCTTGTTCTTAATTAATTCCCATGAGCAGACAGGCTCCCTGTCCTGTTGGCCAAGTGAGGAAGTTGTCCGGTAGTTGATGTGTTGTGGCTTGTGGTTCTGAAGGTTTTAGAGCTCAGTTCCCAAATACTTGGGGTTTTTTATCCTTTTAATCCCCAACAATGACAACAAAACCAAAACCCTAAAAGACTACGCTAAGAAAAAGTTACTTCATTACTACACAAAGTAAAAGCCGAAAGGAGGTTACTAGATAATTACAAGAATTACAAAATGAAGTACTTGTCAGTTATGAACTGCCAGGTTTAAGGTAGCCTCCGTTACTGTAAGCTCTCCCATCCTTGTGCACTCTGTGCCTGTAGGTTGTAGACATGTATACATTTCAGTTGTATGACCACACACCATGGTTTTCTGTCGGACCACTTCTGCAGTGCTCGGAACAAAAGTAACCAGACCCCGGAACAGCAGAGGCAGCCGTCTGCAGGGCTGGCATTTTATTTTTGTAGGAGTTGGAAGATGTTTAACGAAGCACGGTCTCTTCGTTATGCTGGGTCAATGCCACAGAGAGCCTGGAGAGAACTCGTGACATAGAACAGGTGTGTGACACTGAGCAAGCTATGAATTGTTTGAGGCTACAAATGATGTGTTCCTGTCTTCAGGACGGTCAGGTCTTAAACTTCATTTTAACTTGTCTAAGACTGGAAGTTGGTTTTTGGTTATTGTGAGCACTCTGGAGTCAGGAGGAACGTGGCGGCTTTGATGGGATGCTGTGGATGCGTACACCAGACTGACCTTAGGTGGCATCTTTGAGTTCTTGTGGTGCTTAGTTCACTTACTGGTTCAGTCAAGTTCTTTAGTTCTGTTTCCCTATTTGTAAAATACCGATTGTGATTCTCTTGATCCTGTCAATATATTAATTCACCCATTGCAGACTGCCCTGATGTTGTATGATAGTTATCATGCCAGAGATCACAGGCAAGTTGAAATGCTATGTCTGATGCAGTATTTGCATCATACTGTTTAAATGAAGCTGTGACATACTTTGTAAGCTAAGGATAATAAATGATGAACAACTTTTTGCCTTGAGCGGTGAGATAGGCACAGTGTGAGAAGAAATGGGTAGTGATGATTAGAATAAAAAATGCCATCATCATGTTTGTTTGCGGGGTTGGGCAAGTAGAAGTTTCGTGGATGAAACTAACTCAAGCACAAGGGACCTGCTAAACATTACAGACTGGGACCAGAAGTGGTGGCATATTGAAGGACAGCCATTGTGTGTATGATTTGGCCATGTACAGCACAAACTGGGAAAGTTTAGACGTGAGCTGGGGAGGGAGAGTCGCAAACAGTAGGAAGCTGTGGCTGTCTTGGAGAGGGAATGGGGTCTTGCGGTGTGTGCGCTTCTTGATGGCAGGAGTTATCTTCATCATTTCTCCCTTGGGTCCAAGGTTAAACACAGCATCATACAGCTTATGACATGGGACCACACTGGCTGTCCACCTCCAACTAATAAAGTGAAAACATATTTAAAGCACTAACCCTCCCCCTCCAGTTATTTTCAGAGGCAAATCAGGGTGGATTAAACCTTGCAAGAAATTGTTTTGTTCCCCAGCATGTCACCCCTTTCCACAGTGCTGCGGGCAAATGGGTGCCTTTTGCCAAGGGGCCTGACTTGGAAAACGGCGGAGGAGGAGAGCAGAATATCCAGGCGGCGTTGATCACTTGCTTTTTCTTCCCAGATTGAGAGGGTCCACCATTCTTGTTGTCTAGAAAATTATGTTTGTTCCATATTCTGGCATCTTACATAGCATGTACATGCTCTAGCTGCTTTCCTTTCTTTTCCCAGGCAGTTTGGAAAAGGTCTTTCCAGCCTCGTGGCCACCAAAATATCTAACAGGCAACTGAAAACCCTTTAGAATAAAATAATTTCACCTACTTGACCAACAGCTAACTTGAGGCATGACCCAAGGATTTCACCTTCAGCTTGTCGGCCGGGGGAGATGTCTAAATGTTAAGGTTGTGATTGAACGTGGACTGGTTTGGTTGTGCTGAAATTAAACTTGTAAAACGATAAGCAGTTAAAAGCTTATGCCTAAGCTTTTTAATATGAAGTTGATGTTTCGTTGTGTACCCACATTAGCTGTGGGCACAATCAGAATAGTGAGGAAGGCAGAGTTTTAATAAGTCTGATGCTGGAGAAACCTGGAGGTTACCTAAATGCATCTTATTAATCACGCATAGGAAACAAATTCAGTAAATCTGTAACTCATACCAGGCAGCTGGGTTTTTAGACCTCCTTCATTTTTAGGGGCAGTAGGGACTAGAGACATTTTGTGTGATCATATGCCATACCATGCAAATAGAGAGCAACGAAATTAAAGAATATACTCCTAAACTGCTACGGTTGTGTATCAGAGTAACAGGATAGCAGAACTCCTAACATTTCTTTCTGGGAAATATATATATTTTCTAATACATCTGTGCACTTCCCTTACCAGAAGCAAAGAGCGATGCTGCTTGTATTTTGTTTTGTCACTGAAGCCATCATAATGTTATGGTGACCTGCTACTTAAAATATAACTGACTAGCCTGAATAAAGTCACAGCTGGGTCATGAGGATGTTTTTTCCATCTTTGGAATAAACCGGAAAGCAGTTTTATTCTATCTTTGCAGATTCAATTTCCATATTCTATTTCATCCTGATACTAGTTAAAAATCAGCTTTTGAGTTATGCCTGGACTGTTCCACAGCCCAGAATAAACAAAATTGAATGCACATTGGACAAGTACAGACGTTGCCAAAGGCATAAACTCTACTAAATGAGCCATATTCAATTTAGAATACTCCTGGGCTAAGCAATTCCTATGGGTAGAGCCCTGTGTTGTTTAAAAAATAAAATTCTAGAGTATCATCTTGATGATATGAAGTTATCTATTTGATGAATTTGGGTGTCTTGTTTATATTGCACCTTTATACCATTTTTCAGACCGCTCAGTTCAGCTGAGCTTCCCGGTTTTTTTCTGTATCCAGCCGCATGCTGCACATTTTGTCTCATCCAGTTGTGTGTTACTTTCATTTACCTTATCTTGCATTTTAATGGTTTCATGATTTTCAGTGAGCCTAGACAGCAGTGTAGTTTTGATAGGGGTAAGGGAAAATCCCTTTTATTTTGCTCAGTCAAATAAGTAAGAGACCGTTGCCTGTACTTGCTTCTTGAGGAACATAACTTGTTTGTTGATTGTTTGTAGGTCCTTCCTATTCTGACTTTCATCCCTATCTCAATCTCAGCTTTCTCTCTTCCTGAAGTTAATTACCTTTCCTAGGTTGTTCTCTCAACTCCTTTCCTCTTTAGGGAGTTGTGTTCATTAATATAAATATAATATAAAGCTCAAACCACATAAGTCTTCCAATTAGATTCCCACAGCTGTTACATACTTTTTTTTTTTTTTACTTGCTCCTCTCAACATCTTTCTCTTCCAACCTTCAACACTGCCCCTTGCTCTCTTCAAACTCCTCCACCCCCATGCAACCTGTCAGCAAGCTCTTGAGAGTTGCTTAGACTGAGCCCCTGTGATCTTCACTGTGGCTGCTCCCCATGTCCATTACAAGAGCTTGGCCATAGCTCTGTGTTCCCATGACTAGTTCCCATCTTGATTTTCTTCTCCTGAGCATTGGCCTGTGTGTGTCAGAGGTGCAGTGAACCATCAATGTACCTGGTGCTGTGTTCCCAAGAGCAGCAAAACAATTATTTAAATATTTTGAAATGTAGGGATGCAGCCTAATGTTTAAAGCTATGGTCCTCTTGTTAGTATAGAGTAATGTTCTGATGGGATAGTGTCCCAAGAGGAAAAATACATATGCTATAAAACTTAATTAAGCTACCAGATCATAGAATCACAGAATGGTTTGGGTTCGAAGGGACCTTAAAGATCACCTAGTTCCAACTGCCCTGCCATGGGCAGGGACACCTCCCACCAGACCAGGCTGCTCAAAGCCCCATCCAGCCTGGCCTTGAACACCTCCAAGGATGGGGCAGCCACAGCTTCTCTGGGCAGCCTGGGCCAGTGCCTCACCACCTTCACAGGAAAGAATTTCTTCCTAATATTTCATCTAAGTCTCCCCTCTTTCAGTTTAAAACTGTTCCCCCTCATCCTATCATTCCACTCCCTGAAAAAGAGTCCCTCCCCATCTTCCTGTAGCCTCTTTAGGTACTGGAAGGGGCTCTAAGGTCTCCCCAGAGCCTTCCCTTCTCCAGGCTGAACAACCCCAACTCTCTCAGCCTGTCCTCACAGCAGAGGTGCTTCAGCCCTCTGAGCATCTTCGTGGCCTCTGGCCCCACTCCAACAGGTCCATGTCCTTCTGCTGTTGGTGGCCCCAGAGCAGGAGGCAGCC
This sequence comes from Larus michahellis, assembly GCF_964199755.1. Classification (NCBI taxonomy): domain Eukaryota; kingdom Metazoa; phylum Chordata; class Aves; order Charadriiformes; family Laridae; genus Larus; species Larus michahellis. The sequence goes on from NC_133898.1 coordinate 24,040,494, forward strand.
CTTCAGGGGGGGTCTCCCCAGAGCAGGGCAGAGGGGCAAAATCCCCTCCCTCACGCTGCTGGCCACGCTGCTGGGGATGCAGCCCAGGGTGGGGTTGGCTTTCTGGGCTGTGAGTGCACATTGCCAGCTCAACATCTAACAGAGGAATAAAATACAGACTTTAGTGCTTCTGTTGGCTGTGAAACAAAGATATCCTGAAGATCACACTGACTCCAGCTGATAAATCCACCCACATGACGCTGCCTCTGGGTCTTAGCTAGCATGTGAGGGACCAGCTCTGGAACCTCTGCACTTGCCATGCAGTTCATCCACAATTGGATAAAAATCACTTGCGTTAGATTCAGTAACCTGTGGATCAGTGAGCAGAGTTGCCAATCTGTTGTGGGTATCGCCTGCTTTTTAGTGGCACTTCCAAACGAGTTCTCGGGGACTTTGGCTTTTGAGCCCAAAAAGCCAAGTCATGACTGCCATGTAGTTTGAACTGTGTAGTCAGTGCTTTAAAGAATTATATACGGAAAAGCTAATGAAATTTTAATTTCATTTGATGAGTTCCTACCAATCTTGTAGAGCAAGTATATGCTAAAAATAGGCACTTGGTAGTAATTGTGTTTGCACTGAACCTCTAACTAATATGTATAATCTACAGGTATCGAAAGAAGATGTTTTTCATAATGATGCTTCACAAAAAAATCAGAACTAACATTTGTTAAACCTTCTGAAGGGATGTCAAGTGCTCATGCACGCTTTGGCCATTGCTCACGTATCTCCGGTGTGTCTTGAGTTGAATGCTTTTATCACAGATTAAATAATGAAAGCTTTGACTCAGGTGGTGAATAAGAGCATAACATTATCATAACATTAACTTCACCTTTATCCAAAAAACTTGGAGTACTAAGTCTGGAAAGAAGGCGTGTATAATTTCTGCTTTATCGGCTAGAGAAGAGAAAATTGTCTAAGTATATTATGCACATCCTAAATCTTGCATATTCTGGATAAAATACTTCTAGAAAATCTAAAGTAAATGGAAGGACAAACATGGTGAAAAAGCTCCAATTAAAGTATAGATTTTCAAGGAATTGTAATCTGGGTTTAAAAAAATTGTTAATTTGTAAATAAAATGCAAAATTCTGCTAAATGTATTGATTTAATAGCTTTGGATATCCCTTTGTAAAACCTAGTTTTAAAATCAATTACATCTTCGGTTTGTTAGATGTGTAATTAAAGCATTTGAATGATAATATTGCCTAAGGCCATTTCAGAATTAACCAGAAAGTATTTAGGTGGTGATCGGAACATTTAATATTTCTGTGAAGAGTTAAGTAATCTGGTAAATAGTGCACTATGGTTTGAAGAAGTGCTTTAAAAATTTGATAAAATATAATTTTCTGCATCTTGATAGTGCTATTTTAATGATTTTCTCCCAGCAGTGTTATTTACATATATATAATTTAGATAGCAAATACATTTTTAAGCAGTGCAGTATCTTAAATTTGGAGTCAGTGGTTAGTTACTGGGTTTTGCTTCAAGATGTAAAAAAAAAAAAAAAACACAGGAGAAAAACCTGATCTTAGTTACATCAGTCTGAATCTGGAGTAACTGTCTGGCAGCTCCTAAGCAATATTTGTTTCTCTGATTAGAATCTGATGTACTGTGAAGAAAGTTTATTGCTGCTTTTTCTTCCCTATTTTGTATATCCCTGTTAAGATGTTAATTCAGTGTATTTAGAGATATTTGTCTCATCATTAACGGATTTGTTCATGCTGATTTGAATCATTGACGGGATTAAAAAAGAAACCAGAACACTTTTAAGCAAGTTATTTTGTACATATCATCCGGTATTTAAAAAAAATCTCAGCAAGGTATACATCTTGCACTTTCTAAATGAGTTGGCAGTGCTTCCATCTGATGATGAGGTAGGTGTGTTTATAAAACAACTTTTTCGGGCTGACTGTCATGGTAGATGAAAAATTACTTTCCTGGTTCTGTGTGTTTTCTTCCCCAGAAGCAGTGAAAACATAAATCGGTAGGTAGCAGCTAATTGCTTCGCACTGACACACTTCAGTCAAGTGGGGGCATCGTTGGTCTTTCACAAATAGGCAATATGGCCAAAAGGATCTCCTTGTTAAACTGAAGTGCCTGTGATAGAGTAAATTACTTGCTCTATTTTTGTCTTAATTTGGGGACTCTTTAGCTATAAGGTGCATAAATAGCATGTTGGTTTTGTATATATGCTTTTAGTTATATTACATTAAAAAATAAGCGGGCTGCGCTCTTTCTCTACAATTCAGATTTTGGATTTATGTCAGTCAAATAATTCTGTCTGTTTAATTACATCTAAGAAGTTTTTAAAGTGACAATATTTTTCTGGTGAAATAAGCACGTATTTCTTGAAAACGTCAGCTGCAATCAGTATGTTCTCCGCTGAATTTGGGAAACCGCAGACAGTCTGACAAATGCCAAATACCTGAAATACTTTATTCCATTTTAATTCTTGGCGTCTGCTAACAAAAACATTACTTAAAGTGTCAAAATACCCTTTTGGGAAATGGTTGTTACTTGCTAATGATACTTGTTAGAAGCCACCCTCTGATAACGATTTATGGCTGAAATTCCCTTTCCACATAGAAAAACTAAAGCCCGGAAGAGGAAGTTCTTTGGGTATGGGTGGGTGTTGAGAAGCACCACGCCATAATTACCTTTATGCAATCACGCCCTTAAAGAGGAGGAGAGCAGATGAAAACTTTATGTGGAGCCTGTAAAAGATGAAGGCATTAATCATATGTCACCAACGCCACGACTTTGATCCCCATGCTGCAATGGTAGATGGCAGCTCATGGTGAACTCTGCCATGCCTGGCTTTTGGTCCAGAGAAGGGCTTTTAATGCGGGGATGCTTTTCCATGGCTGCCATGGTGTGTATTTATGAGCTGTGCAGGACTGTGCTTTGAGTATTTAAGCTTGGGATTTTCACTGGTACGATTCTTGGCCTGTTCTTCTATGTAGATCTAGATTCCCATATATCTACATCCTTTGGAGATAAGTGCCAAGGGCGACGACTGGAGATAATAACTTGCGATTTGTGTCTTTTGCAAGTTACAGTCATTGTAAACTGACAGCTGTGAAGGACCTAAACTCACATCAAAGGATGCAGATCATCTAGTTAGGTCAATTAATGTTAATTCTCATCTTCCATTAAATTCTTTTATCTTTTTCTCTTTTTTCTTTTCTTTTTTTTGCAGCCAAGCCCAATACCAAGTCCTGTTTTGGGGAGAAAGCCAAACGCTAGTCAGTCACTGCTTGTGTGGTGCAAAGAAGTTACAAAAAACTATAGGGGAGTGAAAATCACCAATTTCACTACATCATGGAGAAACGGTTTATCCTTTTGTGCAATATTACATCACTTTAGACCAGACCTAATGTAAGTTGTGTACTCTCTGTCTGCATAAACTAACTCTCCTAGAAATATGCAACATTTATGTTTATGTAAAAATCAAATCCCTGTTCGTTTCAGGTGTTGCACTGTTTTCACCCTGTTCTTTCAAGCAGGGGAGAATCCTTTCTAAGAAAACAGATTTCTGAATGCTCAAACTTTATGACCTCTTTGCTCTCCCTTGTTGCATAAACAATTGTTTCTCTCCTCTCTGTGATTTGTTTTTCTTCTTCTTAATCTTATACAAAGAACTGACTTCAAGATGATTATGAAAATTGTGCCCGTGTTGAAATGAGATGAGAGGAATAAGCCTGTAGCTCTTTGTACGCTGACAAGGACGGATTACCTCCTGGTAAATTTGGTTGTCAAGGCCGGCCTCTACTCCCTGCCTTAACTTCTTTTTTAGATGGAAAGCTTCAGGCAATGAAACATGTAATCAGTGTTTGTTTATTTATTTATTTATTTATTCCTTTAATTTTCCACACTATTAGTTTTGTTGATTGAATTGCTGTGAAATTGCTAGTTACTGTATGATATTATTGTATGTCAAATTTTTTAGATTCAGTTTGTTTTAAAACTGCTGCTTTTATCAAATACTGTACATACCCACTGTGCCATTTTCCCCCTCAGTGACTACAAGTCCCTGAATCCTCAAGATATTAAAGAGAACAACAAAAAGGTAAGAACTGCCAGGAAAAAAAAAAAAAAAAAAGACATAGCTTCAATTTTGGCTTCACTGTGGGTTTTTATTAATTTTGGGAAAGTGCGGTTGTTTTGTAAGGTCGTAACTGCGGCTCACAGAAGGTATTCAGCCTCCCGCGGTTCAAATCGGATGCATTATTGACTCGCGTTTGTCATGGTCTTTAACATTCACAACAAATGCAAGGCTGGCGTTAGAGTTTAATATTTGTATGGCCTACTTATTAACTGTGGACACAGGGGAAGGGGCTGGCCAGCCCTCCTCTGATTTTTCTAATCAGCCACGTAATTAAAACAAATGAAAAACCTAACTGCTCTTGGTTTGTCATACGCAAGACTTCTCTTTCTGCTGCTTTAATGGGGCTCCGTGCATCGGTCACAGTCAACCTTGCTTTCATAGTGAGTTTTTGTGTTTTTAAAGATGAAATTGTACACCTGCTTTTATACTCCGCGGCTGAGCAAAGTGGTGGGTAGTGTAGAACCTGAATTTTTACGTGACACAGAAAGTTTAGGATAAAAAGCATTAAGACAATACTTTGCAAATAAACCAAAATGTTAGAAAAATAGTTCTGGGCAGCTGTTTGAAACCACTCTTTGTGTCTTGGTGATGCAAAGGTGTAAAAAATTTCTCTGGAAGAAGCAGGAATTCACCAAAAGCCTTTTTATTTCTGCTCACTCTTTCAGACATGTTACAAACTTCAGTTGAGCCCTAGGGACACGTTTAGAAATGATAATTTTCATGTGAGTCACTGATAATAAAATTGTTCCTGAAGATCATCTGAAAATTGTTTTTAAGTAGCTACCTTCTCAGTGCTGCGATTTTGTTTTTATACCGCTTTAAAAACACTAAATTGAATTGGGATGACGGTTTAAAAATATACTCTGAATAAATTAATTATGTTCAATATTATGTAGCAAATATAACTAAAGAGTATTAGATTGTAGATATGTGGGATTTCTGAAAGCGCTTTATTAAAATTCATTTGTGTTTAGGGTAATTATATTTTAATGTGCCTGCACACTTATGTGTTAGCCAGGGAGTTACTTGTCTTTAAAATAGTATTTAGGTATTATAAACAACGAAATATCTCTGAGCTACCGTTATCTAATGAGTGATTTGGCCAATGATATCTTTTTCATAATAATACAGGGTCTTAGGACGACCTAAGTGGATTACCCGTGACATCACGGTGTTTTCTGTCCCCATATGGTTTTGTACTTCAAGTTTTCTTGAGCGTCCGGGCTAATTAAGCCGGATTATAAAAAAAGAATAGATTATTAATTAAAAATGTTAGCAGTACGATCAGTCATCTTTTCTTTATGAAACCGTGATGGCAAATGGTGAACTTTTTTTTTTAGCCCGTCTCTCTACCAGGATATAGTTCCCAGGACTGAAGAAGTAATGATTGTTGTTATTGTGCAGTTTTTTTTCTTTCATCACTTCGCAAGCCTTCGCCTGACAGCTACATTGAGTATCTCAGTTGCTTCCTGCAGATTTATTTCCTGGTCTCACACAGTTCTGCCTGATAACCCCACCTGCCCTGGGTTGGAGTGAATGCAGCACTGGCAACAATGGCTGCCTATAAATTCCATGCAGATATGTAACACGTTTGACAATGATTCCTCCTAACCAATTAAAATAACATCTATGGATGAATAGGACAATTTTCTTTGTCTGAAGCGTCCTTTTTTTTTTTTTTTTTGTTCCCCTCCCAGGAAAGCAGTGGCTGTGACCATAGATTAAAGATTAACCCATAAGAGTATATCTTTTAGAAGTGGGTGACCTTGTTTGTATTTTAATTTTTTTAAAAAAGAAGAAATCTTAAGTGACAACTGTTTCAGTGCAATTACTGCGTATAATTACACATTGAAATGCGCTGTTACAAAACAGCACATCTTGGGAGTTTCTTTATAGTGCACGCTAGGCATTTGCCGAATCGGTGCTGCCACTGATGCTGAATAAAAAAGGGTATTTACCTGTGACATCCGATCTTGGCCAGTATGTCAGTGTGTTACATTGTTGGGAAATGGTTGGAAGACTGCCTGTGGTGCTTGTGCTGATGGATCCCAATTGATGTCTGTCAATCAGCTTGTCAGTAAATTAAAAAAAAGAAAAAAAAAAAAGAAAAAACTTCATCAGGAGATAGGTAAATAGGTTTAGTGTCCTGAAAATACATACGTGTATGTGTATATGCATTGTAATTTCCACAATGTAATAATAGGTCTAAAAAAAAATCCCCAGACAACCCGAACAACTACTCCAGATTCCGTCAGCATCAGTCAGAATTCAGATATATTTTTGGTGCACTGTGCTCATTGCAAATTCAAATTTCTGTGAGGAGCAAAAGAGAAACCAGGATTATCTTTGAGAAAATCAAAAACGCTACAGGGATACCTTCCCAGCTGATCCAAAGAGTTGGGGTTCTACTTAAATGTCATATATATCTAACTAACCATATAGCCTTCCCAATAATGTTAACCAAGTAATTTTATTTTCTATGTCCATTTGATTATTAGTAAATAGGAATTAAAAATGTGTTAAAATTCCAGCATACTGGCAGTATAGTCCCTTATCAAGAATAGAAATTTTTCATATTGCTAATAGCATGTCCTGCACTTTAGAAATGTAAGCTACTAAACTACACTTGGCTGGAGCTTGGAGGGGATGAAAGGGCGAGAAGTGGAAGGGCACAACAGTATGGTTCTAATAATGAACTTCTGGTTTTAATTACTTTATTGTTTAGAGAAGCTTGTTTCATTTGAGGGATTATTGCATGGAAATAGCAATTTATCTTCTGGATGTTCGATTGGCACTTTCAGTTTTTGTGAGGCTTTTTTTTGTTTTTGACCATTTCTACTAAATCCCTCAGTACATTTGAACTCGGTTGTCTTGACAAAATATTCCATTTTGCAAGGAAGGAATCCTTTTAGAATATGTATTTAATCAGGAGAATTCAGAATTACAGGGATAGCATTGAGTTAAAATGGAAAAAAATTCCTTACCTTTAAGCTGGCAGACATATTTTTATAACAGGCGCTCATGCTCACTTCTACTATTTGATTCCACAAAATCATAAGCATGTATGTAATCCTGTATGTAGGAGTTGCTTATTGACCTCAGTAGGATCATGCAGGAGCATAATTAAACACGCATATAAACATTTGCAAAATCAAGGCTTAGTTATACCTCTGTTTATCAAAACTTAATTTGACTTGGAAAATGTAATCTGTTAATACCGAGTTACGAACTAGTTAGAAACTAGTTAGAAACACAAGGCGTTTATAAATATACTGGAATATCCAGGAGTTCCCACCTTTTCTAGCAGTGAAGGAGAACCCATCACACACTGCTGTATGGACACGTACAGAACATACAATTGCTAATTATAGAACTAATGACTGTAAAACATTTGCGTGCCAATCTAGGTATCTAGTGTGCTTTAAAAGGAGAGAAACGAGAATGTGTATCGTTCAGAATGAGAAGGAGAGGGGATGGGAAGTAAGTATCTGGCATCAGTGGAAAACGGTTGTTTAGCCTCAAGCATCACCAGAAGAACTGAGCAGAGAGTGAAAAGTGATGGCAGCTGAATCGAGAATATCCATCGTTCCAAATTCAGTCCTTCTGCTGGAGTGTTACCTGTTCTAAGCAAGTGCCTTTCCTCACAATCCTGAAACACTGTCCCCACCGTCATTTTACAGACCCTGGGAGATAGTGCTAGGATTTAGTTTTATTAGCATATAAATAAGAAATTAAGAGTATGAAAGAGTTCAGGTCAAGTCATGTCTATGGGCTTTGCCTGCCGTGGACTCCTAAGGCCCATCCTTAGGTCCTTTCATTCTTCAGATGGTAACTCCCACTACCTTCAGCATGGGGTAACAGGTTATTTATGCCACTGAATCAGCACTGACCCACTTAATCAAACAACAAATCCCGCTGTTACCTTTGGCCCACAGAAAGCACAACTGGCTCGCCACGCTTTCACAGCCAGCCTGTTTTCTGCTGGCGTACGAGCGCTCATCGTTCCCGGTACCCGGCATGGCTTGGGCTGCCCCCCAAATCCCTACACTGCCCTCCTCTAACTCTCCTTTCTCTGTGCTCCTCGTGTTTGTTCCGTCCCACCTCTCTTTTCTCCCTCTCCTCCGTGTCCAGCCTGCTCCTGCCTTTCCAGCTCTGTGTCCCAAGGCCCGGTAAATGACAGCTGTCCCTTTTCTACCATCCGAGTTCTTTCCATTACCTCCCACCCATCATTGTCCTGCTGTTCTGGATACTTTGCTTTGTATCAGCAAATATGCATTCGTGTTTTACACTGCTACTCCTATGTCTAAGCACAGCTCTGCTTTTATAAATGGCATAACAGTCTCTCATAATGAACCTTCCCAAGAAGCGGTACCCCACCAAAGACCGGCAGGGATTTTAAGCCAAATCATTTTGCACAGGGAGAGCCAGAAGGGCTTAAAAATAAATTATTCAGATAATTTCTATGTCTAGATAAACTCTGTGAATCATTTGTTACAGCGATGTAAAAATTCCTTTGCCAAAAAATGCCTTGGCAAGTTATACCTGAGCACGAGGCGAAGCATGCAAAATCTGAGGAAGATAAATTCCAGCTTTCAGGAGCAGAGTTTGAAATGAAAACCGTTTGACCCCTGAGTAGGGAATGACATTGCAATGGGAATGAGAACTCCTCCTTTTCTCGGAGCAAGTTAAATAACCGGCTCTGATGGGAGCTGGCCAGGCCAGACCCACGTTCTAACTCACCATTGAACATTTACTACTATGAAAAACAAGAGGATAAAAAAAAATCGTAATTGATTTATCTTTTCTTTCTTTCTTCCGCCCTTCTAAAACTAAATAAATTAAGGAAATAGTGGAAAACTGGGCAGAGTTGAAGTCAGCAATGTGTGTGAAAGAACAGGTTCTCGTCCACGTCTTAAATTTAGCATCCGTTTTTGCTCAAAATAGTGGAGGAACAAACTGGGAACATTTTAGCCCCCTTCAGAAGAGGGTGAAAAGGAGCTGCAGAATTATTGGGGGAGGAGAGGTCCGAGTGCTTTAACCAAGTGCATCTACGCTAACAGGAGGCCTTTTTTAAAGGCTTCCTTGAAACACAATATTGTCTTCCAGGGTTAATCCAGGATAGTAATAATTAATTGTAAATTGAGAAACGGCTTTAATTCTTCAAAACTAGAAAAACCTGATGCACCAAGCCCACTCACTTAAAGGGCTAGCAGAAAGAAGACAATGTGGCCTCACAAAATGGGAGCCTTGCAAACTCTTTAGCTTTTAGAAATTAAAGTGAAGTGAGAATCAAATTCACTCTCTTACAAATTTAGTGTCAACAAATTTGAAAATGTATTTATTTGATGAATTAATATGATTTATATTTTGTGTCAAGTAATCTGTGGTGGTGTTCTTTTTGGCTATCTGGATAAAGTTTTTCATCAACGCAAATCACTGCAATTACATGACCAGTAGAAGGGAGAAGGTTGATCACCAGTGATAAAGCCCAAGATGGATTAGTGTCGTGTTTCTTGTATCTTTGTTCCTTATCTTAAAAAGCCATCCTTAGTTGCTTTTTTCTGGTCCAACTCTTACACTTTTTCTATTTGCTTGTTTCTTGCTACTTGAGTGAGAACCATTTAAGATATCGGCAGGTTTTCTTAGCGCGAACAGAAGGGCTTTTAATTTGCAGCCTCCTTAACATCTTTTTACTCATGAAAGTGGTAAATCATCATTGTGAGCAACCAAAGACTTTATTACAGTATGGTAGTATGTTAAAAATATTTAAAACAATGCCATTTGAGTGTCTTTGCTGGTCATATTCTCTCAATTTGCATTGCTATGAAGATACCATGAGAGATCTCTAGGAGCCATCTGGAAAAATGGATGAGTTCAGATTGGATTGTGCAACAAAAAATAGTAACTACTGTATTACTGTAGTGAAGCCAAAAGAGTAATAAGCAATAGAGTTGAACCTACACTGGTCCTGTAATACTGGCTATGTTTTAGGCTTGCTTATTTTGACTGAAACTTCTGCTTGCATTCTTGAAATGTTATGATATGCAAGAAACTGCTGCATTGTAATCCTTATTTTGTCTGTTTTTAAAGGCATATGATGGGTTTGCCAGTTTAGGAATATCGCGATTGCTGGAACCTTCCGACATGGTTTTATTAGCGATACCTGACAAACTGACTGTTATGACCTATCTCTATCAAATAAGGGCACATTTCTGTGGCCAAGAATTAAACGTGGTTCAAATAGAGGAGAACAGCAGTAAAAGCACATATAAAGTGGGTAACTATGAAACGGACACAAACAGTTCTGTCGACCAGGAAAAATTCTACGCAGAGCTGAATGACCTGAACCGGGAGCCTGAGCTGCATCCGCCAGACAGTGCTTTGGCAGACTTTGCTTCTCAGGACGACTCCGTGTTTGTAAATGACAGCGGCGTTGGCGAATCTGAGAGTGAGCATCAGACTCCTGATGACCATTTAAGCCCAAGCACAGCTTCCCCTTCTTCTCGCAGGACTCGAAGTGACACAGACCCACAAAAATCCCAGCAGAGCTCTGGAAGGACTTCTGCGTCTGAAGAGGTTGGGAAGTGTGGCAGTATGGATACAATGCAAGTGCAGCCTACGGTGGGGAGGAAGAAATTGCTGATAACTGACACTTTAGACTTGAGTGACTTGGCACATGTCAGTGATCAAAAAGAGGACGCATCTCCCACAGTTGCTTGTGAAGATAACGACAAGAAGAGACACCAGAGCTCAGACAGTACCATTGGTTTCTCTGAGCAAGAAAAGCTGGGAAGTATAGGATCCACAGAGAGCACAAGAGCAGATCCCGGTTCCCCTGTCACAAAGCCAAGCTTATCTCCAACTTCTAAGCTTGGATTCTCCTATAATAAGGATACGGATCTTGCAAAGAAACCGCACGCTTCTCCGAGGCAAACGGAATCTGATTCTGACAGTGATGCCAGAATGGCTTTAAATCATGCAGATCAAACTGCAAAAACAGCCCAGGTAAGAAATTCAAACTTTCTGTATGTCTGTGAGTCAGGATGGAGATGCTCTTCAAGTTCTTTCTCCGTGTTTATAATTTACATTGCATCTTCAGTATAAATGGCAAGGTGGGCGGCGTATTTTTATTGTTGGGCAATAAATACTTTAACTAAAAGTAGGTGATGCTGAAAAAGAGCCATTGCATGAAAAACTCATTTATAGGAATTGTCCTACTGTTAATCTCTCCAAATAAAGGAAGTAAAAGTTGTATTCTCAACCAGCTCAAAGAAGATGCCTTCAAGGCTTTTGCCACCGTTCTTCATGGTATTGCATACTGAATCAAAAAATGGAGAAAGACTTACCAATTAATTGATCCATATTCAAAAAATGTGAAGTTTTGAATACCTTAAAATATACCAAATATATTTCAAAATCTTGTCTGAGAAACCACACAGCCTTGCGAACATAGACATGATGGTGAGGTAGAAACTTCAGAATATTAAGTTACACTGTTCATTGAGTGGCCTTGAGCGCGTTACTTAACCACAATACCATTTTCATTTCTATAATGATAAAATATATATGCCCACCTACCTTGCAGACTTATGGTGAGGATGAAAGTTGAATATTATATAAATGCTGAGTATTATCAGTAAAGCATATCATCACAAAAATATGTAAAAAATGTTATCAGCCCTGTTTACAAAAATACCAAAGTGGGTTTGTAATTTTACCCCTGTGAAGAGCTTTCTTGAGTTTTGGCTTTGTTTGGCTTTGTGCCATTAGATCTGGTAAGAAAAGAATATAGCCAGTCTTTTGGTAGCATTGTAGTGTTGGGTTTTTTTTCCCCAAGTAAGCATAATAAAGATTCATTTGATTGCAAGAGAAGCAGTCATAGATGGGTTATAGTGGCCAAATATTAGTTGCATAGCTGTCTAATTTCTTTCCTTTAATCAGTGAAGACTCATGAAGTTTCTCTTCATCATCATCTTCGTGTACTGGATGAGGAAGGAATAATTTGGCCCATACAGAATAGTAGAGCAGGGGGAAACAGAATGTCTTCTCTACCCACCCAGATTTTCACGTGCAAGGGTATAATAGGCCAAGGAAAAGGAAGAGATGACTTCGAAAACGGTTCTCTGTTGTGAGTTGTCTGTGCATTTGCACATGGTAATGAAATCTCAGATGTGAGCCTCAATCGTAACCTTGAACACTCAGTTGTTGGTTAGAGTCAACCACGGCTGCCCCATCCCTGGAGGTGTTCAAGGCCAGGCTGGATGGGGCTTTGAGCAACCTGGTCTAGTGGGAGGTGTCCCTGCCCAGGGCAGGGGGTTGGAACTAGGTGATTTTTAAGGTCCCTTACAACTCTAACCATTCTGTGATTCTGTGATCTCGGTTTCCACGTGCTTGTTACAGGAGCACAACCTGGAACCTCTGTCCCAGCTCTAGCCCATGTAAAGACCTAGAGACACGTTTCCCAGAGTCTTCACAGCTGACCTTGACTAAGAAGTCAGCGGTCAGGAGTATATAAGTATGGGAGCTCACATAGCCTATGCAGAAGCTCCCCTTCTGTTATTTCTACTCTACAATGTAATTGGTCATGTGTACGAAGAAGGGACTTCCTTGTGGATATTTGTAAATGAAGCAGAAGCAGATATTTTCACAGTTTTTTTGCCTGTACCCAGCCTCTTTGTGTTCAATTTAAGTTATAAATGAGCGATACCCATATAAGTAGCCAACGAAGCATTATATTTGCATACATATTAAAGTAAATAAGTAAACACATAGCACATTTAACATAGCTTCCACGAAGCCAATTATTTTTTTTCCACAGTTGCAGTTTAAAGGCATTAAATGTTGATAGAAATTAAGTTTTAAGGGGAGGGGAGAGAACTCTTATTTACATTATAAAGGCCTATGACTTTTTTTTAATTTTACATTTTGATCATCTTTACTTTTCATTTCTATAGAATGCTCTGTCACCTCATGAAGCTGTAATCCATGTGACTCCTGACCTTTATTATACAGGAAGGCTCCTGGCTATTAACTACTGTATAAATGTTAAGTACCCTGAGGCTGCCTCGCTGTTAATTATATTTCTTTATTTTTAAGCAACGAATGTTGTCAAGACAGGAAGAACTTAAAGAACGGGCAAGAGTTCTGCTTGAGCAAGCAAGAAGAGATGCAGCTTTAAAGGCAGGGAATAAGCAACTAACCAATACGATCATCCCGGCCCGCAATAAGCAGCTGAATGATGTAAGAAATATTGGCCAATACAGCAGTTTACGTAGTTAAAATTTATTGTATGTGCGTATGCTTTTGTGGGGGGCACGTCCTTGCAGAATGTTTCCTTTCCGCGCTGAATCTCCCGGTGCGCTGTTGTGTCATGTACCCTTAGTTCACTTTTAAAGCCCATTTCTCCTGCTGCTGTGGCCAACGGAAAGATGCCGTAGACTTCACTGGAAGCAGCGGTCTGGGAGCACCTTCTTTGATTGGCACTGCAATTTCTAATGGGACGAAAAACAAAAGTTACTTGTTAAATGATAGTGGAGTAATTTATGCTATTTTTGATTACTTCTCTTTTTTCAGTTAATGTAAATGATTTCCCTGAGCCTGTGATGTCAGCTACTTGCTGCTTCATAAGTGTCATTGCAGTGAATGAGGCTGCTTGTGACAGTCTTGTAAAAGAGTTGATGGAACAATTCCTTTTTATCACCAAAGTTGATTATGCTGGTGAGATGGGAAAGTGGAGCTGGGGAATGAGCTCCAGTGTCGTAGCAGCTATGGTTGCGCTTCCAGTGGCCTCCGTGGTGACCTGGAAGGATGCATACTCTCTGGAGATGAAAGCTAATTAATTTTTATGCAAACCTTGGCAATGCGGGTTTTGTGATTCTAACCAATGCGCGTTGAGAGACTGTACTGCCAACTGAGAATGTAAATGTAACTGAAAAATAATGATACAGAGAAAGGCTTGAGTCTTTACTGATTCACATCTTTCAGAGCCTAGTCCTGAGGGGCAGATTCTGCTTTTTAACATAAATGGGATCATACAATCAAAAAATGAAGACAATGATTTACATGTCTCATTTCATTCTCTTAACTCTCTTGGATCCATGCTGTACTTTTGTTTTTCTTAACAATTCCTCTCCCCAAACTGACACTTTTTTTTTTTCCCAAAATATATTCATATATGAAGACAAGTCTCATTTGTATAATGATATCTAAAGAATTTTTTTATTACTTTGTATTTAATTTCTTCCTAGATAAGTATATTTTAGTATAAATTTCACTTTGGAATTTGTTTTTTAATTATTTTTTCATAAAGCAAACAGCGTTAGAGGAGGGATACTATGGGCAACTACTCAGGCAGGAACAACTGTAATTAGAGTTGCCTAACATTTTTTATTACAAACTCCTATTTTCAAAGGCTTTTACGACTTTGCTAGTATTTCATTGTTTGAGCTGAGATTTTCCTCATCATCTCTCTGCCTCAGGGTAATATTTATTTTTATTTTTTTACTTGAAAAAAAACCCTGTTTAACCATTTCTCTGTATTAGGTTGGATAAAGCGTTGTTTTATCCATGTTAAAAAATGTCTTATGGTAAGAAGGTTACATCCCCTTGAAAAATCTGTGTTCAAAACAAAGTTGTGTTAATAGCATGATCTTGTCAATGGAGGTTCAGAAAAGCAGGTCAGTAAAAACTGCCTGTATGGCCACAGCACAGCAAGGGCATCTTTTACCGTGGCTCCCCTAAGGACCACAGCCCATTCTGATGCAGATGGTAGTATTGGAAAGCAAAACTTTCTCTTTTAGACTCAAACTCCTGCTGATGAAAGCCAAATAGGAGGAAAAGGAGCTACCTCACTGGCATGCGGAGGAGAGATGCCCCGGGTAGATGGCAAGGAGGTAGATGGTAATGTGAAGTTAGACAAAAATGAAGACTGTGTCTAGGTCGTGACAAACAGCTGAAGGATAGGAGATGGGGACAGAGTTTTCAGGGTGGGAGTTGGGATTGCGTAGTTCAAGCAGCCATGGGACCCATGGGACCTTGTTTCATTTATTACAGAAGCTGAAAACTGAATGAGTAGCCTGCAGGAAAGGGAAGGGCAGCCCTTTGGGGCCACTCTGCAGAACCAACATTTCTTACTGCCTCCATCAGAAGCTCTTTACAATGTTGGGAAGGTACCTTCAACCCAATGTACTGGAGGTGGCGTTATTCCTTCATTTATGATTTCTAACCCAAGATTCTTGGGGACTTATTTCTGGAAGTTTTGGATGCAGCTGGCTGTAGCCAAGTCAAGGGGAACCATGCTGTGAATAAATGGTCATGGCCCCTCTGGAATCCTGGGCTCTCTGAGGATTGGGCTGTCTTGACTTGAGTTGACTGTATCATAAGAATAACAAAAGCTCCTCAGCTCAGAAGGGTGTTGTAGAGATGTAATTTGGAAACTCTAAGATATGATAGTGAAGAGTGCCACAGAAATGCTCTGGAAGAAATTAATAATTCTGTGTTCGGAGGAAAGTTTAAATAGTGTATTTTAAACAAGGTGTACGGCAGACTGCAAATGATGAGGGTGAAGTGAGATATTGAGCAGTTGTTCGTTCACTGAACGCTGTCAGTCATGGCCACTGAAAAAGACAAGTATCCTGTAGGAAAAAAAAGCATGGGTTATGCGATTAAAGACTGCACGAAATGAGAACCAATGCAGGGTTGTACAGCTGGTGGAATGTCAACATTTCCTAACTTTTGAGTGCTTGACTTACCAAGCTTAATGTTCTCCTAATGCATTTCGGTTGGAAAAATGCCGTGTGAAAGGGGGGTGTCTTTAATGGAGGCTGGTATAGTATTCATATTTAATATATTAATAAAGTTGATATGTAATAATATATGCTATATAAAGCTGTATATAACATATACATATCCATACATGTGTATGTTCTGAATGAGGAAGTATGTATGCATCAACATATAGAGATATAAGATAAAATACATTGATTTCTATTTTTCTTTAACATATTTGATCTTCAAAGATCAGGAGGTCTTTGCCTCAGGAGATGAGGAATTTCCATTCGATGTAATTGTGCCAGTTTACTACAGGTCACTGCTTGTTTGATCGTTAGAAAATAGTACAGACTTATTTCTGTTCAGTGTTTTCTGATCATTAGGATTAATAATAAGAACTTTGTCTCAAAACAGTGTTGTATGTGTCGGTGTGTGTAGGAATGTGATATCCAAATGAGAGTTACGATAATGACAATTGGCATTTAGTAGTGGGAATTGGACTAGACTCATTTTTGGGATGCATTGAGAGGGATTCAAAAGAAAATGGTTTAAAATAGGAAGATCTAATTTTAAATAAGAAAACTTTAAAGAGATAGTCCAGGGCCGGTACTTTCAAAAGTAACTCTTGAAGTTTGCAATTTCACGTTTTTTGATACCTTCATGAAAAGAGCTTTAAGCAGCCCAGTCTTTCACAGCGTGCTCTGAAAATGGGTCACCCCAGCTAAGCTAGGCCTGCAGAGTCATTAGTTACTTTTGAAAATCTTCTCTCATACACCTCGCTGTTACCACTCTACATTTGTCATATGAGAACTATGAATCGCCGTTTTCTCAGTAAACAAGTGAGAACAATATACAGTGCGTGGGCTTGTGCTGCTGCTTGAGGTCAACAAAAATGAGGAAATTTCCAAGTCTGTTCCATGGTCGTAAGTACAGGTTACTTGGTATCTGCTTGCCTGATTTATATTGGTAAAAATCTTCTTTGAAAATAACAGTGTCTCCTCTAAGCAAAGAGCGAGTACCTTAGACCTTCAGCCTAAGCCTTCCCCTTCCTCAGGTAGAATCAATGTTGTGTTATTTTTTTCAGTAGTCATGTACTCTGGGCTTGCTGTTCTTTTTTTTGTTGTCGTTGGGTGTTTTTTTTTGTTTTTACGTCTCTGTTTTCTCTTTATTGACCACTCATTGGCCTCTCATGAAGCGCTGGCTGCTTTCCCATGACACGTCTGTTTTCTTGGCTGTTTATCCCTTTTTCTTGTGTCTTCTTCCTTGCTGCAGTGTGTTTCCGTCTTCTCGTGTTTGTGCTCTGGGGTTAAGCCCATGTCAGTATTCACTTGCTTTACTTTTTTGTTTGTTTGTTTTTAACTCGGAAATTGCTGAAGTTGTGGGAGCAGAAGGTTAAGGCACTGAATTTGCTCGTATACCTGTTAACTCAATCCCATTTTGCTCTGAATCATCTCATTGTACCCCAAGCTGTGTCCTCTTCTTTAGTTTGTGTCTTCTTGTTCCTTCCTCTCTCTCTGTATTTCAGCTGTCTGCCCTGTGCATTTCAGCTCCCCTTGTTCTCCTTTTTAACTTTTCTTTCTTAATACCCGCTCTCTTTACTCGTTCTTCCCTTAGACATCTTCTTCCCTCTGTGCCTTCTGCTCCATCATCTCCCCTTCCTGTTCAACCCACCTGATTTGGTCCCGTCATTCTGTGCTTGCTTCCTCTGCATCATACTAGCCCCTTTTCTCTTCTCCCATTTCTTCCCTACTTGCAGTATGGTAGAAAGTTTTTTCACTATTAGGTCTGCCCATTTGGTGCTTCTCAGAAGCCTTCAATCTGCAAGCTGTTTGCATGGCAGCCTGTATGTAAGCCTGTAGGCAGGTATTTGAAGTCTAAGAGACCGCATTGATCAGAAAATCCTTGAAAACATGCTCATGGTTTGGGAGGATCATAGGTATGGCCTTAAAATTGATGCAGCCTCTTGGAGACTGGAAGAATTAGCTTAAGAGCTCTGTGAACAGAGTTACTGATCCCCCCATGGATCCCTTTCTCTATGGTAGATTTATGAACAGCTCAGCCTTTCTGCTTGCTTTCTTGATGTAGGTGTGCACGGAGTGACTCTTTTACGAGATGCTTCTGTCATTTCCAACCTGGCATAGCAGCTGTAATCACTTAGCTTTTAACCAGGAGAGCCTTTTTATTAGCTTACTCATTTTTATTTAACTCGCCTTTTCTCATGATGAATATCACAGGGCTGGAAGGGACATATCTGCTCCCACCAGATGCTGTAAGATGTCAACCTGCGGTGATGGTTGTTAGCAGCGGCAGCTTGGCTGGAATGAGATGTTGGAAAGGGGAGGAGGCTGGAGCAGGTCTGTGCAACCCAACTGGCAAAGTGGCAGGCTAGAGGGGACCACAACGAGTGGGGAATATTCAGGAGTCGCAGGGCTAAAAGGTCTTTCCAGCAGGGAGCTCTCACTTGCAGAACATGGAGTGGAATTCCTCATTCTTGAATCTCAGCATAACTCCCCTGTCAGCAAATATCTGCAAAGGCCTCTGGCAAAACGTTCATCTTATTCTCTTGTAATGACTGGTCTGCATAAAGAATGGAAATTTACTGCAGCTGTCGTTGGCTCTGTAAACTCAAATGGCTATGGTTACGGAGTCAGTGTGATTACAGAGAATGGAATTAGGAGTTAAGAAATGCACAGGCAACTTTAATTAACCTCCTTTGTGTATATGCATTATGATGCAGTCTTTAATTATGTGATCACATACTATTTTCCCCAAAGCAGTTGTGTCTCATTTAGCTCAGAGGATTGAGGTGGTGTTTGTCCAGAGGCCTCTGTCCTTTTGGTTGCAGAAACTGGAAGGTGCGTGGCAAACGAAGCAGGGATTGCAAGGAGCGAAAGGATGAGGTCACGGTTAAGGTGTTTGAAAGAATTGAAAGAATTAAATGTAATGCTGCCTTTCCTCTGAGTTCCTGATCAGTATTGCTAAGTCTTTTGAACCAAACTTCCTTCAAGTGGTCATTAATTGTGTATCCTTCCTTGCCGGATGGCCGTGTGAGGCAAAGGTTTGATTTGCAGATGTGTTGTGCATCCAGGTCTGTCAGGGAAATCAATCGAAGCTGTGCTCAAGACACATAAAGGGCTGCATAAAGCTTCGTATACTGAAAAAAAACCCAGGTAATAGGCTTCCCAGAGGGAGCACCCAGTGTTAGATCCTTTTAGCTGGATCTCTCCGTCTCGGTTCTCATCCGAAGAACAGGGTAATAACACCACCACGGGGTGTTGTGAGAAGGGAATGTGATTAATGCTTTTGAGGCACTTAAATACCGTAGTGATGAGTACTGTAGAAAAGCCCTTGAAGAAATTAATAATTCTGTCTACGGAACAAGATTTGAATATTGTGGAGTAAAGAATGGTGCTACATATTGATGGGCCTGCATACTGAACAGTGAAAATAAACCAGAGTGTTGAACACCACCGGGTAGAGCTCGGATCAGGGCTGAGTATTCGGGGACTATAAAAGTAAAAGGTGATGCCGTGTTAAGGCTCTATTCTAAAGGATACAGAACAGGATGAAAATTAGGATTGCACTCAGTAGTTTTATTTCTGGCATCTTCTAAATCGTGTGTCAAATTCTTTTCGTTTGCTTTTGCAAGGTAGGGAGCTTTAGCAGAGAATGCCATATAGCATGAAATTCGTGAAAAACAGTGCTCATCTGGCAAAGGGTGTGTTTTTCTTCCTAACACAGGCCACAGATCATTCCTAAAGTTATTTGGGTTTTACTTGAGCTAAGGATTTCTCCTTGGTGAACTTAGGTGCAGGACTGGGCCCCTCGTGGGGATCTGGCCAAAAATTTTGCATATTTAGGATCTATCATATATTCTGGGATGAAGGAGTTCACTAGCATGATACCGAGAGGGAATTGCTCTGCCTTTTGCCTCTTGTGAAACAGGAAAATAGTAATTCTTCCTTCACAGCAGCATCCTGAGGATGACTACACCAAAAATTGTGACGGACTCCATTTAGACAATAAGTATTTAAAAACAGCTTAGCATAAACTGAAGGGGTGTTTTCAGAGAGCAGCCCTGACGCTGCTGCTGCTGCTGTGCTTAAATGCAACTGTTGCTAGCCTGCTTTCTGTACAGAGAAAGATTTGGATTTACTTATCTCTACTACCATTATTTCATATTTATTCAAGTTGAATGACAGCTATAGCTGCCTAAATAGTTTAAAACAAAACAAAACAAAACTTTGAAAGAGCAGTGGGGACTATATTCAGCTTTTGTAGTAGAATTTGCAGTTACGATGTACGTCACCAAAAAGCTGTTACCTCCATCCATGCAAACAGAGGGCAGCAGGACCGGGCTGTGCCATGAGATTGTTTTTCTCTGCTCGGAATATCGCTTTTTATTACTCCCTTGCTCAAAGGACTTATTGCAGCTGTATCTAATTCATATTTAATAAGCTCTTTTTACTTCAGGTGTCAATCTGTTGTGCCCATTACTTTTCATTTTCATAAATATTTGAGTGCAAAATGCTAACTTTTTTTGCATCCACAGTGGAGTAGTAGAAATTGAAGTCTCTTTAGAAAAGCTTCAGAAAGTGACAAAATCTGAAAGGCAATGAGTTTGTATACTCTCACTTTAATTTTCATTGCATACATTTGCACAGATATGGGATATGCCAGCCGCAGTAAAATAAAAATAAAGCACTATTTTAAATGGTCAGAAAAAAAGCTTTAATAAACGGTCCCAGTTATTGATCATGTCCTGCAATAATGTGCTGCCCTCTGAGCTAATAAGTTCTGAACTGTCCCGCTCTAATATGTGACCAAAAAGTTAAACTCTAGTCAATGTGACCAGAAGTGGTGCAGAATGCAAATTCACTATAGACAACAAAAATAGGATATTTAAATTTGATTGAAAGATGCCCTAAACTAAAGTTAGCGTTGCAAGTATTCTTTCCTCCAAAAATTTTGACAGGTTCTTGAAAATGAGTACTGGGTAGCTTTATTCAGTAGTTTTTTATTTCTACATGAAACCAGAATTCCTACTTCTGTTGCATTAGGAAAGGCATCTAGCTTATCAGTGAATTATTATTTTTTTTTCAGTCTCCTGAGTTAGAAAACAAATGCCTGTGATGGAGGTGGTGATGTTAATTCATTTAAGGAAACACTCCCAAGTTATTCCATCTTGTTTTTCTTGAAAAACAAAGAGAGAAAAGCTCATCTTTATTAATTCAACATCTAACATGAATTTATTGAGGTGTAGGACTTTGCAGATGGCAACCTTGGTCTTTTAATATTAATTGGAAAATATTGATTGAAAAAAGACTAGTCTGTCATGCTGATAATTGTGACCAGATTTAGATACGATCACTAGATCTTCCTGAGATTACAAAGAAGCAGTTACCATCTAATTGGTAAAAAGATTGAACATTATTTTGGTAATCCCTGAGCTTTGGTAACTTATTCCCTGTTGTTCATTTATATGTCTTGTCTGTATTCCACTATAAAGTGGTTAAATATGGTTTAAGCTGATAAGACTATGCTGTATAGTATTTACATTTCATGAGCATTCCAAGTTTTATAGCTGTTTTAACAATATACTTTTCTTTAAATGAAGGTTAGACCTGCTGACTGAACACTTCAAAACCACAACTGAACTGATATTTACTTCTTTCTAACGACATGCTAAGGTTGAGATAGCCTGATCTCATTTCCTTGATGGCAAGAACAAACAAGTTGTTTTATTTAACGTTACTCAATACATGAAAAATAAAAAATAATCTGTAACTTTCCAAGAAGGTTCTACATCTTTTGACTTCATATTTGATCTGTTGAAGTGCTTTCCTACTATGAAGTTGTGCTTTCCTACTATGAAGTTGTGATTTCACTGCACAGAAATACTGCTGTAGACAAGTGTCTGACGTAGCTGGCAATATAAATCAATTAGTGCAAGTAAACTCATTTCTAAGAAGAATTAGTATGCACTGTCAGTTTTATACCAGGAGGGATTTCATGAATAAAGTGTAACCTTTGATAATGCAAGGCAAATGTTAGGCAGTTTGAGTTTTAGATAAAAATGCTTGAGATTCTCAGCTGCATTTTATTGCTATTATTTCCATAAGCTGTGTCTATTTACACCACTTAAGCATCTGGCCTGAATATATAACGCCACGGTTATTTATTCTGTGGCTGTAAATTCAAGGTGCTGTGTAGTCTGCAGCCCTAACATCAACTTGCGCGCTCACAGAAAACAGGCTGCCGATTTATTAACTGAATTTTAAGACCGCCTGAACAACATTAGTTCAAAAACTTAAGCATCTTCTATCCGTTTATAAATACTAGCAACAAAAAAAAAAAAGGTCTGAGTGCTTCAGAGCTCTCCCTTTGTGTCCGAAGCGAGACCCGGGTTTCTCAGCATTTGGAATGCTCTTTTTCTACCGCTGCTAGTAACTGTGGACGTTTTCTGTGCGGATGTTCAGTGCAGGCTGTTGTGAATCCCAGGATGATATCGCCGTGACTTAGAGCTGTATTTTGCATTGCCTATTCTGTTATTGCTCAGCATGCACAAGGGTAGAGTTAAAATCTTTATTCATTTCATTTAAAAATGTTTCTTTTGTTCTCCTTATCATGTTCTGGCTTTCCCAAGGATATATGCCTTGAACGAAAAGTCACATGTGCATTACTAATTGTGTGCCATTGTATTTACAGTTCCTAGTGGTGGCACTGTGAAGCTACTAATTCTTTTGCTTCACTTGATGTAAAATAATCTGAGTGTCTTTGATAGCAGTGAAACAGTATTAATTGTTTTGTACATTTCTTGGTCACTCTTCTTAGGTGGTCTTCATAATCTATTAGAACTTTCAGCCAGATTTTTGTAATGTCATGCCTCCAGCAGTGATTAAATTGGTAATTAATGAACAGTCCTTGGCAACATAAACCACATCCCGTTAATTTTCCCTTTTGAGTTTTTTAGAAGTTGTCGTCTCTGTCAGAAAGCATTGCGCCACCTTGCTACGGCCCCTTGGCATGAAACCACAACGGCTTGATTTTTTGCAGCCATTAGTAGATCAGAGCAGTAATTTCACAGTATTTTGGTCAGGGTAATTATAGTACCAAGTACCGAGTAGAGTTGGGAATTCACACAAGAAGTCCAGAAATACCAGGTGAGCTTCCTTGTGTTCACTGGGACGTTATGATTAGTTTAATTGGGCTTTGTTTGATTTCAGCCGCAGAGACTCTTTGTGCCACGGCACTGCAGCCGCTTTCCACTTTAGTGTTTCTGACCTGCATTGACAGGAACTGGTGCAAAAATGAGCTCTTTGAAGTGGGACTCTTTGGAGAAGGCAACGACAAAAGGGGAAAAGTGATGTGTAAATAGTTTACTGTAGCAAAAGCTCGAAACCGGACCAAAAACTCTGCGTGTCGCGGGGAATGCGATTCAAGTTCAGATTTTGTGGGCGATGTGATTTATATTTTCAGCCAGAACAGATACTATTTCTGCTATGTCCGTGCAAATGTTTAGGAGACTACTGCATTTAAAAATGCAATCTTTTTTTTTTTTTTTTTTAATTGCTGGCTTTTATACAGCACCCGCTGCTCTACCTTCCTTTGAAGACACAGTCATTTCTCCCACCAGAAATACTGCGAATCACCGCTTTTGCCCTGCAAACAAATCTGGGAGAAGGCGTTAATGAGACGGCAGCTGCACATTGTAGTTCACATGTCACGAAATCGTAGGTAAAGGCATTCATACTCCAGTGACCGACTATAGGTGTAGCGGCCTGCAGCAGTACATTGTGCACGTTAAAGTTTAAATAGTCACTTGCCTGTTGGCTTCTGAATGAAAGGACTGTCACTGGTCACTTCTCCCGAAGCCTTAATGAAACCAAATAGTTTGCTGCGAGTTTGGGGCTAACCATTGGGGTGTTTCATGCAGTCTTGTCAGTTGATGGTCATGAATTGACTTGAGCGGAGATCAAAGTGTTTCTCAAAATGGAGAAGCGGGGAGAGAGACAGCTCCTTCAATTGCACCACAAGAGCTAATCAAGCCATCAGTTCTTTATGCACTCTGCGTGCCTTTAGAATTTAATACCCAACGGTTTGTCAGGACAAATTGAAATTTGGGGTTGTTTTTTGTTGGGTTTTTTTGAGGGGGAGGGTATCCCCTCCTCAGCCCACCGCAAGTAAAATCCGCACTTCTCTCTTTCTGGAGGCTCGTTTTGATAAAATTTATAATTTAATGTAAAACTGCACTGTTGATTAAATATTTGGGGTTTGAGGGGGGAGTGGAAAGTTAAGGTAAAGGATTCAACGGGGATTATACGCCTTAGCGCTGATTAAAGATCCAGGTTTAAAGTGAAGGAGAAACTAAACTCAGCGTCATTTTTTGTTTCTTTGATTGCTAATGAACTTTTTTGCTGAAACATTTTAAATTGGATTCAGAAGATAGTTTTTTGAGTGTCAGTTAAAACAAAGTCATGTGAAAATGCCTCTCTCCCTCCCTCCCTCCCTCTCTCTCTTTTTAATTGATATGATTTAGGCAGAGGAAAATGGTAAGGGAGATTTTTCTATTGCAGAAGCAATTTTTAAGGGATTTAGTCTTATTTAGCCTGAAGGTCTTCACACTAATGAGAGCACTTAAGTTACGTCCAGGCGTTGATTAGACAGCTCATCTATCAACTGGAGCATGAGAATTTGTATTTTAGGTACCTTTTATACATTATAAATGTATATGGGGTTTTTTTTATTACTTTAGATATTTTCCACATATTTTTAATTACCTCCTTTCGCGTCCACGGTGGCTATAATGCAGCTGACAGAGCACAAACGGCAACAGGGAAATACTCTGCATTGGATGGGAAATAATATCGAAACTGTATCTGTAGAAATTGGCGTGCCAAATGCAAATTGCTGCCCAGATACATTCCTTAAACTGCCACAAGACCCCTTAAAGTCTGAATACATTTATGTAGAGAATGTGAAATTATATATATTTAAAAATGCCCAACCACTATCCCCCCCCCAAAAAAAAAAAAAATTGCAAATGCTCTCTCTACCTGTAGGTTTTTTTGCCATGTTGAAAACACAATAGCGTCTTAATTATTTTCTGAGCCATTCTGAAAAGTACAGCTTTTGTAACTTTTTGACATTTCAGATTTAAAAAAAAAAAAAAAATATTAAAACGTTGCCACCAGCTTGCACTATGAGCAGCCTGTAATAACAGTTAAAAAAGCTTTCTGAACTATTTGACAAGATTTCTTAGTGCTGAGGCCATATGCTGTAGCCTTTAAGCTATTTCTTCCTATCAGTTTCATTATCACCTGCCTCTGAGTCTCCAATATCATCAGTAAGCACATGCAGAATCATAATTATGCCATGTACAAGTTCTTTGATAACATGTACAGTTTTCTTCTTAATTCTTTATCAAATGCATTGATCGTGGCATGTGTGCATTGATCCAGGTCCACCATCTGGCTGTGTGTGATAAGCACAGTGGCATCTTTGCATTTCCACTGTCATTCATTGCGCTACAATTTGGCTGCAGGGGAGTAGTGGCTGGGATTAGCCCTGTTCTGCTACTTACTTGCATTTTAAGTTGACACCTCTACAGCGGCTCAGACCACATTACAAACTGAAACACATACGCACGACTTAGTGATGTGACACTCCTCAATAAGCTTACTCCACTAGCTACTCAACAATCTGTAATTGGATTTGTAGGAATAACAGCAAAAGATTTCCTAAGAATTGCTGGGGACAGAAGGTGAAGTTTTCTCATTATTGGCAAAAGGCTAGGTATAGATCCTAGGCGATTGGTATTTTCCATTAAAAACAAGCTGCCAGCAGTTTGCAGGACATTTTCAAAAAAAAAAAAACAACCCCCAAAAAAAAGCCCAACCCAGCAAAATAGGATCGGGGGGAGGTGTCAGGTTTGCACTTGTTCTTTCCATTCTCATCACGGGTGGGCAGACTGGGATCCCGCCACCCTCCCCAGAAAAATTAAGAGGAAGGTGGTGATTTAGGGAGGGGGGAAACTTTGGGAGGCTCTGCTTTGTTGGGCTGGGCGGGAGCGGGGAGCATTCCTCGGGAGGGCACGTCCTCCTCCCTCGGCACAGGGCTGCCCGCCCCATAAGGGAGCTTCACAGCACGGCGCTCTGAAAGATGCTGCTCTCCGGCTTACGCACCCCATACGCTTGCCAAAACTCTTTGTTTCATAACGCCACTTTCTTTCTTTTTTTTTTTTTTTTTTTTTAAATTATAAAGTCAAGTTTACACAAGAGAAAATCCCTTAAGTGGAGCTCGACAAATGTTGACTCCTACAATGAGTAAGCAGCTTCTTTAACTCCTGTCTGTGACTCGACTGTGGAAAGGCACAGAAAATACCATCTTTTGACCTATTGATCTCAGCTCGGACGTTCTGCCCTGTCTGGGCGATGGCACTATTTCAGCATACGGCTCAGCCTGCACGCTTGAGACCCCGTTTGTGGGTCATGCCAATAGCGTTGACAATCATGGTGACAGGCGTAACGAGCTTCTGCATCCCCGGCGCCTTAGGTGATTGTTGTCCTTAATTATACTTCCCAGATGAGGGAGAGCACGAACTTGCCTAAGCAGAGAAAATTCCGGGGAAGAAGTTAGTGGAGGGCTTTGTCGCCGCTTTGGCTTTAGGTCGACTTTCTGGATGATCTTTCTTGGGAGCCCCCTCGGCCAGCGCGGCTGCGCTCGCATTGTTCACCGGGAGAGCTGCCTCGCTCTTCCCCTCGGCGCGGGCAGGCGGGCGAGCGGAGGGAGGAAGACCAGAAAAGAGTATTTGGAATTAGACATTTCAGCCTGTCCGGAAAACTTGGCGCGGAGCCAAGCACAGTGTGAAATAGAAATGCTCGCCTTGGGTCCTCGCGGAGATGTGCGGCTCCTCAAGGGTTAAATGGGTTAAATCTTATTTATCTGAATAGAACTGCAGGGCTGTTTTGCAGAATGCTCTAGCGCAAATACCTATGGTTCACTTTGACGTTACAATTTTTTTTGTTGGTTTCTTTACTTTAAATACTTGAACTGGTAGACCTTTTACTTTTTTCTCTGAGAAAGATGTATTTGTACCAGATTAGAAAAGCTAAACTGTTTCTTTACATTGAATAATCAGCCTGTCATGACAAATCTATCTCCTTCTGCATGAGTAGGTGCCAGTTTGACTAGCTTCTTTTAGGCTCACACTGGGTTTTAAGCTGGATCCATGTGCATGACTGGCAGTGCATTTGTTGGGCCAGATCTAAGGAGCCAGAGAGCGTTCAGCTCCTTTTTGCCTACAAAAGAGCAGCCAGACAACCAGCAAGAGGCCTTGGATGTAGCACAAGGTGATACTTACTTAGTCAGCCGTTCTTTTTTTTTTTTTCCAAATATATATTTATATTTTTTTTTTTACGTTCAGTAAACTAAGAGTTTCTCACTTTCACAATGACACAAGGAATTAAATTTTCAATGGATCGTTTTTCTACAGCCAGCGTTCTTCACACGAGAAATGCTGTACCAAGTGAAGCGTACGTTTTCCAGAACATAGATTGTATTATAAAAAGAAATAAAAAGAAAAAACTGCTGGCTAACTATTCTTTAAAAATACCTGCCAGTTTTAGGGCGATGTTTTCCATTTTACAGCCACACAACCCTATTTTATTGTGGGTTTTCGGGGCTTTTTTTTTTCTTAAAGGGGACGGCTTTGTTAAGACACTGTTTGTGATTCCTCCAGTTTTAGACTTTGGACTACTTGTCTTTTCATTACGTCTTGTCTCATTAGTCCATCGGTGCTGTAGATCTCCTTCTCTATGACAAGCGATTGGATACTTTTTGTGATACCCATTCATGAAAAAATATGTTCAAGCCACATGGAGTTTATTGGTAGTAAGGGAGCTGATGTAGACACCAGGCAGAAAATATCTAAGATGTTTGTCTGTCTTTGCTGACCACTTCCTACGATCCGAAGAGCCACAGAAATCCAAATCCACTTTTGTTTATGTCAAGTGTTCTCGGCTTAATGATTCGTATTGTGCTTGCTACCTGTGTATTTTGAGCTGTTCTGAAACGGTAGTAGAGACCAAACATAAATGTGGTCCCCGGGGTGATCAAAGATTTAATCTGACCAGATGGGACAAACTTGAGAAAGATTTTGACTTTCCACTCTGTTTTGCAACAAGAAAGGCTGATTTTTTTTCTCCCGTCCTTTCTTTGTTAGGAAAGGCAGAGATCAGGCCATCCCCAGAGAAATGAGCAGGTGTGACCATTTACAAGCATGTCTGGTTATATTATAAACCAACACAAGAAAAGTTTGAAATGGTTTGAAAAGCTCTGCTAAACAGTTTTAATGTTTCATCCCAAATCCTATTTACTCAAACAAGAGCCGATCAAGGTCACAGTAAAACCCGGCCTGCCCAAACCTTTAAAGCTCGTGTAATTTTATTTTTTTTTATTTTTTTTTTTATTCTGTCTTCTCTACTAACTGAATAGGTACATTTTGGTAATCCTTGCCTCTGGACAAGCACAGAAGTCTTTTTCTTTCTGAATGGCTAATAACAGAGCCGTTCTTCCTGTCTAATGATGAAAGAGGTGGCAGTCAAGTTCTTTCTCTTAGATGTAGTCTGCACTCGGGGCAGACCACGGACAATTTTGAAACCTTACAGCTACAGGAATCGCCCCCCCTCATGGGTACAATTCTGGTTTAATTTCATTGCTGTGGAGTATCACTAATTTACCACTTTTTTTTTTTTCCCCTTCCCCCCCAGTCTATGGACACGGTAAAGAATTTTCTTTTTAAACATCACATAAATGCCGCTCACAGGATTATATTTTTTTATAGGGAGAGGATATTACGTTATCAGTCTTCTGGTGTAATCTCAGTTTGGATCCTCCCAAAATTCTGCCAAAGGATGACTGAAAATCCCTGGCAGGGGGTGGGGGTTTTTTGAAAACGTGAGAAGATTGCAGAATTTTTAGTGATGTAAGGAGATGGGGGGTTTGGGGAGTGGTTGGGGTTTGGTTTTTCCCCCTGCAAAACTCCACCACTCTCAGTATTTTAGTGAGTTGGTCAGCTCTCAGCTTCTGCCGCCGCCGAGCGACGTCGCCGGCCGGGTAATGATCTCGGCAACCGCCCCGCCAGCGTTTCACGTTCGAATTCACCTCCCCAAATCCACGGGATCATTTTTGGCCAAAGTAATGTCAGTCATTGCCGTCTGCGGCAAGTACAAAAAGGACCCCCTAATGGCAGCCATTTTTATTTGTTTCTTAAGATCCAAAGGCTGCTGAAAGAACAATTGGATAAAGTTGAGGATTGGAGAAGCTTGATTTTCTTGTTCCAGTGAAATGAAACTCCCGGCCTTTTTTTTTTTTTCTTCCCCTTCCCCTTAAAAGCCGGAGTCTGCTAGGGGGTTGTAGCTGTGTCAAAGCCGTTGGGATGCCACTGCTGATCACTTTAATTACTAGGACTAAGGAGGATAAAATTAAAAGTAGCACCATTGAAGCAGTGGAAGAAAGCTTGCCGAGATGTCGGTGAACTGTGAAATATAAAAATTGCATACCAATACATTTTTATAGGAGGGAAACAAGGAATTACATTACTTATTCTTGAAGAGTTTGTCCTTAAATGGTGAAGTTTTCCTTGCCGTGCATCCGCGTGGCAGATCTTTAGACCATTACAAAGTAATTGGGGGAAAATAACAGAGCAAACTTTAATGTCTCTTTGGCATGTCAAGTTCATGTCAGAGGGCGAAAGATTTTTACTGAGTTTTCTCTTCAACTGTACAGGAAAAAAATTCGCTGTAGGTGTGTTTGCATGGTCCTTTCTTGGTGCGGAGCTTTTCTTTGTGTGTCCCTTTTTTTTTTTAATATCTATGTTCATGCCTCCGTACCTCTCCCGAGCACTTTCCTTTCCAACATCTAGGGGTTTGATTTGCCGTTTAATAATTGTTCTGTACCTCAAAACTTAATCTCCCTACTTTTTCTGCTCTTGGTTCCATTGCTCGTTCCACCAGTGTTTCCTCCACCGAGCTCAGTAACCGAGGGTTCAAATACCTGAATTGAATTTAAGCAAGAACCCGGCTGGTTTTTCTCTTATCCGCTGGTGGTGATTGGCTTAATCAGCACAAACACAAGCCGCAATAATCTGTGTTTGCTTGGAGATCCCCGGGATGTTAATGACTATGCTAATAATTCAGGATACAAGTTCTCTTTCAGGAGGAGGGGAGAAAAGGAGAGGGGGGAATCAGCCTGCTCGGTTTAGGGCCGGTTTGTCACAAACACGTAACCCTATTTTGAATTACATGGGCTATAGTAGATTAAATTGTTTGACGTTAAACCACGTGGGAATCTTCATTTAAATTTGCACACTCCTCCTAAAAAAATCGTTCAGATCAAACCCACAAGTTCCTATATCCCAGGAATTACAAATAGTAGAGTTTTGAGCGGTTTTATTTCATGTGAAATTCAATGTAATTTATGTTACCGAATACCGTGGGTCAAAATAAAACCGGTTGCTCGATCAGTAAAAATGGATTTAAATGGATAGTGGATAGGAGGAGGGGGGAAGCTTTCCAGTTACCTTTCGAATGTGTACTTTACCAAATAAGTTCTTGATAGAACTGTTGCTCTGGGAAGTTAAAGGGGGAGAAAGCAAACAAAGCCCATGTGCCATCCCGCTGCCTTGCAGGGCCCTGGCAGAATTGTCTTTCCAGGGGAAGGACATTAGGAGCAAAGTAAATCCAGGCAATCTGATAGGGAATCAGGGCTCTGTCACTCAGAGACAAGATATTGTGCTGTGTCCATATACTTTGTTTACTGTAGGGTTTTATGAGTTGTAACCTGCCCATGCAAGCTGTTAATGAGGCTAAATCTTGCTGCTTGAGGATTGAATTACAGCACACCTCTGGGCTAATGGTTATAAACAGAAAGTCCCATTAGGGCTGCATTCGGATTCAAGTCATTTGCATTTTTTCTATTGTGCCGACAACAATGCTGAGTAAATAGCTACAAACAAACAATTTACATGGAAATGGGTAAAATGTACCTAATTAGTATTTTGCACTCGTTTTATTAATGATTGCTTAAACTAAATAGCACTTAGCAGCGGCTCTCAGCAGCATCTGCAGGTGTGGGATGCTCAGTTTCTGGGCTGGTGGGAAGGCTGCCAGGACGCCTCTCCAAAATTAGGCAGTTTGTTATATTCCACTTAGTTCAGGTCAGCTGCCTGTACCTGGGTTTTATCCTGGTCATTATGTCAATAATGTGAACTTACCGCCAGATGTGACTTAAAGCCAAACGCTGACTTTGTTGCGCTTTTAATATTGAGGGGAGGGGGAAAACAGTCCTAACTTTGAAAAAAAAATAATCACATTTTTAGGAGGAAAACTATGCTAACTTTGGAAAAAAATCCTATTTTTAAGGGGAAAACTTAAATTGTTTCCCTTATGGATTAATGGATTCTTATAGCTATATTTTATTAATTATTTTTTTCAGTATGGTGGGTTAGTCTTTTCCAAAATTTCATGGAGTAGAACTTTGCTCATTTATGTAACTGAAATATTATTGTGCTTCTAAGATAGTTACGAGCTTTAGTGGGACAGCACTATCTGGGATGGGTCCAATACGGTCTCTTTAATTACTGACCAAAGCCCCACCAGTAGGATATTTTAAAGCAACGAAAAGTCTTTCCTGCTCTAGCATCTGTTGTTCTTTCATTAATTTTCATTAGTTTATTTTTTTTAAAAGATGTATCCACTGAAGTCAAAGGATTAGATTCCTTTCCATGCCTCAGATTCAATGTCACTTTACACTTTGAAGTCAGCTTTGGTGATTGGAGTAACCCAGAGCAACATTTGGCTTCTCATTTCAGTTCTATGAGAGAATACTACCCAAACAAGTAATTCAATTTAGGAAAACCATTTTTATAGCCACGGTAAAACTTTTTGTAGTTACTACTTTGAGACAAAAGTGTCTGAGAATTTTCATCAAGGTATTTTTATAGAACAGAATTTATAAATGCTTCAAATTGCAAATAATTAGGTTTGTAATGCATTAATAATTTGGGGAATGCTTTAAAAAAATAATCTGATTCATGGATGTCTTTAAAAGTTGTGGTATGACACCCAACTGATATCGAGCATCCTATTTATAATGTGGGCCAAGCACCATGCTGTAAACCAGTTACTATCATGATGATCAGATTGAGAATGAAATTGCATTTCTGTCAATTACTGAGTTGGCAACTGTTCAATATATCTTAGCAGCAAGATGAAGAGCGGCGTCGGCAGCTGAGAGAGAGAGCTCGTCAGCTAATAGCAGAAGCTCGATCTGGAGTGAAGATGTCAGAACTTCCTAGCTACAGTGAAATGGCTGCAGAAAAGTTGAAAGAAAGGTCAAAGGCATCTGGAGGTGAGCTGAGGAACCTTCTATCTTATTCCTTTGGCAACCTAGGAACCAGAGACCTTTTTGGGTATCAGTTTTATTCACACTTCAAAATATTGTTGTTCGTCAGGTCCACGTTTCAAAAGACCTGGCTTTAGATATGTTTCCTAAATCAATGTTGTGTCACTTAATTTCCACCAATTAAAAGAGAAGCGTATATGTGATTGAAAGAAGAAGATGTTATGTGAACAAGTAGCTCATATTGGCCTGTTATTTACATATTTGTCATATCCCGCAGTTTTTTAGAATTTTCTGATTGTTGGTTAAAATCTCTTTGGTATATATTTTTATAAAGGAGCATGGACATAATGTTAGGGGAAAACAACGTTGTAAAAACTTAAGAAACTTTATTTTGTATTAAATGTATTCTGCTTGGGAAGAGAATGTTAAAGGCGGTCAATGGGAAGTGGGGGGCAACAACCTTTTGATTTTAAATGGCCGTCTTTTGACATACCACTTGCCCTTACAGGTTTTGAGTTGTAATATTGCTATAATGTTATTAAACTGACGTTGAAATGTCATTCAAATGCATATACCTGCCAGTGCTACGAGCTGGAGTAATGTAGTGTCACTCAAACTCAAATGGGCGCTGAGCACCCGTTTCAGTACAGGCTTCTTGCTCTTTTAGTGTCACCTACATATTCTAAGGGTAAATTGTTCGTATGAGAAACATCTCATACTAACACGTAATTGTAAGCCAAAGTGTCAGGAAATTCCAGCTTTACATTCACAGTGCATGTAGATTCAACAATATTTTTTTCTTCTCTACTACATGTATTTTATATGCATATATGTTTAAATATAGTCTTATTGCACCCTAAACCCTACACCAAAGAGAAAAGCAGTTAGTCCTACATCTCCCTCTGGGTCTGGTCTTCAGTTTTCCTCTCTTTGCCCAGTAAACCAAGCCTGCCAACAGAATTCTCTTTCGTGATAAATAGCAAAATTACATCCTCAATGGGGAGGGAGTAAGACGGGCTGAGCAAAATGGCGCAGTATGTGTATATTAAGTAGACTATGGTGTTCTTCATCCCTCTTCACAATTTATGACTCCCCATCCTACATTATTTAATCACTTCCTCCTCACTGTTTTATCATGCCTGTACATAGCTGTTCCTGCCATCTCTCCCTTCCAAGTAAGGTACGCTTTCTCGGAATATCCTGAGTAAAAGTGTGTATCTATATAGATTGCATATGCACTCAGAGAGTTTCAGTTATTAACGGAGGAGACAGTACCAATACTGATGACAACTTGTTTGTAAAGTTTATCACCACTATACCTGTTGGGTTTTATCCAGTATAACAATTTCACAGCTTTCTACTTTTGCATGTGCTTTGAGTTTATCACCTTGGTTTCTATTTCCTACCTTGATTTTTCTTTGTTCATACAGCAGGTTGGCCAGGCTATTTCCACTTCTCTTGGACTTCCAGTCTTCATTCCCTAACTTCTGTTATTCCTCTCTGCTCTTTTCATGTCACTGTGCATTTTATAGCAGTTCCTTCTACTTACTCATTCTCAAAAGGTTTCCTTATGGCACATTTCAGGTGCCATGCTACATCTCCACCCAAGAAATTAATTCTTCTACAATGGAGTAGTTATGTGAAATGGCACCAACACTTTATAAGCCAAATACAATTATTTCTGGGTTTAGTCTTTTTCATTTTTTGATTTCCACCAAAAATTAGGATTTAATAGATGGTCTCCTTATTACAACTGGATTCTGAATGTTGCCTCTGACTGTGTTCACATGTAGGTTTTTCTCTGTGTGTAGTCCTGTATTCCCTGTACAATACCCAAGACAAGCTTATAGTAATATCTTATGTCTTCCAAGCTCTCTTGTCCATTATGCTTTGTTAATCTCTTCTACATTGATTACTACATTTTAATTTACAAAAAGGGAATGTACCAAATCATTTTTCTCTCTCTCAATTCAGTTGTCCCAGAAAAAAAGTGACATTTCAGCTTTGGGATTTTAGAGCTTTTAAAGATTAACTTCTTTCTCACTAGTGTAGGTAAAAATGTGATCTCTTTCAGTGTTTCTGTATGCTCATTAAGAGGTTCATGCTTTGGCAGTGGTGCTACATTTTCTGTTAAAAGGCTTTATTTAATCATGGTCTGAAAAACTCAAATGCCTATGGCAAGTTGAAACTTTCCTGGATAAGCAGCGTCCTTTGCTACGAAATCCAGTCTTTTTCATAGGTTATTTGGCATGTGAGACAGAAAATACTTCTTCCTGCCAACTGCCAGAGGGTTTGGGATGGCAGCTTCAAATTTATTAGATGTCCTACTAGCTTCAGGCTGATAAGCGAATGCCTTGAGATAGGTCCAGGGACAGCATCGAGATAGGAATCCAAATATCCTCCCTTTTCCCAGCAGCGACGGGACAAAGGAATTGACATCTTATCTAGGTATTGTCCCCATGCAGTGGGACACCTGTCTACTCTTTTGGGATTTCAGTAGTGTGTTTTCTTTACTCTCTGGCACATCTCCATCCTTTCTTTGAGATGGCGTCTTTATGAGGATGTGGCTGGGATCTGGAGGTGGTGAGCCAGCAGCGGAGGGAGGGAACAATGGAGAGGACATGGGGTAAGACAAGCACAGTGGGAAGAGGCTTTGGTGAAAAAAGTGCCAAAAATTGGCAAAACTGGGAGGGGTGAAGAGAATGAGCACAGGAACAACAGAGAAAAGAGATGTTAGAGGAGCAGGGAGGAAAAAATACAGGAGAAGCAGCATCCAAATGCACTGTAAAACAAAAAAAAAGCTTTCAAAAATTTGGAATTAGTAACAAAAGCTGGAAAGGTGTACTGCAGTTAAAAAACTTACCCAAGAGAGCCAGCTGGCATTGTATTGCACTTGTATGCTTAAAGTTTTCAGGGTACATTACAGATTTTGCTTCTGAAGCAATGATTTGGAGGAAGTGTACATAGTAGCTCAGGCTTACTCATCGTGCTTAGTCTCCAACTCATAAAACAGTGTTAAGTCCTTGACTGAATATTTTTAACTGGCCATATTTGTATCTGTTGGCAGTTGCTGCTGCACTTGCTTGTCCCGACATCTGCTTTCTTGTACACTGAGCCAGTATTTCGACTCTGCATTTCTTCCCTTCCCCACCTTTGCTTCCTCCATCACTGTTCAGATGCTCCTGTCACATCCTGTGGCCTTAACGTGAACTCTGTACCTGAAAGTACAAATATACAGTAAATATCTGAATATCCCCAAGCTTGAAGGATTTCCCAGAGACAATCCTGGAGGCAGCTTCCCTAAAGAGCAGGTACTGTTCATACAGCTCCAGTGACAGCTTACATACGCTTCTCCCACTAATGTGGTCCAGCCCCCATCGACGCTTTTACCTCTCTATGAAAATTGTTCCTTTTTAATTTCATCTTGAAATTGATGCAGTCTGCTGCAACTCCTTCACATGGGGACAAGCTTAAACCAAGTCAAGAGAACATCAGTTTAACCACAAATTAAGCCTGAGCTTAATCTGAATAGCAAGGCATACAAGCTATAAAATGCCTCTGGATCTTTTTTTCCACCGGTATTCTGGCATTTCCGTTTGCCTCTGAAAGGTTCTTTTTTCGCTCTCTTCAGTCCAGTCTGCAGTTCCAGGCTGTGTAGGTAATGGTCAGTGCTGTTTAGTTGTTGACTTAATCTTTCATCTTTAATTTGTTCGTTTCTTCATGACATGGTAAAACTTTGCTGTCTTTCTAGGATCCCCATTTACATACTTTTCAAGGAAGCAGTTCTTTAGTACTTTTTTAAATACGTGCCCTGGTTCTAGACCAAGTGCTTTAAGTTTTTCACACTAGTAATTTGTTCTTTTCGTAAAAGATATCTGTTATCTCTTCGTCATGTTGTTCCTTTTATCATTTATAATTGCAAAATCTTGTTGTAACATGCTCCCTAAACACATTTCTGTTTTTAATACACTGGAAGAACATTGGACTGGAAAAAAAACACTGGAGTAGTTTAAAACAAGTAATCTGTAGATTTTGAAAGATACTTGAAAATTTCTGAAATTACTTCAAATGAATACTTTTAATTGAATATTATTTTTTTTAATAAAGTGTAAATGCCCTGATAATCATATTCAGTTGAAGCCTTCCAACTTTAAATTAAATACTGGGTCAGGTCATTATCTGACACCAGGAACTGGTGTCTCCGACATTCCCATCTCTTTTGTTACCTAAAATGGTGGTGTCAAAGACAGTGCCTCTGATCTCATCTGGCTATATTAAATTAAAGAAAATCAAATAATCTAATATAAGCATTCCCTTAGTGTGCAGCGATCTTAAACCCTGTCATCCTGTTTAGATTGTTTTGACACATCCAGCATCCTGCTGGTAGTGGTGAGCTGACCTTGCGAGTTGACTTCTTTGGGTGCTTTGGAAAGTCATTGCCTGCCTCAAGGCTCGAGGTGGATTTGGTTTCCCTCTGCTGCGGCGGTGTCCCTCTTTCTTTCTCTTTCACCCCTTCCGAATTGCCCATGGCCCTTTAGTGTGCCACTGTGAGCTCCAGGGTGTGTTTGAGGGTACCATGGCCTGAGTGCCACTGAATTTCTCTGACACCATCAGGAAGGACTTAAAATCATGTGAGAAGTCTAGCTCTTCATTAGAAAAAGTAGAGATGCTTTGAAGAAAATTCAAAGCTTCAGAATCGTTACTGTTGCTGCTTTACCAGTCTGTTTCCTCTTCAGTCTCCTTTTTACCCCATACCAATCTCCACTTCATGATGATCACACTCTTCTACTTTGTTGACCTACCTCTGTGCTACCTGAAACAACTAGAGTCCAGATCACAGAACCATCTGTGGGAATGTCGCAGAATGTCCTGTTTCTGCCCACCTGAAGCACCATCTGTCAGGTCCCAGGTCTGGTCAGAGATCCTGGTTTGCCTAGGGAGAGATCATCTTCTCCATCCATCTGACTCAAGCTGGGTCAGTTTGGAAGAAAGCTGACTCTTCCAGGGACCAGTGAGAATGAGTGGAGAGGAGGCCTGGGAAGTCATGGTGGTCAGCTGAAATGGAGGGGTCCTGCTTCACAGATGGCTGCTCCATTGTACATGCAACAGATCATAGAATCACAGAATGGTTTGAGTTGGAAGGGACCTTAAAGATCATCTCGTTCCAACCCCCTGCCATGGGCAGGGACACCTCCCATTAGACCAGGCTGCTCAAAGCCCCATCCAGCCTAGCCTTGAACACCTCCAGGGATGGGGCAGCCACAGCTTCTCTGGGCAACCTGTTGAATAGTTCACTAAAATGGAAACTTCTTTGTGCCTGTCT
Source organism: Larus michahellis (assembly GCF_964199755.1). NCBI lineage: Eukaryota > Metazoa > Chordata > Aves > Charadriiformes > Laridae > Larus > Larus michahellis. The sequence goes on from NC_133898.1 coordinate 24,078,137, forward strand.
GTCGCAGCCTTACCCTGAACCGGCAGAGGTCTGCCAAAGACATAGATTAATTACAGAGGAATTGAGGGAGCATGGTTAGAAAAGAGTAGCAGACATACAAAAAAAGTCAACAGGCTCCTAAAATGAGAATTGTAGGGACTGTGGAGATAAAGAGGTAAAGAAAAGAAACAACTGTTTGACCTTTGTGTCAGCAGTGGGGGCTGGAAGTGCAAACTTCAAGTCTGGGGATAAGGTTTAGTGTACCTGGTCCAAACTTCCCCAAGCTTCTGATATTCAGGATTATGGCATCTTGGTACTATGTTTAGGATCCTTTTTGTTTATATGGTGTCTGAATGTACCAATGTCCTGTAATTACAATCAGTATTTTTTTCCTATTGTGAAGTATTTTAAAGTTCCTTTAGTTACTATATGTGTCTTCTTTCTCCAGACACACTCCAGCCTTTTCTTTTTGGTCATTTTTACACACATGCATACATACATAGGAAAAAAGTGTTCATCTAAGTCTGAACAAGTGTAGATAGCATTTGATATGAGACTTAAAAGTGAGTAAATGCAATGCAACTCCATGCTTTGAAAGTACTCATCTAGCTTTTATGGACTTTAATTTCATTATATATTTGTATTGAAAATGTGAGTCAGGATTTTTTCTGGGATCTGCTTCACAGTTCAGCACTTGCTGTTTGATCTTCCTCAGGTTACTTACTCTTTCTGTGCCATAATTTACCTACATCATCATCATAATTGTAATTATAATAATCACCTACTTCATAAAACATTATGGGGCTCATTTACAAGTGATATTCATAAGCTGCTCTGAGAAACTCGGTAGAAAGATCCCATAAAAGGTATAAAGTATAATTACAATTATTATTTATTTTAAATGTATGTAGCTTACAAACGACGCTGATTCAGAGTGGTGCAGTAGGGCAGCAATCTCTGAGTGTGCTCTTGCTACAACCTGAGGTCCGCGCTTGTGAAGCGTGATGGTCCAGGTGGTAGTTTTCCCCCTCGTCTCAGAAGCGGTAGGAGACGCTAGCTCCTAAGCAAGGTACAGCGATCACTGTGATATATTGTGCAAAGTAAGGAGCAGCAAGTCTCACCGAGCTGGGAAACAGTACCTGGAGCTGCTGCCTTTCGCAGAAGACTGCAGCTCCTAGGTCCTTCTGCTGGCCAGACCCATCCAAACCTGCCCTATGCGGGCTTCAGCACCCACTCTGTGTTATAGAGAACCGGGAGCCTAGGGGAAAGTATTTTGACTCAAGTTACAAGGAAAAGCGTGTGTGCCTTTCAGAGTTAGCCAGAGATTCAGCCCAGAGAGCAGCCACTGCTGAGGCCAGACTCTACCTTTATTGTGGCAGGGGTTTCCAGCAGAGCCCCCTGTGTGTATATTGAATTGCATCCGTTTAAAGATAAATCCATGAGTGGACAGAGTGAAATCTCCTTGGAGACTTATTTAATGATTTGCATTTTTATCGTAACTCAGCTTGTTCTCTAAAGCATTCATTTTTTTTATAGTGATGTGGTGCATGTACATAAGAAAATACTAACCTTAATGCTGTATATTCCTACAGATGAGGATGAGGATGATGATAATATTGAGATAGATACTAACGAGGAGGTTCCTGAATGCTCTGTTACTGGAGGTGGAGATGAGCTTACTAACCTAGAAAATGACCTTGATTCAACGGGTAATTTAAATAATGGCTATTTTGTGTATTTTGCATGACTAACACTCCATCATCATATAAGTACTGATGTGCTCTTTCTCTCTGTCATAGCTTTATTCCTTTGTGCCTTTTCAGGTCCTTTAAACCCTAATGCTTATTCTTTTTAAATATTTTGCATTCACGTTTACTTGAAATTTAAAATCAGCAACAAAATCATTATTTCCAACAATGGCAAATTTAAATGTCTCTTGCTGTTTCCTGGGAAAGGGGACCCCAGGCCAGATTTATAAAGCAGAGCCACCTGAAATCACCCTACCTGGCTTGTCCCAGCAAAGCAAGGTAGGTGGGCCAGAGGAGTGGAAAATCACTGCCACTCTCTGCACTGACATCTGGTCCATGGGCTCAGTGAAGAGAAGCAAACATGTCTCTCTCTTTCCATGTAGGCTTGGTATCCCCCTGGTTCTTTCCTGGGGACCAGTTCTTGTGTTTAGACCTGGTTGCTCTAGTGGGGACGTGGAGTTATAAATATGAACAGAATCTTTGCTTTAGAAAGTTCAAGTAAGAGATTTTCTAATAACACATTTTAAAAGCATTTGTATTCTTGTAGAAATGTCTTTTTAATCTTAGCACATGCTGGTCAAGGAATAATAAATCATGGTAGTGGTATTTCCCCTTTCAAAAATAGTAATCAAACAAAACTGGAGTTGAGGTTCCTCTGCAGAAGATAAAGGTGTAAAGATCTTACAGGGGAGATGCTTAATTAAAAAGGTGCTAGATCTTCAAAGACTTTCAGGTAATTGCCCATCAGTGAGGGGCTCCTCTGCTCCCAGAAGGTTGCCAGAGGAGTTTGTTCTCTGTCCAGCTCTGCCTGTTCCCAGCAGCCCTGGGGATTGCTGAAGGCCTCTCTGTAGAATGGGTGCTTCTCTGCCGCAGCGTTCCTGCTCCCTGCAGGGTATCTCCAGCCTGGAGAAGTGTGGCCAGCACAGGACAACATTGGGGGAATGGCCATACAAGACAGAACTTCTTACAGTATCCTCTCACTTTGTTCTGCCCGTGCCAACTGGACCCACATTTGTAGCCCATAATACACTAAATCAAAAGAGCGTAGATGTAGACTAGATAAAAGGAAGAAATTCTTTACTGTGAAGGTGGTGAGACACTGGCCTACGTTGCCCAGAGAGGTGGTAGATGCCCACTGTCCCTGGAAACATTCAAGGTCAGGTTGGACAGGGCTCTGAGCAACCTGATCTAGTTGAAGGTGTCCCTGCTCATGGCAGGGGGGTTGGATTAGATGACCTTTAAAGGTCCCTTCCAACCCAAACCATTCCACGATTGTATAATTCTATGACTTCATTTAGTGTTTGCTCTTTGTAACTTAAACCAACAATGATGTGTATATAGCACTTTCTTTCTAGTCTTTTTTGAATGCGAAAGATTTGTCATGTCCTTTATTTTTTTCATTTGAGGATTTCCAAACACATAAGAAAATTTATTTAGTGTTTCCAGCATTTGAATTAAGCTGATTTAGAGCAGAATCCTGTCAGATACATTTCCAATAATTACTGGTTCTTTTTAGGAGAAATAGAAAATCAGTAAATGAATATTCCTGTCACATAGCCCCAGTGACTTACCAACACTTATTTCTATGGGCCTTTTTTCTTGAGAGGTACGTTCTCTGGGATACAAACCCACTCCCCAGCACTTCATCTTCACCATGGGAAGATGTTCTGGAAAAAGCTTGGAACATCATTTTGCAGTTCTATCTGCACAGTAGCCTGAGGGACAAACGAGTCAGGAAGGGGATGGGCAGTAATACAGAAAGCATTCTAATGCTGTGATAGAAATCAGCGTACACAGATTTCGGTGGGATTCTGCCAATTCATACCAAGTTCTAACAAAGGCTGAATCTCCTGGGAGCACCTAAACGCAAAACTGTAAGGGACATTTCACATTTGGGAGCATTATGAGAATCTTAATTAATTTGTCCCCTACTGAATCTTAGTCCCTCCTATCTCTCTCAAGAAGAGAAAACTTTTTAAAATTATTTTTGCTGACAGTTGTTGGTTTTAAATATTGCATCTGTCTGTCTGTCGGTCCTGCTACCATACACTGCTGTGAATGTATCTGATAAAATGTGAACCTCTTATATCATAGTTATTACATGGTGTTTATGTATAAACCCAGGAGAATGTGCATGTACTTACATGTGAGCCTCAATTAAGGGCACCCTGACTGGGTGTGCCAGAGGAAAGGGAAACTATCCTTCGTCATAACCCGGCCCAGCCCGTTGCTGCTGGAGGCAGGCATCATTTGATTGCCAGCACGCCAAAAATATTTTGGCTAACGTGAATCGGGGAGCGGTCCAAACCCTGGAAGGAGCTGTGTGGCAAAACAGTCATGGCTCTGCTTCCCACACCAGCTAGAAGTGAAAAAATCAGGCTGTGCCTATAGAAAAACGTAGTGACCGCTATTTTCTCTGGTTTTAACCCACGGCCCAGATGTACGTGCATAATATCCGCAGGTGATGCTGCATTTGCTCCCTTCCAGGGGTGGTTTCTCGCATGGTGCTGCATGTAGAGTATGTCTGGGGGCTTCTGCCCCAGCGTTACTCTGCCTTCCTACCCAGGGTTAGCTCCACAGAGCTGCGCTGTGGTTTGTTATTAACACCTTTCTCCTCATCATCTATGTGTGTGTAGGTATCTGTGTGTGTAGGTGTGTTACAAGCTCATATAGTCAATGGTCACATACAGAATGAACACTATTGGGAGATAAAATTCTCAGCTCTTCTTTCTTTGGTCTCTGGTCCAAGTTGCTAAAACCAATGAAAAAAATTTAGGGGCTTCGGCAGACTTCAAATCTGTCCCTTTGATGCAATTACGAAGTGGCTCAAAGATATATTTTATGGCTTTTATGGCTTCAATGTGTTCTATAAATCATAGTAAAATATTACTAGAAAGCTGTCTTTTGATACCGAAATTTTAACATTGAGAAGCTGTGCCAAGGAGCCTTAGGATGAATTAGTAGTTCATAAACTTGAGGGGTTATCAGTACTTAGAATATGTGATAAATTGTTATATGTCATCTTAAAATAAATGGCTCTTTAAGTGTGTGTTTATGCCAAAGTATAGGTATGTACAGGTTGGGAGCAACTTAAAGTAAACATTGTCTGCTTTCAGTGTTTTTTCATCTACTGTCTTCAAGCACACTTACTTGTTCAGCTGAGTGCTACGTATATTTTTTGAGAGAATTTAGGCATTATCTACGTGTGTTACACAAATCTATACCAATTCGAATCGCAAAAAAAAAAAATATTTTCCTTCTAGCTTTTACTTTTTAAGTTGGAAATGTTAGCAAAGTGAATGAAATCTACCTTTTAAATTGCTACATTGTTGTAGCGACTCTGCATTTAAATGCATCTCACTCTGTTGTGTGTGGTATTTGCATATTTAGCAGAACAAAACAGTAAGTTGGTGGATTTGAAGCTGAAGAAGCTCCTAGAAGCTCAGCCACAGGTGGCAAATTCACTCTCCAGTGCTGCTCAGAAAGCTGTAACTGATAGCTCAGAGCAAGACATTAAGGTAAGTTTTGATTAATGCTTTTGTCTCAGTACCTGTGTGTTCCGATTTCGGGTTTGTACTTTGTGAGGAGGAAAATGATTTCTTATCAAATCCTTCCCAGTAAGAAAGGCGGAAAATCTTTATGGGAGCACAGTTGCAAAGCACTGGGTTATTCCTGTTGATTAATCAACACGTTTTCCCTTTTTTTTTTTTTTCTTTCTTTTTTTATCTTGATCCTTAGTCACCAGCATAACGGTAAGAGATACAGGAAGCGATTCTCAGTTCTTATTGCTCAGGTTGTCATGTACATCAGAAATACAACAGGGGCTCCATCCTGCTGCTGGTGCAGTCAGCAGCAAGGCTCTCCCTGACTTTAATGGGAGCAGGATTGGACTCGCGGTGATTTGCTTCCCTCCCAAGCCTGACCTTCTGTTTTTTTCTCCATTAAAACGAAGCCGTGGTACACTTTAAAGGCATACATACTTGGACGCTTGACAACGAGTGCTTCTGCGAAAAATAGACATGAGTGTGCCGTCGTTTTGCCTATTCTTAGTGTTCACCACTTCAGCATAAAGCGCCCACCAATCAATTTCCCGTTTCATTTTCTTAATTAGACCCCTTGTGTTTTTACTATTCTATGTTTTTTTTTTTTAAATAGTCCCTGTATGTCATTAATATCCCTATGGCTCTGGGGCACTTCCAGTTGGGTATAACTTTTCACCCACCTGCAGTCTGGGGGGAAAGCGCTGCTGACTGAAAGGATTTCCTTCCCCAGATACAGAGATGCTTTGAAGTCCCAAAACAATGACTTTCATTGCTTTTCCCTTACACTGTCGGTTCCTATAAATTGGTGATGAAAGTGTGTGGCAGCAGCAGAGGACTTTCGGTCTCTATCTTTGAACAAAAGGAAGCCTGGATCAAGTCTGATTTTTGCGTTCAATTTAGCTTTCTGCAGTGGATTTAATGCAAAATGAAGCTGGCCCAAGAATAATACAATGGATTGAAAAGGCTAACTGAATTAGTGGGCTTAGAGGAATACATTTGTAAAGTGGCAGAAGTCCCCAGTCATAAAAAGGTTTCTTAAAATGGGATTTACTGGCTAATCACACTGATATTTTAGCATGTTGCCAGGCCTAAAAAATTAGTCATGTTTGTTTATTTTGGTAAAGACGCCGGTTTAGGCTGTCAGATGGTTATTGCGCTAATAACAGGAAGCCACCTTTTATTTAACCAGAATCATAACCACCCGATTAGCACAGCTGAAAAGTCATCCAGAACATAGGAGTAATACTTTTTTAAGCTTAATTCGACAAATGGCACGTGGGCTGCCTCTTAGGGCAGTTTGGTATCACCTAACCTGACGAAAACGGTATTTCTCTTTATGAAAAGCTTCCATGAAGGAGTTGCTTTTTTTTTTAAGGTACTCCCACAAAAGGTGCAACTTAGCAGTTTATCTCTGCGTATGTCTTTCTAAGGAAGAGTTGGAAGGCGGCATTATAAGGAATATATGGTGTCCATCTGTTCTCATGGAGCTCTCGGCATTGAGGTGGATTTGTTTTTTAATAAAATGCAGTTTACACGTTTCTAAATGAGGCATTCTGTGTTTGTGGAAAAGGATAAACTGTTACCTTCCCTTGGGGATTGTGTATCCCCGGCCTCCTTGAGGCTAGAGAATAGGCCATTGGAGAACTCCCTCATTACCGATTGTCTCAATGCAGAGGAAGGGCAAAGTCTTGGTAGCTTTTGATAACCAGTTTCAGCATTCAGCAGGCTTAGCTATTAGTCATGCATCTTAGCCTTTCCCTATTTACTTTCAAAACACTTAATAAAAATAATAAAAGATTAGGTATAAAATGAAATATTTGTTTGGTACACAGCACCTCGGTATCTGCAGTTTCCACACACTGCGGTGGTTCAGTCTTCTGGGATATTTCGTGTTGATAGAACCATTTGAATTTGTTACCAGTATTAACATAGGAAGCCCTGGAAAAGATAATTGTAGTTTCCTTAGCTGTAAAGGGCTTACTTACAAATCTGGCTTTGGAAAGTTATAGCTGATGAAATGCAGTTCAGTGGGGTAGTATTATAATCCTACCTTTTAGCCTTCATCCAGCATTAGTGGTTTATCTCAATGGGCATAAAATTAGAAACTAGTTCTTCTTGTCATACAAGTCTGTGGGACTACAGAAAACGACAGATTTCTTTACCGGGCAGGGAGACAGGCTAAAGGCAACACGCTTTTCAACCGATACAGATCATGTTCAGGGGTAGAGACGCCGCTACTTGGCAGCAGCATGCGCAGCGCTTGGCAAATCCAAGTTGCAAAGGAGTGATTTTTTTCGGTTAAAATCGGAATTGCTGGCAAACGCTGCTCACAATTAATAGGGCTGGCTGTTAAGTAAGTAGAGAGTCCTGCAGGAGGGTGCCCACATAGCAAAAAGCCAGTCCTTGCCACCACACATTAAATAAACGGGAAAAAAAAAAAAAAAAAAAAAAAGGAAAAGTTAATCACTCTTCTCCTTTTTTTTCCGCAGCTGATACTTTCATCCTATATAAAGCACTGCCCGAGTTGTGAAATCCTCTTTGCAAAAGCTGCGTCCTGTCCCCTCGCCGAAACGTACCTTTCGAATTCGTGTCTCCCCCGTTCGTAAACAAAAGAAACTGTTGTGTGTCTGGGTTTTTTTTCCTAGCAGAATGGAACAGAGGAACATCGTGCTGAGCGATTACAAAAAGCGGCAGAACGGTTTAGAAATCCCGTTGTGTTCAGCAAGGACTCTACCGTCAGAAAAACTCAGCTCCAGTCTTTCAGTCAATACGTGGAGAGCAGACCAGGTAGGAGCAAATATAAAACCTGTTTTCCCATCTTATGATTTAATAATATTTAACAATAAATATATGAAAACCCGATAATGTAAGTCCACATTTCAATACATAAATATCAAGCTTTATAATAATTTTACATGTCTTTCCCCTTTTTTCAAGAGATGAAAAGGCAGAGATCAATACAGGAAGATACAAAGAGAGGAAATGAGGAGAAGGCTGCGATAACTGAGACTCAGAGGAAGCCATCAGAAGATGAAGTGCTTAATGTATATTAATTTTTTGTCTGGTTTCATGATTGCTGATAATTCCAAACTGTATGTGGAAATAGTGCCTTTATTTGTTAAAATGAGATGTTAGGTTTTTTTAGATGTCAATCTCCAGTGCATTCAAAGCAGAGTGAGAGGGGTGCACTGTTGAATTAGTCTGCAGTGTGGTGATAATTGTCAGATAAAAAAAATGAATTTTTCAGAGTTCCACAGCCCCAGCTTCCTTGAGACATTTCCATCAGGGCACTTCCCATAAAGAGATTCCAGTATTGATCTACCGGGAGGATTTTAATTATTACAATAGCAGATACCGCAGAGCTGCAGTTAGAGGGAAGAGTCACATGAGACCTGCTAGAATTTCTCAGCCAACCCATTTTGTTGGCTTGGGTTAATGGGTGTTCAACCTTTCCATTATCCAGATCAGCCGTGAATTACTAGCTGAATGATGTTTGCATTAATATAATATATATGGTAATTTCTTCACTTAATTAACGGGGAGGTTCAGCTCAGTAGGGGTATGGGCTGATCATGTGTAAAATTGATTTGTGAGGGAAATATTTGATAGACCGCAGGGAGAAAGCTGGTTTTGATGGACAGCTGCGGGACAGAAGCAGGGAGAACAAGTTTTAACCTGAATTTTTTTTGTCTGAAAACACAACCCAGCCTTTGATGGTGGTCGTTTGTTGCTCTCCACAGTTTATCTAAACACATTTGTCATTTTTTGCTGAAGCAATCTAGAGCTGAGTAGGGCTTTTGGTACCGCTGTCCTATCTACACCAAAACATCAAACTTTTTCCGAGCCGGAGTTATTTTTAGCCCAGTTGTACTTTTGCAGAGCTGAAAAGGTCTGGCACAGTAAGTTCACATTATATATGCAGATGATACACATGAACTCTTGGGATATTTTGGCCTGACGCAGCATTTCTTCTAATGACAATTGTTAAGAATTATGCATGCTGACATTAGGGAAGTTTTCATACTATTTTCAGTTAATTAGAGTTGATGAAAGGCAGTATGTTGCACATCACCTCACCTCCCCAGACTGATTGTTTTTTCTTTAGGAGCCGCTCTCAGGGAGTTTTGGTGTTATTTTTCTGGCTATACGACACTTAGAAAAGGGGTTTCTATTAGACCTGATACTGTTGACTGTTGTGTAAGAAAAGGAGGACCAAATTAATGTGCTTAAATTCAGATACCCCAAATTTCAAAGTTCTGTGCTCGTTACTGGTCCTGGGAGCCCAGCCATGCCCTTAACCTTCACTTTGAACGTGGCTTTATTTGAAATAATGGGCTGATGTGATTATTATACCTGTTGCCTGTACGTGAAGCTGAATTGATGATTTCAAACACATCTACAGAAAAACAATTGAAAATGTTTGGTGAAAGTATTGGAGACCCTTACACAGCAACAAGTTAGCCTCTAGTAGAGAAATAAACCTCATAACAAAAACTCTGTATTTTTCTGTTCCCAAGGGATGGCAATTTTAGTTGCATCCTTTACAGAGCGCAGATGAAACAGGAAATCATTTTGCAAGGGTTTCCCCCCCTCCCAGTTTAAACCATTCTCCAAGGCAGGTGTAGGAGGAAGGAGGAAGAAGTGGATGAGGTTGCTAGGAAGGAGTAATATTTTTCTCCTAACTTATGCAAAAACATGCTTCAGGAATGACATTTCAGCATTGTATACAGCCCGTAATAACTCAGCACAGCCAAAACACTGGGTGAAAGTTGTTGAGAATAGCCTGGAGGTACTAAATGACTGTTCCCGGGCTCCGAGCAAGACAGCCAAACTGCTGTGGAAATATTTGGAGATTTGGGTGGTCATCCGCGGGGCAATGCTGAGAAGTTACAAGATACAAGAGGCAAACTCCCGACTCGTTAAGTGTTTCCCCAGCTTTCTTGGTAAGGGTCAATACGATTTATCAACCCGGCATCCCAGGGCCGCTTCCTGGCTGGGCGGGAGCCGGCACAGAGGCAGGACGGTGTCACCACTTCTCGGGATAAGAATCACAGTTCAAGTAATTAGAGGTATTTTTACAGATTGCCATGTAGCAGGGCGATTGCCTGCAGTCACAGAAGCCCAGAGAGGCAGGATAGCCCGGGCTGGTGAGCCTCGGCATTCCAGTTCATCCAGAGGAGCTGAACAAGCCAGGGAGCTTGTTTCAGGTTTGGTTTTAAATCTCAAAAGCCCGCTTTTTAATTGTCATTAGAGACTCTTATGCTTCTAGCCCCTAAAGTTAGCATTTTAAAATTGAATAAGACCTGAACGGCGTAGAAATGGCACATTAAATAGTGCTTTATTTGGATTACGTTTCTTTTCATTATGCTTTGTTACAGCAGCTTTTATGTACTTAGAAATAAATTAGAGGAATTTCAAAAAGCCAGGCAGGTAGTAAAAAACTGCAAAATCGAATGTTCCCTAAAGAAAAACCAGGGTGTTTTAATAAACAAATAAGGACATTTGGCAAAATTGTAAAGTTTATGAAATGTAAGTGTTAGCTTTTTGGTAGCGAGCATGATATTTGGTTGTTTAGGTAAGTGCCTTACTAAGTGTTTGTGGAAAGGAAAAATGCAACTTACAAGTGATGTTTTTTCTTCTTGTTTGTTCTCTTTAACAGAAAGGGTTCAAAGACACCAGTCAGTATGTTGTAGGAGAATTGGCAGCACTAGAGAATGAGCAAAAGCAAATTGACACCCGTGCCGCGCTGGTGGAGAAGCGCCTTCGCTATCTCATGGACACAGGTACGGTGCCCAATTACACTGTAAACAGTTTTGGCAAATTGAGCGTTCACAAACTCTTATAGAGTTTTGGAAGTGTGAATCTTTGAAGCCTGAATGTTCAGCAAAACTGCCTTGAAAATAAAAAGGCTGCGATTTGCAGCCACCTCTCTGGGCCCTGGTGATAAGAGTGCCTTCATGGGAAGTGATAACTTGCCCTGATACCGTGTGAGCCAGCACTATTGAACAGTGTGCTCATCCATGCAGAGTTGGAATACACATCTGTGCCTCATTGATATGCCACTGCTTAAAAAAAAAAAAAAAAAAAAAAAAGAAAGAAAAAAAAAGTAAGATCTTCACTGTTCTACTGATTCAGTGGGAAAAAAAAAAGATTTGGCCAGCTAAAGCCATGTACTGCATGAAACAGAGCACAGTACGTGGGGGAAGGCTCCATTGCCTAGATCACTGAAATTTGAGAATACTATCTGGTTACTGATGCTACACAATTATTTTATTTATTTATTTATTTATTTATTTATTTATTTTCAGGAGAGTGGGTTTTAAAAGTCTGTAATACTTGGTGTCATAGGTGCAGTTGAAAAGATTAAAGTATATGGGCGATTTTTTATTGAAGGCATGATGGTTTTGACTTCCGCGATGGATGTTAGATGGATATGAAGTGCTGATGGTCGTTGGAGGTGGAGAGGTTTAACCGCATCAGTTGGAAACAAGTGATGCCTTGATATTTCAAAAATAAATAATATTGTAGGTCCAAAAGGTGTTCTTCCTGTCCCTTGGGGAAAAAAGTTGGTCCAAATTACTTTGTGGATAAATTGTCTTTGTAAGTTATTCATATATCTGATGTTACAAACTTGAAGCCTGTCTTTAACTGAAATAATGGATCTTAAAGTAGATTTGAATCCAGTGTTATGTTTTGAAATACAGATGAATAGACTTTAGTTAAAGTTCAGTACTTTGAAGTGAGATTGCTACATGCGTCCAAATATTAGGGTGTTTTTTTAAATGTATTTACTTTCTCATGTGCTCAGGTGGTTTGACTTTTTAAAATAGTTTTACAAAACCATGTAACTGAGAAACTATTTCTGTCCTCGATGAATGCTTGTTTACTAGGACTTTTACTTACTTCGGTCTATTGAAGTACTTTTTCAAATGCATTACGTGACCTTTAGTTACTTAGCTAGAGAAAACGTGCATATATTATCCTGCTTTTTCTTGTGTACTTTGTTATATTTGTGCAACGTATGTTCGGAACGAAAGAGCCAGTACAATGTTTCACGTGTCTTATATGAACTCTGAATACTGCCTCTAGATACATAAAGAGTCATCAGCATAGCACTTGGGGATTTCTAAAACTCTAATAACCACGTTATTACTTGATTTATGTCATTTACTCCATTTTAAAAGAGGTTTCTTACATTTCTTAGGTTTTTTAGTATCTTGTATTTTGAAGTAGGACAAAAGTTGCTGTCTTCTTCATGTCGTACACACGATGAGATGGTGTTTCTTTTTAAGTATCCTGCATAAAATGGGGAGTCTAGCACACAGCTAGTGTGGCTTATGCAGCGCAGCTGTAAGGGTTGTAACAGGAATACTAATGAATACCCACCACTTCTTTTTCCTGGGATAAGGGGACAAATGGTGCAGCCAGAATAGAAAAGTTACTTTTATGTTCTTGATTATTTCCTGAGCATTCAGGATTTAACTTAAAACAAATGATTTGACAAGTCCTTGATAAAGACCCTATTTATGTTCTCAGCTTCAAACCGTGATGTAGGAGAAAACATGTGAAAAGTGGAGTTTCTTACCTATAGTTAACTTCATAGCCTTGAAAGCTGGGATACTCAAACTTCTCTGACTACAGTTCACATCTTAACAGAGAGCCTATCTCCTGTACCAACCCCCCTGCCAATCAATATCCTATTTGTCGTCAGACAACATCCCTGTGGCAGCAACTGCAATTGCTTACATGGAAAAGTAGTATTAGGAGGGGTTTTTTGTTGTTGTTTTGGGGTTTTTTTAACAGTCCTTAATGTGATATGGTAGTGGGAAAAAATCTGACCATCTCTTTTTGCTATGGCTTTAAAACACTGTTGTGTTTCTGTGGTCCATGTGCAGTCCCCTTCCACTGGCTCCTCATCTGCCTCCCTTTCCTGTAGGCTCTTCTCCCACCTGCTCCTTCTCGCTCCCTCTCTGGTACCCGCTGCAGTTGCTTCAGAGGGTTTGCTGTATCTCAGCTCTTTGTCGGAGAGCGCCTTGGCACTTGTTTTTCTTCCCTACCTCTCTAGAGGAAGTAATTCCTGATACAGACTAATAAGCAGCTTGTGCCTCTGTCTTAGTCCCAGCTTCTTCTGTAAGGGCCTGGGCTGCTTCGCCCAAGTGTCTTACTCTCTGAGAGAGAAATCTGGAGACAAAAAAGATGAGTCAACACCATATGACCTGCCGGCTTGCCACAGACCACCAAGTGGTCTGTAAAGCCAAGTTTGAAGGAAGAAAGGAACCACAGCCTGATAGCTAGAAAAGCCCTGAAGGGCTGTTGATGATGATCTCGGGGTTTTGCAAATACTCCCCTAGGTGTTGGTACATACCAGAAAGATGAGAAATGTGAAATGCTGCCAGCTCTCAGAGGTGTGCTGAGAAGTCTTTTGATATTTGGTTTTTCTGAAAATGCAGGCTTTAGGAACCAGGAAGTCGTATGGGCAAGCATAGACGAAAGATCCTGAAAACACAACGTGAAGGACAAGAACCACAAATGAATTGGTTTCATAATTGGCATTCTCTTTGAAGCACATCTCTTTCTTAATTTTGTACTACTTGGGGTTGTAATACTGGAGAGCCGCAGGCATGTAGGAGTCTCTGCTGACCCTATTCCTCGAGAGCTGAAGCAGGGTGCTGTGTTTGTACAACTGTATGGGGAAAGGCTTACACTCAATTGTCCTAACAAATGTTTGCAGGATGATTGTCCCCATCAGCGTAGGAGCACATTTTGTGTTGGGATTTCCAGCTTTGCTTCCAGGTGTGCCAAAACCATACAAGATAAATGAAATGACTGGGAGACTCAAATCATGACTCAGTCATTGCCTTGAAATTAAATTCAAGAAGAAGGCAGAGCATGGTCTGCTCATCCCCATTGTGTCTGTTAGGGGCTGGACCATCCTTTCCTTCTCCGTGTGCTTGGCCCTGTTCTTTATTAGACTTTTACGAGGAAGAAAGCTCTCTCTCTTCCTTCTCATCCTCCTCCAGCACAAAATTGGGGGTGGTTTTTTTCCAGTGGGGAGACTCTTTGCCACCTGGCAGTGCTTCGTCCTTTGCGTTTGAGAGTCCTTTTTGTTGCTCAGCCAGGAGGGACTGTTTCAGGCTGCAGCTTGAATATCTGTTCTGGCTACATTCATTTCCCTGGAAGAGATTTTGTCTCCTGCTCCCATGTATCAAGGCATTAAAACAGGTGTGAATTTCCTTACTACGGGCTAGTGGTAAGACCAGAAAGATACAGTGACTAACCCCTGGACCGTGTAGGGTTTGGTAAATGTGGAGGAATTCATAGCTTTTACCGAAAGGGAAGCTGCTGTAAGTATAGACAATGTATGTTCTTGGTTAGACTCCAGCTTATGGCACTGTTTGACTTCATTAGACACTCTGCTTACTTTTTAGTGAAAGTTTCTGGCCCTTGAGGTTGCAAATAAAAGTTTGAAAATGCCACTGTAGCTTTACTAGGGCGACGGTGGCTGTGGGTAACTGTGAGGAGTGGATCTTGGAGGTTCTCCGTGTCCCACTCCCTTTCTGCCATGGACCAGGGGGAGAGGAGACCTCATGTGATGCTCTCTAGGACACAACCTGTGTTGTGGAGGGATCCCTTCCACTGCTGCCCTTGTGTCTTCTGCCCTGCATTAGGGAAAGGGCACCTCCTGGAAATGGGGCTGTAGAAAGAGAACCCAGGTCCTCATCTGCACGTGCATTGCCATTTTCCAGCCCCGCGAGACAGCCTTTTTGGCTGGAGAAGCCAAGTTTCTGGCCCTTGGCCAATGGGGAGCTGATATTTTTCAAAGTTCGTCAGCCAGGCAAAGAGTTTGGAACTGGCTGAAGCTTTGCATTTCCAGCGCCAGCTGCTCATGATTTGACTAGAAACACTTTTCTAAGATGTGTGAAGAAATAAAAGTTATTAAAATTCCCGGCTTGCTGATTTCCATTTGAATCTGAATAGTCACACTTTTATTAATATCCTGTAATTTATGTTGCTGGTGGCGTAACCTCAGTCCTTGGTCTTTGCACTTAAAATGAAAATGTAATCTCACCTTGTTCCAGTGAAATGTAGTTTACTGGTACATTGCAGAACTGTGAGGGGAATCAGTGCTTCAGTGCCTTGAACTCCACAGAATAAGCTGACGGCGCGTTTGCTGTCCCTCTCTGGATATATGTGTGAGTTCCCTATACAGAAAGGGGTTTGCAACACAGACTGTATGAAATACACTGTCACAAAAAATTCAATGGGTGCAAGTGTTTAGAGAAAACACGGCACAGAGGTTGGAGTAAGAGGAACGAGTTGTCTGGTTGAGTATAAAAATCATATAATCTAATATCATTGATTTCCCTTCTTCCTCTATTATAATGGCTTGACATTAAACGATGGCAGGGGTAGGATTATCCTGCTTTCTTCAGGATTGCACTTACCCATGTTGTGCCTAACCTGTTAGGGATAAAACAGTTTTGTCTCTACTTCTGACAGCATCTTTCTCCATTGCAAATTCTCCTCTCATTGTATGTTAAGGTGTCTATCATCTTGATATCCAAGTGCCAATTAAAATGCAGAATTATCACACAACACAATTAAAATAAAAAACAAAGAAGCCCAGTTTACAAATCTCTAATCTAAATTTAGCTCTTTTTTGGTCACTATTTCTTCACTAATTGCAAAAACAACTATTTGGAAAAAAAAATGCCGCTATCAGATATTGTGTTATCTGACCACAGGGTATGAAGTGTTTTTAATTGTTTTTCTGATTAACTGCAAGCTCCCAAATTCAAGTAGAAGCATATTTGTATTTTCCATATGAGATCCTGTACCTTACCGATGGATGAGCATGTTTGTGGTACTGTATAAGGATTAATGAAATGAAAAAAAACCTCTGCTGCTGCTGATTGACCACTGATGGTAAATGTAATTGAATTAGCAGTGCACTAAAATAAATGTAGACAAAATAAATACAGACAAGAAAATCTGGTGAAAGCTTCTGTAATGTTTTAGATTAATAGGCATACAGAATTCTTCACATTTTTTATTACGTTGTCCCTAGATGAATTCAAAGTAATTGGGGTGGTTAATTTTATTTACACAGAGCCGTTCACAGCGCATTAAATAATAGAGATAATTGAACAAGAATTGTCAAGTGTGTACTGATATCAGACATATTACAGAAGGGAATGTGCATAAAACTTCATTTCTATGCAGCCATTGTTTATGGTAATTAAGTACACAGATTTATCCCTTGGTTGCCTTCCAAGCTTATGGCAACTGCTATTGTTGTGCTCCATTAATATGTAATCAGGAAATAGTTTAATTTTCTAATCTGCAGTTTGAGAATTCACTTTCTAACAACTCTTAATTACTGCATTGCCCTAATGATGCTCATGGTTAGGAAAACTGAACCAATAAACTCCGTGGAAGAAGCCAGAGGGGATTATACTTCCAGAGGTGGTGCTTACTTAATAAACTTGTTATGCCTTCACCAGAGGGAGCTCAGTGTCCTTCAAAAGCAACTAATTTCATATTTCAGACTTGTACGTACCCACGGTGCAAAGAGTTAACCTACAGTGTGCGGCGGGGGTGGCTGTAAATTTGATTCACTAGAGAACCAGATAAGCGATACTATCACCATTTTGGTATTTTTCCTACTGTATACTAATTGTAGAGTTTAATTGCACAGGAAATAATGCAGGTGGTTTAATCTATTGTTTTAAACTGTCCTCATGGGTTTATTTTTGTCAAGTTTGTTTTCTCTCATTAGCCACATTAGCTAGACGCAGTATCGTAAAATCTTGCATGGGCAGATAAGCTCTGTGTATTGACAGCTATCTTATATTTGCTGTTTTCAGGGTGAATCTTAAGCAGTAAAGGGGTTTTTTTAGTCATTTCCGTTCTCCACTGGCCCATCATTCACCTTGACTGTGATTTCCATGCTGCTGCTTTACCTAGTGCAACTCTAACGCCAACACTGAAGTTATTTTGGGTTTGTGGTGCTGCTCTAAGATGAGAACCGAGCCGCTGAGACCTTGTGGTCTGTCTGTGCTGACCCTGCCCGGAGGCG